>NC_034591.1:161367411-161388071 GCF_900095145.1 Mus pahari
CAGGCACTGGCATAGCCTCACAAGAGGCCACTATATCAGGGTCCCTTCAGCAGAATCTTGCTGGCATGTGCAATAGTATCTGGGTTTGGTAGCTGATGATGGGATGGATCCCCGGATGGGGTAGTCTCTGGATAGTCCATCCTTTCGTCTTAGCTCCAAACTTTTTCTCTGTAACTCCTTTTATGGGTATTTTGTTCTTGGCCAATTATCTTAATGACTGTTTATTCTGTGGAGCCTGGATGCATGCGAATGTCTCCTGGCAAGCAGAATAATAGACACCTTCATGTCAAACTGGGTCCTTGCCGTGCTATGTATTGGTTTTGCCTGAGTCCAACACAGAACAGCCCTTTCAGAGGCCTTTCACCCACACTGGGGCTCCTGTGTGTCTGGGAAAGGTTAACACCCAAGCTCCAAGCAGGAAATAAGAATGGCAGGCCTCCGGTCATTGGCCTTCTCACAGGAGAAGACAGCACACCCCTAACCCACAGCAACCCCCTGGACCCGGTGGCTCCCCTTTGTAAGGTTGAGTGATCCAGAAAGGCAGAGATAGCAAACTGGGGCCCAAGAGTAGTGCAGGCTCTGGGGGCTGGGTGGTGTTTCCTGAGATAGCACTGAAAAGGGAAAAAGTGTCTGGTGGGATTCTGCTCTCCGGACTCCTGTCTCTTGTCTCTTATCATGAGTGATGCTCTGTAAAGTTGGCATGAACCTGAAATAACTGGGTATTTTTCCTAGAGGAAATACAGAATTAATTTCCTGCCAGCCTCTGGTCACGGCATTTTTTGTCAACCAAATTAGTACCTAACCTTGTTTTATGTGTTTCTCTTTAGGCACGATTTAATAGTTGAATCATTAACATCTAGCTCATGGCCAAGTGCATTCTGACCCATGCGTGCATAAAGCTTGGCTAAAAAAAAGTATTGTTTGTCCCAGAGGTCTCTCAGCCTTCTTGACTTGGGGATGTCAGGTAGCCTTTCAGCTGGGGGCAGAGGCGGGGGTGGGGNGGGGGCAGGGACGAGGGCGAGGGTGAATCTTTGAGACAGTAAAATCTCCAGTGAAAGGCACACGTGTGTGAAAACCTTCAGGACCCACCTTGGAAAGGGCCTTTCATAGTCTGAGGGTCAAGCTGAACCAAAAGGCTGGGAATCTCCATGAGGGCTGAGGGCAATCCTCGACACCCATCCTTCCCCTCCCCCAGCTGGAACAATCCTGAAACCACCTAGAGTGGTGGTCTTGGGTTGTACAGTGTTAGCACAGGACAAATTCATGCACAAAACAAGTGAGCACATGTGTTTACACTGACCCTAGTTGTTGGCCATGAATCACCCCCACCCCCAGTCCAGCTATACAGGTCAAGTGATTGAGGCCCAGATACACTTCCCCACAGAAGCTAGCTAAAGGTTATGAAAGGAAGTGACATTCCACCCCAGATCTTATCGACTTAAATTGTTTCCTGCAGATTAACCATTCATTTCACCAAAGGTTTATCATGGAGCCTCTGTATGAGAAACTGGGTCAGGGGCTTTGGAGCATGCAGCGATAAGCAGAACATCAGAGCCTTTGTCTGGTGGGAGAGAGAGGTGTGGACATGTATTTCTGCTCTGATTTCTACAAGTCAGGGTAAAATGTGCATTTACACACCAAAAACAAGTGCTTGGGGACACAAGGGGTGGGGTTAAGCCTCAGGCCTCACTGGCTTTCATCTGTAGCATGGCTTGAATATAGCCTGTGCTTGAAGATAGGATTAGAAAACAGGAGAAGCAGAGTGGACTGAAGATGTAGCCAGGTTAGGGGACATTCCTGGCAGGTGAAGGAGCATGAGCCATGGCAGGAGCACCTAGAAACTGCTGCTGCGGATGCTCTGATCCCAGGTCAGTGTGAGGAGGGACTGTAGAGAATTTTCTTCTGTGGCCACCAGGAGTTGTGACCGATTTCTTAGAATAAAGAGTGTTATGTTGACAGCAGTTAGCATCATTTAAACTCTGCAAACATAATGTACCATTAATTCTTGTGCTAAGTATTCATTACTACTTTCTTTTAAAGGTTAGTGCTGTTAGTATTACAGCTTATAGATGAAGAAAAAGAAGGCACAGAGAGGTTAAGTAATTTCCTCAGAATTCACAGCAAGTTTAGAGGAGCAGGGGCAAAGCCAGGAATAACTCTGTCCTTTAACCTGGGATTAACAGATAAAGTTGTCAAGAGTTTCTGAGTGCCCACTGCTTGCAGAGTTCATTGTATGTTGATGTGCATGTTTGTCTAAGACAGGGCCTAAGCTTCAGGTGCGTCCTGTGCTTCCTGTGTGCACTATTTCCCATCCAGGCACTTCTGATGTTGTCCTGCTCCAGATGAAAAGGAAATATCAAAACAATGTTCAGGAGCTCTTAGTCCTGTTCCTGCATGGTGAGGAACAGAGAGGTCTGTACAGCGAGTACTTCCCAAGGTAGAAGAGCCCTTGCAGTGTGAGGTCATTGAAAGGTAGGGAAACTTGCCTCTAGTGGGCAAAACTCTTCTGACCTTAGCAAAGCCAAGCAAGCTGAGATCTTGCTTTAGAACAACCCTGGGATGCCATTCTGCTCTCAGCTAGACCTGTTTGTGAGCTCCAGTTAGGATTGAATACCCCTGATTGTGCACGAGACTGACTGGAAGTTCCTTGGAGTCAAGGAATCCAAGACAGATCCCAGGATGAATGAGGGGAGTCTAAAGAACTCTCCCATTTATTTAACCTTAGTAGTTAATATCTTGTTCCAGTGCTTTAAATGTTAAGTAGATATATGAGTAAGATACTGTGTCATGAGTGTTAGGCATAGAGAATTGGACTCCTTACTTCCTAGAGTTTATTTTTCCTAGTGGTTTCCTGGTCTTTGCTTTCTTATTTTATTTGTAAAGAATCAAAGGTGTTCTCTTATGTAGCCTTGGTGCTATTATACAGTAAATATTCAACCATATCATCAATTGGTAACACCTGTGCAGCCGTCTTGGTTATCAACTTGACTACATCTGGAGCTAACTAAAGCCCATGCGACTCAGGACACCTGAGAGGGATTTTTTCTTAAGTCATTTGAAGTGGAAAGACCCACTTTTAATCTGAATCTTTTGAGGTAGAAAGTTACACCTTTACTTCAGATCTTTTGAAGTGGAACATGGAAGAGGGAAGTTTGGTCATTGCCTGTTTGTTCTTGCAAGTCCATTTTGTTACTGGCATTAGAACCTCCCTCTTTAGGATTCTGGCGTCTACTGAAGACATCCAGCCTTGTGGACTCAACAGCTACTGGATTCTTGAATCTTCTGTTCATAGGCAGCCATTGTTGGACTAGTTAGGCCACAGCCTGTAAGCCATTCTAATGAATATATACATTATATATTATCTAAAAGATATATTCATTATATAAGTTCTGTTCCTCTAGAGAACCATGACTGACACAGCTTCTCAATCATATTATATACTGTCACTATCGGTGTTTTCCAGATGTTATGAAGAATCCTTTACCTAAGTTTTGTTTAGCTTTGTGGATTTGATTCCAGGATTCAGTTGGAGATCATGAATAGCAGTTGGCCTTCATGTCTCTGTTGTCTCCATTATAACCTGCCATGTCTCTCTGTCTTTTTCAATTAAAAAAATTGTTTTGTGTTTTGTGATCCTAACATGTTTAGTTCCGGAGAGTATTCTAGTAGAATGTTCCATAATCTAAGATTTATTTGACTACTGTTGTCCTTGTGGTGAGATGCAGGTTGAACCTTGCGGGCCAGTCTACACTGCTTCCCTTGAAGGTGTAGGCTGCTTTCTACTTGTGGTGTGACTATTGAACTACCTCCAAATTCTTTTTCCCGACAGTCCTTTACACAGTGGATTCAGTGTCTAATTCTGGACCTTATGTGAATGAAATAGCTGCGTTGCAATAATGGTACAAATATTCAGATGCCACTTTACTGATAAACCCCATCCCCTGTTTGGGAAAAATGTAAGACCCCAAAGTCTGAGCACATAGGTGCATCTGACATGCTGTCTGTTCTTTGAGAGTGGGCTTACAAGGGAAGTTTTATAATGGTCAGGGAAGAGGGGGAGTGACTGCTCTTTGTATTTTAGAGGATTTTTTTTTAACTTAAAATAATAGATATTGAGGTAGACAAGGAGTATGCAAGTCAATTACCATTCTTATTCCCTTCTGAACAGATAACGCTGTGGTAATGAGATTAGTGTTCTTTCAAAAGCCACAAACTGGAGAGATGCCCTCTGTGCCTTGGAAGTAGTTTTTTATCAAGCAAACTGTACTGAAATAAAATGGTATTAAATCCATGAGGTTCGTTTGAAATGTGGGATAAGACGGAAATTGTTTAGCAAGGGAACTTCTTGATCTAGACTAATAATCTTTCAGGGAATTTATCCAAGGGCTTTTGTACCCACTCTGCTGAAGACGGGCTCATTCAGCAGTGTTATCTGATAGGGATTTTGTTTCTTCTGAAAGCTGACCATTGTTCTGTTGGCTGGGGAGTTAGGGGTAGCAGGAAAAGACTCCCGGCAGGCAGTGCAACATAAAACCCACCTGTCATCCTGAAATTAGATACCTTGTGTACTGTGTAAATTCTTCACTTGCAGTTCACATTTGAACCAATTGATTATTTCTCCTAACTACACCCATCTTTAATATTGAATTTAGAGCCTTAGCATTTTCTAGGAATTCATTTAGCATTGACTTCATTTTTATTCTCCTATCTTATGTGGGAATTTGAAACAGGGTCTTTCTATATAGCCTTGCTATTCTGAAGCTTGGTATGTAAACCAGGCTGGTCTCAAACTCACAGAGATCTGACTGCTTCTGTCTCCCAAGTGCTAGAACTAAAAGTGCCTGGAAGATGTTCTTGTGTCTAAATAGACTTGAACTAATATCTGCCTTGAACTGTGAATTTGTCTTGTATTCTTAAAGTCTTAAAAAAAAAGATTTTACCCTTGTTTACGGATATTTCACCCCAAACCCCTTAGTGGGGTTCTTTTCATGGTTGGTCTATAATGTAGTCACATTAGCGTTAGCATTTGCAGAGAGCCAAATAACTTCTAAGTTTGATAAATTATTATGCTGTATCCTATATTATATTTACAGTATTATGAATTCCAGAATATGATTGTGTAAGTTATACTTACCAGATAATTCAAGCAACTTGAGCCTTCCCTTCAAGGGAGATACACTTTACAGAATGGTTTTACATTTTCAGTCATAAGGTTAAATAGATCCCAGAATTTATTGATTAATGAGATTAACATGTTCCTGACAATTATAGTAATTCTACAGGAGACTTAAAGGTTCAGTAAAATTCTTATGCCCCACCCCACAATGGCCACTTTAGCTCCCTGCGCATCCCTTTTGATACTCAAAGTGGCCAGCCTTACCCCTTCCCCACATGTGAGGCTTAGAGGACCTGCTTTGGTTGGATAACGTATTGAACACTAGAATGAATGAGCTATGCTTGAATACTTCCTATTGCCGCATAATTCCAGAGGTTAAAAGGAGTAAGCAGAAACCAGAAATCTTACTAAAGAATTGGGCTTTTTCTTCAGTATAGAGGAGACGTGGTCTTGGGGGAGATGGGAACCCCTGCTCAACAATCCCCACGTCTTTTCCCCCAATAAACACAGATCTCTCTTACGTGTGTCTTCTCCAAGCAAATTATTTTGACTCAGGCTGAAAATATGCTTGTTGAATTCAGAAGGCTGAATTAACTCTTGGAAAACTTAGGTGGTATGCTGCTTCCCAAAAGAGTAGCATCCCCTCTCCTTCCTTCTTTTTGCCTCATTTTGCTCCATTTTGTTTATGTGTGTTTTGCTCTTTCATTATGCAAACCCTCATTTCCAGAAGGCAGTATATGTCCCACTAGCCTCCCACCGTGGTGGGACAGCTGAGGCTGGGCTTCCAGTGGGTACTGAGACTGTTTGGAACCACTCCTTAGTCGTGGCTCCAACATCAAGACAGCAGTTCTGATGGTCCAAGCAAGATACCAGGCTACTTCAGGTACCCTTGTTCCCTGATTGTAATAAGTGGCTGGTTCAAAAGGAATGTGAAGATTGGAAACTCCCACTGTGTACTTCAGGTATTGATTTCCTCATCTGTGAGGTGGAGGAGAGAACACATACCTCTTAGGAATTTTTGAACAAGAGGCTTCTAAAGTTTAAAAATCTGGGTTTGTCAGGTGAACTCATTCTGGAGTCACTCTTGGGGTTGGATTCTGTTCCTTCTAACAGAATGTATATTTCTCACTGCTTTCTGGTGCCAGGTGCTGGGAGCCTGTCTAGGGTGCTCTCTCCTCCATCGGGAGAAGATTCGTGTCCTCAGCCAGTGGAAGACCCACCGAAAGTTCATACAGGACATGCTGTGTGAGTGGGGCGCACCCTCTGGCTGAGGGGATGACTCGGAGGTGGTTTCCAAGGAGCTCTCAGATGCCGGTCTTATCTCCTGCTGAGAAAACAGGATGAGTTAGATGCATGTAGTGTCAAAATCAGTGGGCCTGCTGTCTACTCCTTTATAGAACCCAAGCCCATTTGCCCAAATAGCCCAAATATAGCAAAGTTTCGAGACAAACTGACTAGAACACACATCCATTTTTATGTGGTTGTGGTTGAGGGTTGCTGTGCCTACCCCTCTTCCCCCCTTCTGTGCTCTGTAGTATCTTTCCTACAGTGCCCCATCCCCTCTCCTTACTGTTATCTTCCCCCCTGCCCTAGTCTCCTGGGGCCCACCTTGCCTCACAGCAGGTAGTGAGTGAGGCTCCAACCTTGTCTTCCCCAGTCCTGCCCCTTGCTCTCCTGGGAGGCATGCATCTCTGTGCTCACCACAACGTCATCTTTCAGTAACCTTGGAGGATCCTCTAGGACTTGACAGATAACTTCATTTTCCAGGGATTTGTGCTTGGACAAGTCTTGACAAACATCACGTTCTTTATGACTGACCTGGGCAGTATGTGGAGGGGTAGTGCTGCTGAGGTGGACATCTTCCTTCTGAGTAGATTCAAGGAGCACACGGCCATCATGCTGGCCACCTTTTTCTTTTCCTAGAAATATCTCAAGTTTCTGTACTAGGTTATCCAGTTTGCAGGGAGTCAGTTTTGTCTTGTCTTCTGGCCACTTATCCATCCACTGGCCATGGGCATTTAGATCCAGATTAGTAAGAGAGTCTGCATGGTCAGAGTCCACATCGATATCCCAGGCCAGTGTGATGCTTAGCTTGCTGAACTGCTCTGGATCATGCTCCATCTGATTTCGTTTCCTGAAGAGTCTCCTTAAACTCTCTGTCCCCCAGGTACTTTGGACAGGAGGGAGGAAATGGACCGAAGAATCCACAGAGGCTGTCTCCTCATGGGAGACCATGTCCTCATAGGAAAAGGTATTCTCAGAGGGGTAGTAGCCCACCGAGAGGCTCCGGTTGGATTTGCACTCGTAAATAGAATCCTCTGTACTACTGTAGTCACTGCTGGAGGGTGAGGTTGTCATGGTGCTGAGAGTGTACAATCTCAAGTTTTCCTTGATTCTGGAAACTTCAGAAGAAAAAAATTAGTAAATGATATTATGGAGGGAAGTTATATGACCCATCCCTTTTTCTCATTGGAACTATTCCTTCCACTCTGTACAATATAGCCCACCCTTTTGTACTTTCTGCCTCTGTAAAGACAAAAACACTTTGGCATCTCTTCTTTGTGCCTCTTATTTGTTTGACAGTAGCTGAGAGAGCTTATAATCAAAAAGGGAAACTTGAAGATGGCAGGGAAGTGTGACTGGAGTCAAGTATGTGTTCAGTCCACTCTTCTGAGGTCAAGGTAACTAATTTCTTAATATATATGTATATCTGTGCATATATGTACATATATACACATATCCAAATACATGTGGTTCTCACATCAATAGAAACTTATTATCAAGTTTATAATAACCTATGGCTATTCTAATATTCTTAACTATTTTCTTATTAAATAGCCTTAGGTGTCACCTACTAATACTCAATAACTTGGATGATTAATGATCACTAGGTTACTTAAGACCATACCATGATCCATGGAGTTCGTGGACCAAAGATCATAAATCTATAGACATAATAATTGATACCAGATTGCTTTCTAGAAAGGTGACTGTCATTCAGGCACCAGTCATCCCACCACCTGCTGGCATGTTTATTCTGCATTTTCCATAATCTCCCTGTAAGTAAACCTGGAAGACCTCCACACACACACACACACACACACACACACACACACACACACACTCTAACACACATGCTCATGCACATGCCTCTGTCATGCCCTGATCTGAGGGCTGCCCACATGAGACAGGCGCTTCCAGCAATGGAGACAAAGTGATGGAGTCAGAAACCCTTCAGAGCCCATGTCTCAGTGATGTAAAGCCCAACTGCTTCTGAGAAGTTTGTGTTCCAAGACTGTTGGTTACCATGGCAACAAAGGAACCAAGGTATGGTCAGAATTATGTAAAGGGACAAGATCTGTCCCTTCAGTTTCAGAGTATTCTGTGCACATACAATAGTAGGCTGCACTCTATTCATTAGAATCAGTCAGTTCCATGAGATCTTTCTCACATTTTTCCCTCCATTTCCACCCCCCAAGATTGCAATTCAATCTGGTACATGTCATACTTAGGTTTCCACTGCCGTGCTAGGTCTCTAGATTACAGGGGGCAGATCTTGGAACTTCTCAGCAATTCTTTGTAACTAGTCATTTTTTTTATACATTAAAATCTCCTGTTGTTTCTGTGTCTCTAGAGAATGCAGGCTGCCCACTTATTTTGCTGCTTTTGAAATTAATGAAGTATTTTAGATGGCCATATGGTATATATCTGTAATCTAGCTCTTGGGAGATCAAAGCAAGAAGATTGAATGTAGCCCAGGCTGGTCCTGAACTTGTGATCCTCTTGTCTTAGTTTATATCAGAAATACTTCACACACACACACACACACACACACACACACACACACACCAGATAGTTGAGTGCCTAACAAGTTTCAGACCCTATGTTCTGCCACTTGTAGCAGGAATTAATTAATTAATTAACTAATTAATTAATGATTTAATGTATGTGTGTCTGTGTATATACCTGATGATGTAGATGCCTGAGCCTTGGGTCCTCTAACTAGAGTTACAGATGGTTGTGAGTCTCCTGATGTGGATGCTGGGAACCTAACCTGACTATGGGGGTCATAGTAAAGGAACCCCCAGAGTTAGTGTCTTTACCCAGTCTAGCAAGGGAGCCATGGTAGAAACCATCCCTTCTGAGTACATTCAAAAGATCCAGTGGGGACTCTTTGGCTAGGAGGGTGAGGTGAGTGTCACTTGCAGTGTTTAGAAGCTGTGGACACTGTTGATGGCTGACAGTTCTCCCTTTGGCTACATTATAATTTGGGTGCAATGGTTTTACCAAAAGACAAAAAAAAGTTCGAAGGGATGATAGGCTGTAGGCTTCCCAAGAAACGAGCTGAGGTCTCCGTAGGAGACTAGTAGCAAAATGCTTAAAATTCAGACATTCAGACGATCCTTGTTCTTCTAGTCCTCAGGGCATTGTGAAGGAAAAGGTGGAGATAGGTGAGAAGAGAGGGGCAGGCAGACATGCTCAAAGTTGACCACTGAGAAGGAACCTAACCTAGAGACAGAGCCAAGTTAACCTAATAGAAAGTGGGGCTCGGGGCTGTGGGTGTGGCTCAGTAGTAGAGCTCTTGACTAGCCCGTGGGAGACTCTCTGCAGTATCTTGTGCCACAGAAATACAGTGGCAGAAAGTCTACCTAGAGTGTTAATTGTGTTTTGGAAAATCAGACAGATGGTAAAAAGAATCTAGAGTAAGTGAAGATGACTATGAATAGCAGCAGGCAGAATAAATGCCTGTTACAAATAATAATTCTTTTCAGATTAGTTGGAAGGAGCCTGGAGGAAGGCAGACAGGGAGCAGACGGGGCTGGGATGAGTCGGGCAGGATGCAGTTGGCTGGCTCTGCCTGTCTCTGGCTGTTATCATCGGGCATCAGAGTCCTCCCTCACAGGCCTGCTAGTGGGCCAGAACCCCCTTCTCCTGCTCTCCTCCCACATAGGCTGGCTCAGTGCTGTGCATGTCTGCTCAGCCTGTGAGCACAGATAAAGCTTTCTCTCCACTTCCTGAGGCTAAGTTAAGCTCTCGGAGGTTCCCCACCTCTGGCTCAGACCTCCTGCAGCATGTGTGAATAGATGCTGTTGTGTATGTGTGTGTGTGCACAATGGCCTCCATTCATTTGAGGACCACAGAGCACATCCCTCGGAAGACAGCTTATTGTCCCAAGTGCATTCGAGGCCAGTTAATGATGATATTGATTAACAAATACTATTATAGATGAGTAACTTTTAAAACTCTTGTGAAGTTAAAAATGCATGATAAAAATTATTTTAAGGGCTGGTGAGATGGCTCAGTGGGTAAGAGCACCCGACTGCTCTTCCGAAGGTCCGGAGTTCAAATCCCAGCAACCACATGGTGGCTCACAACCATCCATAATAAGATCGGATGCTCTCCTCTGGAGTGTCTGAAGACAAACTACAGAGTACTTACATATAATAAATAAATAAATAAATAAATAAATAAATAAATAAATATTTTAAAAGCCTTTACAAAATGTTTAAGAAAAGTTAGAAGGTTCAGGGTAGATATTTTAAGGGAAGTATTTTAAAACCTCTTAGAATCAAATGTTTCAGGTATACAAGGTAATTGGTAGTTGCCTGGGACTGGGAATAGGATGTGGTATTCCCTGCAAGTTGGCAAGTCGAAACCATCTGCAAGTAAAAGGCAATTTGAGGCACGTGAGATCATTAACTTTTAATTTTCTAATCGTTCCAAAAAGGAGGAAAGACTCAGGTAAAATTATTTTTGCTGTACTTCAGGTAACTCATATAAAATATTGTAATTTCACATAAAATAAATGTAAAAGATTTAGTTCTTTGCGTTTTCTCAGCCAAATCTTTGATGAGACTGTACCTGGTTTGGGGCCTGAGCAGTCCTAAGCCCCATGCTAGTAGCCATTCATGGTGCCTCTGCTGAGCAGCAGGGCTCAACAGCCTTGAGCATGGTTACATGGCTGCATGCATTGTCAGAGTTTATTGGACTGTACACCTAAAAAGGACAACGTTTGCTGCATATAGATTATATTTTAATTAAAAATATTCTTGCAAACCTGCACAAATTATGTTCCTTCTGTGAACATTTATTAAGCTATTTTCTTTTTTTTAATAGTTTTTTAAAAAAATTATTTTATTTATTTATTATATGTAAGCACACTGTAGCTGTCTTTAGACACTCCAGAAGAGGGAGTCAGATCTCATTAAGTATGGTTTGAGCCACCATGTGGTTGCTGGGATTTGAACTCTACACCTTTGGAAGAGCAGTCGGGTGCTCTTACCCGCTGAGCCATCTCACTAGCCCCTAAGCTATTTTCTTAAATTAGTACTGGAAATGGGATTTTGCAAGTCGGTTGTCAAATTCAGAGAAGGATAAGTTAGCACAAGCTAATGATTTTTATAAACTTCAGGAATATGTGTGGGTGAGCAAGAGTGTGTTCACACTTTCTCATCTGTCTCTGTCACCCATAGTTTATGCGCATCTTTTTTTAATATTTTATTTATTTATTTATTTTTTTAATTATTATTTTCTTTATTTAGTTTGTTAATTTAGGGAGGACTAGTGGAAGTTTAACTGAACAGAACAGTTCTTAGGAAAAGGATTGGCATATGTTTGGCAAGATGAAGACAGGCATGGGTTGCTACAAGAAGACTCAGTGATATTTTTTGTAAAGAGCATGTCATTTTTATTTTTGTTTTGCAGCCATTTCTTTATTTCCAGCAGCATTAAAACTCACTTAATTCTGTCTTTTTTCTGCTCTTATTATATATTTTTTTGGGTGATTATTTTGACTGACTGCCTGCAGGTACGTGGGGGTGGAGAAACATGGCGCTCATAGGCATGGAACACTTGATTAAGAGTAAGTTTAATTTTCATAGTTAAAGCTGGGATGGTTTAGAGGTGGAACATGTTACACTACTTACAAATAACATCCACTATTTAATAGATATCTGCATGTCCTCCTTTATGTTTTGAAATCCCATGCTTCCATTTTTCTAAAGCTTGAAGAAACTGACAGTTTCCAAATGACTTAAGTAAAGGAAAGTAGACAGAAAATACCTTCAATATGGTCTCACAGTATCTGGGCTGAGCTTTGTAAAGTTCAGTAGCCCTGGAGTTTAATTCCATAAGTTTGAACTAGGGAAAACTCTGTCTGATAAGAAAATTAGCCCAGAGTCTTCACAGGTAAATCTAGGGTGAACACAAAGTGTGAGGTGGCTGGGTTTTTTTGTTTGTTTGTTTTTTGTTTTGTTTTTTTTCAAGACAGGGTTTCTCGAAACAGGTGGCTGTTTTAAGACTCACAACCCACAGGAAATGTTTAAGAAGTGGGCCACAAGCTAGAGCAAAATTTCCCCTTTGTTTTAGTTTACCTCAGGGTTCTCATAAATCCAGAGGCAGTTGATTTGACCTATGGTTAATTATCAAGATGAATTTCATCTATAGCCATAAAAATTAAATCCCACTGTGTATTGAAATTGTGGATTCTCATGCCCTATCCTAGGACTTACTGGCTAGCTAGACTAGGAACAGCTCCTTCCGGGTAATTGTGTGAGAGAGACAAGCGTACTCTGTAGCCCAGGCTAGCCTGGGATTCATGATTCTTTCAACTGCACCATCTTGTCTTCCAGGTGACTCTTCTGCTTGCCGATTTCACCTTGAGAAACAGTGACCTAGAATAACCAGATGCTGTCATGAATTCCAGGAACCGGCAGGGTCTCTGTTATGAGTGTAGGATCAAGGTGGCATGCTCAGATCAGGAAGGCCAGCGCCCCCAGCACTAAGGACACGAGTAACTGTCGAGCTTTATGGGAGCAATCCTGGATGTCACCTCATGGCAGATAGTGTGGGATCTCACAGGGAGGGTGACATTGCTGGGGAAAGAGGCTTGCTCTGGTATTAAATACAGCTTTTGAATGCCAAGCAGTTCCTAGTGCAGAGTAAAATACAGCGACTAGGCGGACGTAGACACAGAGATGTTGTTGGTGACTGTCAGTGGTTTCTGAACTTGAGTGTGCTTCCTTGTCACCCAGAGGACTTGTTATGATACAGCTTTCCAGTGCCACCCTAAGAATTCAGTTCAGTAGGTCTGGGTGGAGTCAGAATCTTTGGTCTTAATGAATGAGGTTTTATGAAAAACCCACTGATCATGAAGGGAATAAATTATAGTAGCAAAGTAGGGGGAGGATGTTGACTACTCTGTCCCGTGATCTTGACTACCTACCCTTTAGTTTTTCTGTCAGACTTCTCTACTCTCAGAGCAACTGGTCTCACCAAAAATATGCAGGGGTGGAATAGGAATGTGGCCATGGAGAGCAACAGTCTGAGGAGGCTTCCTGACTTAAAAGCAGTTTGTAGGCTTGGAGCTTCTGAAACTCTGATCATGAGTATATTTTCTAGTTTTATTTTTGAAAATGTAAATATAGCACATTATATTTTAGTACCAACCTATGCTCTAAGAGCATTTTAACACAGCGCTTTACAGAAGTCTCAACTCTAATACTGAATTTGTGACCTTCACCGTCAAACGTGCTCTCCCTGCTGTGCTCTTCCTGCACAGCCTCAGCATCTGGCAGCTCCTCTCAGGCCCCAGGCCGGGCATCGTCTTGGTTACACTTCTCACTCAGGCTTCTGTTCCTGCACCTGCTCTCAGGAAGCCCTGTGGATTCTGCCCCCTAAAGTGTCCCGACTGTCACTTGTCCACTTCCTGCTTTGTCCAGACTAGTTCTCAGGTGGACGTTACTGCATCTTCTCTGGATTCTTTCAGGAAAACTAATGAGTTTTAGAAACACAAGTTACCTCTCTGCTTAAGTAAGACTCCTTGCTGACATCCCTGTTTTGTAGTGTGGACTTTAAATTTTCAGAATGACCCCAGGACCCCACATTCCATGGCCTTCAGCACTGCTAGTCTCAGCTGGAGCACCCCCAGCTTTACACTCCATTCTGCTGATTGTTTTCTTTCCTGAACCAAGCATATTTAAAGCCCTCACGGTGGCATGCTTAGGTCAATAACACAAGGGTGTCCATCTCAAGAATATTCATGGGAGAGGGGCTAAATGTGATGCATGCTCTGAAGTTACATTTTGACAGTAGAAATGACATTTTATTCAGATTAATGCTAGGAAACTGAGAAAATGTTACCATAGGTCCATAGAGAGCCTAGTACATAACCGTTATCTGTTGGCCAAGGATGAGGGGTCTGCTCCAGGACGTCACTCACGTTCAGGACAGTGACCCAGCTCCAGGTGTCAGCTTACCTTCAAGTTAAAATAAGTCTGTCTGACCCATCTCATATCGGAAGAACAGAAAGTAAAGTCTAGAACCCCCTGGGAGTCCAGTGATGTGGTAATAGTGATAAATAAGTAATAAATAAGACTGGCTCTTGCCACAAGCAATAGAATGGCCTTCCTGGTGACCAGTATGACATTGTCGCTGCCTTTATTTAAGCCAGTGTGGGTGTGACTCTGCTGCCTGCTAACCAACAGCTGTGGGGTGTAGTTAAAGGTCAGGTGAGCTTTACAGTCTGGAGGCCTGTAGTCATTAGTACTGGCGGCCCTCAGTCCACTGTGACTTTACCACATGGGGGGGCCTCCACCATGCCAGGAACAGCAATCTTTGATTGGCATGTTTGCTCTGGTGAAATGGCTAGAAGTATTTGAGACCTGGCAGCAGTGGACATGGGAGGAGGCTCCATTCTTGCTGGCTGTGACTCATCCCAGGAACATGTAAAGTGTGCATTCTCTTCATCAGTTTTGATGTTGATGCCGTGCTACGGCTTTGATGTATCATGTTTCCCTCTGTGCCCTGTGTCTTGATCTTGTAACCAATCTGTATTTAACTGAATTAGCAGATTGGGCCATACATAAAAAGGAATTATTACTGATGCCTACATATAATGGTGGTGGAGTTTTTCATGCCAGTTGTACTCTGAAATTTTCTGAATGCTGGAGGCAAGTGGAGGTTGGACTATGAGAAAGGAGACATTCCAGGCTTCTCTCCATGTTTGTGGGAGGCCAGTTTCTCCTCATCTTACCCTGGTAGATGTCTTTTTCGTGTCCAGATTTCTCCCTTACATAAGGATACCAGTCAGATTGGGTTAGGTCTTACCCTAAAGGTTTCATTTAACCTGGATTAGTTCTCTGAAGATTCTGTGTCCATATAAGGTCACATTCTGAGTTTCTGGGAGTTGGGACTTCAATATACAACTTTGGGGGAGACATAGTTGAGCTCATCACAGACTATGATACAGTTAGCTTCACAGAGGCTGCAGGCTTGTTTGGGAGTCTTCCATAAACCCAGAAAAACAATTCTAAGTTGACTGAGTTTGCTCGCTTTCTGGACCCACAGAACGCCGTGGTGCTGCTCTCTGCAGTCAGCACCACCATTGCTCTTGTGTTTGATGGAAGATCTAACACAGTCTAAGCTCCGAGCTTATCACAGTCTCGCTTGATGATTGTGCTGCGTTTTTTAATGCTTGCTGTATCGATGCTTGATGTCTTGTTTCAGCTCCACCTTTCTTACGTAATCCTCATCAAGCACAGAAGCCTCGTAGGCTTTGTACTTTTGACATTTTCAGCCCTCCAATACTTTAGGTGGACTGTTTATCCCGAGAGTTCACAGCTGCCTTTTCTGGCAGATCGTTCAGCTGTTTGGATGCTGTCTGTGATGCTGTCTGTCAAGCAGTGGATGTGTTTGTTTTCCCTTCTGCACTCTCCCATGTCTTTGGCAGTTCTGGGTATCTGTCACAAAGTCCCTCTCTCTACAGCTCTTTGCACCTGCCCTAGTCTGTACCTCAGCTATGCTTCTAAATGCACCCCATTCCTCATCGCTAAGTGCATCAGGTTTGTGTCGTTGGTACACACTGTCTCAGTCCTGGGCACTGAGATAACAACCATGTTTTGTTTGCCCAGACAGAGACCAGGCAACACTAAATCATTTCTCCCCTCTGTTGAGTTAGTCAGGTTTTGTCTCCCCTGACAAGAATTCTAAAATATTGTTTCAATAAAACTGTGTTTTAATAAAACTGTCATGCCTGCAGGAAATGGAGTTTAGGCAGGATAGATAACATTCCTCCCTGTTAACATCACCTGTCATCCAGACTGTACTGGGCCTGTAGCATTGAGGAGGGAAAGGGGCCCGGAGTCCTTTTCTTGTATAAAAGGCTGTTGTAACCATTACTGTTGAGGTAAGTAGAATATTGAAGCCTCTCTGCTGTACAGGGAATACGTGCATTTCCCCAGGCAGAGGTTACCTCTCTGTTGCTGTTTGACAGTCACTGACTCTACCCCACTAAGAACTTTCTAAACAAGGCCTTCTCCACAGCCGAGGATCTTTGCTTAGCTTAGGTTCCCACACTGCCTCTTTTCAGTCTCTTAGGAGAAAGTTGCTTCTTGGAGATTTCTCCTCTGGAACCAAAGTCAGCTTGCATGTACTTTACCCTACTGGCTCATTTGCTGCTAAAATGAAATGTAATGAGTGACAGTCATTTTCCCTAGCGCTTTTATAATGCGCTTTACTGCCACAGCGTGGCCAACCCTCAAAGAAGCAAGCCATGTATTTTAATAAAACTGATATGTAATAAGATTAGCCAGCAGAACTTGCCTTTAAACGTGGGTTTCTTCCCTCACGTTGTGTCTCTCATGAGATTATTTAGACCTTGAGCCTGCTTGTATCTGAGAAGAAGCAGGCCTGGGACCTTGCTCCCCAGAGAAATAACAGACACTCAAGAGGATCTGTTGCTAGTCGGGGAGGCTAAGTGCCAAGGGCTAACCCTGACAGTAAGTGGCATTGAGCTTTGCTGATAGCCTGAAAACCTTCCAGAGCTTCCCAGATGCTAGGCTGTTAGGAGGGGGTCATGGCTTTCAGTCTCCACGTGGTGATTGAATGGTCCCGAGGATAACCTCTGAAGAAGCAAAGCTCACAGGATCCTATCTTAAGTTCCAGTTTCTCAGTTTTCAGGACCATAGGCTGTTCTCTAGCATGGGCCTGCCTGTATCTGACTTTTTTTTATTTCTTGGAATATAAGTTATCAAACTAACTCGCAGGCTGACATCTCTGCAGGCTGACATCTCCCTTGCCTTCCCCTTACCTTTCACACAGCTTTATTCCTTGGGCCTGGGCCTGGGTCTTGGCACTTGAGGTGACTATTCTAGGCCCAGTCTTCCTTCCTGACTTCTGGGAAGACTGTTCTCAGCACAGATTTGTACTCTTCAGCCTTCAGTTTCACTCTCGCCATTGTCTAAGCCTAAGACTTCTCTAACTTGTGTCTACACACCAGGACCTACAGCAAGTTCTGGAAACATGGTGAGTTGAACAGGAACTCCAAGTCTGGTTATCTCCTGCAAACAAGAGCCCTGGGTAGTAGTTCTTCTAAACTACTCCTGGCTTATCAAGGACCCACTTGTTTGTCCAGATGGCTCAGTTGTCACAGGTGGGCAAAAGCAAGAGGCTGCCTGCAGACTTTTCTTTCTTTTCTTTTCTTTTTTTTTTCCTTCTTTTGGTTTTTCGAGACAGGGTTTCTCTGTGTAGCCCTGGCTGTTCTAGAACTCACTCTGTAGATCAGGCTGGCCTCGAACTCAGAAATCCGCCTGCCTCTGCCTCCCAAGTGCAGGGATTAAAGGCGTGCGCCACCACACCTGGCTAGACTTTTCTATTCATTCTCAACAAGGTGATAATTTCAGACCAGTAGGAAAGGAAGGGAAGTGGAACCTGAAATCACAGAGAAATTAAAAGAACAACAACAATGAAAACTGACTATGACAGGTTTCACTTAAACAAACAACAGCTATGTAACCAGGTTCATAAATATTTTTACACTTAATTTGAAGTAGAAGTTTTGAAGATTTATATACAGTAATCCAGAGTGATCATTTAGTTCATTGAGGAAAACACAAAACATCCATGGACTGATTCAGGGGAGGAATTGGTGCTCTTGGTTAGTGGAAATATTTTTTAAAATTTATTAAAGATTTATTTTTATTTTTAACATGTATGTATAGATGTGTCTTTGTGTAGGTGTGTGCACATGTGAGCACAAGTGCCTGTGGAGTCCAGACGAGAGCCTTCAGTTCCCTGTGGCTGGAGCTACAGGTTGATTATGAGTTTCCTGATTTGGGTGCTGAGAATTCAACGTGGGTCCTCTTCAAAAAAAAAAAAAAATACATGCTCTTAATCACTGAACCATCTCTGTGGCCCTGAGTTAATGGGCACATTTTATAAATAATTTTGTGTAAGTTGTCCATCCAGTAATCCAGTGTTGATTTGGTTTATAAACTCAGGGAGTGATTTATGACTAGGAGAACCAGTTAGGGAACGTAGTTTCTGGAAAGGAGTCTGGTAAGCATGGGGCAGGCGGGATGCCCCCTCAGCTCAGGGCACTCATCACCTCCTCCCAGTCCTTCCACCTCTAAGACCTCAGCAGTTTTTAGTCTCTGAAGATTTCATTGTCCAACTCCTTTCCCCTAACCCAGGAAATGAAACAAGTTGCTCAGAGATCTTGAGAGTGGAAAACGGCACTCTGATTCTGTGTTTCATTGCTGGGCTTACCCTAGTGGTCTCTGACAGAGATGAGTAGTTAAGAGCTGCCAACCCATCAACAACAAGCCAGTTGCCACCAGACACTCAGGAATATTACCCAGGCTTGGTGGCTCATAGTCCAGCATTTGGGGGGCTGAGTAAAGAACATTGCAGGTTCAAGGCCAGTCTGACTATGAAGTGTGAACTGAAGTCCTCAGAAAAAGCCATACCTCTGTTAAAGACTGACTTCATGATTATAGTTAGTTGGAATGATGTAGATCCAGAGCTGTAATCCCGTGCTGTCTTTAGATCTCTTAAGAACCTCTCACTCCTGTGTCTGACCTATCTTCCTTATGGCTGTCGGGTAAAACTAGCTTAGCAGACCACTAACCCAGAAAGCTAAGAGGATCATCAGACAGCATCTGAACAGTACACCTGGTTGGTGTAGAGACGACTGAAAGTGATGTTGGAGTCTGTGAGAAGCTCATTGTGGTACATAGTGGACCTTGAGCAAGCCCACGTTTATACTTACCTTTCCCAAGATCACTGTAAAATAGCTATGGTTTGTGTGTGCTACATGTTTGTGTGTGTGGGGGGGGGCGCTCGTGGGGAGATTCATCAGTGGATTCCTGGGTATCCTGCCATGCATGTAGTCTTCTTTAGGGTTAGGACCACGGGTAGTATCTCACCTGGTGAGACCTGGGCTTGCTTTTCATGCTTGGGGTGGGGTGTAGGCAGCTGATCAGATCTGTAAAGTTCAGCTTTGTGTGGAGTCGTGCACAAACTTTGAGAGGGCCCTGTGTTGTGAGTAATCTGGAGATGATTTTAAGCATAAGGCAGAATCACATAGGTTACATACAAACACCACATCACTTTATACAGGGCGGGTTTGGTACATGGAGTCCTGGAGTCAGTACCCACAGATACCAGAGGACGACTTACTGTATGTGTCCCGGAGCAGGGAACAAGCAGCCTGGGGACAGCACAAAGAGAAGTAAAAGGGCAGGATGTGTTCAGAGGGCAGGCTGTTCAGCTGCACGGTCAAAGGCAGGGGTGGCACTCCACTGATACTTTAGTTTGGGTTAGAACTCAAGGTTGGTAGCCCTACTCAAAGGATAGCAGTGTGACATGTTCTTGTTCCCTCGGTGAGCACAGGCCTGGGCCAGACTAGCAGTCACAGGCCCACCATTTGCCCACATTACTCCACGTCTGCCTTCAGTAACAGCAGCATCCTTCTACTCAGGAAGAAAAGGAGCGAGGCTTATCGTGTGGCTCTCTCTGTTACTTCAGTGCTGCCTGTCCTTCCTAAGTACCAATGCTTCCTTGCAGGCTTTGCCCATCGCTCTTGCTGGCCTGTCATTTTAGTCATCAGTGAGCAGTCCACGCCCCTGGGCAGTGCACACTGTTGTCCTGTGCAGTGCATGTTCATGCCCCGTGCACACTAACACCCCATTGTCAGTGCTCACACTCAGCGCAGCTCTCCATCTTCAGGAGGCTGCTCTGTCTTCAGAGTGTGCACGTCTGTGTTTGTGCTTGTATGGGTGGCTAGTACAGCAAGCGTCTCATTATTTGATTTGTAAATATTTGGGGAGCTCTTAGTGTGCTTGTGGTTATGACAAATAAACAACCTGTTTAAGACGCTATGTCATGTCTGGAGGTACTTGAAAAATCCTGTAGTTTAAAGGTCTGGGTAAAAGTGAAATAGTTTTGTTACAGAAGTCTCCAACACACCAACGTGAACTAGGTGCTGCCTATTACCTCTCCTCGGTAACTATAGCATGCTTGACTTTGTTCCATGTGTACTTTATCTGCTCTAAGGTAGGAACTCCAGGTCTGATATTATTTCACTTAACAGCATTCTGCTACTCATTTCTGAGCAATTAGGACTCAGAAATGAAGTGTTATTGCTAACTTTCTTTCTTTTTTTTTTTTTATAAATTTTTTATTAGATATTTTCTTTATTTACATTTCAAATGCTATCCCGAAAGTTCCCTATACCCTCCCCCGTGCCCCTGCTCCCCTACCCACC
>NC_034591.1:161388082-161394964 GCF_900095145.1 Mus pahari
TAAGGAGGAATGAAGTATCCACCCAGTGGTCATCCTTCTTGGTTTTCTTCTGTTTTGCATAATGTATCTTGGGTATTCTAAGTTTCTGGGCTAATATATTGCTAACTTTCTAATAATTCAATTCAAATGTAGTCTTCAGATCTCTAAGATCAGCAATAATATACTTGGTTGACTGATTTTAAACCCATGACATCAAATATCACCCTTGCCATAAAGACACCGTGAATCTCTCTGTTTCTTTACCTCTCCTCATCCTAATAGCCCCTGCCCATACCTCTCCCTCCACTCTGTGATCTATTCAAGGACTTTTCAGTTTATGTGGGTAAGCTAGAGCATATTGGAGATGAATGTGTTTGAGTTCATAGACCACAGAGATCTGTAATGGCAGATACATTACAGAGAATGTACTTGGGGAATAATCCCCAAGCCTGATATAGTGACATGCCTGCAATCCTAGTACTGAGGCCGAGGCAGGATAATTCTGAGTTCAAGGCCAGCCTTAACTATGTAGTAAGTTTCAGGGCAGCCTAGGGTCCCTAACCAAATCCTACCTCTTAACAAATACAGGGGGCGGTTATATGCTTTAGTCATTAAAGCTTAGCTAGGGAGAGATTTTCTAATTAAAACATAAAACAAACAAAAAAACCCAACCAAACCCTTTAATTTCTTCTTTAGAACTGTTGTTTTTGGACTGGAAGTTAGTAGCAGAGGTGGGAAGGGAAATTCTGCTCTATTTACCTTGGTAGCCAGGTCCCACCTTGTGCCCCCTTTCCCAGCAGGAAAGACCTGTTAGTACCACTTCTGCAGCTGTAGGTGAGACCCCTGGCACTCTGCTGGAGTGCAGGAAGGATTTGCATTCCTAAGAAGCTTCCAGTGGCTGCTGTGCCCAAACCACAGACCCAGTAATGCTTTCTGTGTCCCCCGTCCTTCTGTTTTGAAAATGGCTTATCTTTGCTGAGCTTGTATTGCTACACACTCCAGACCTTGGTCAATCCTTGCTCATCCTCCACTGGGAGGAGAATCTGGTTAGAGAAGTGTATGGTAATTGATGGTATTTTGGATAAAGTAAACTGAGCCTGCCAGGGCACATGTTCATGTTGTTCTCACCAAAGCTCAACACGGATTTGCTAATTTTCATACAGTCTTTCTTGTAAAGACAGGGACAGTTGTCAGTTTGTGAGCAGCCCTGCAAAAAGCTTGTGGTTTTTCTGCCAACCCTTGATCCACCACACCCATTCTGGAACTTTCTGTAGTATTTTATCCTGTTCTGGTTTGCCCTGAATATATCCCTGACCAAGTCTGAAATTAGACTTCTAAATGTATTTCTATGGATCGTGTGTGTGTGTGTGTGTGTGTGTGTGTGTGTGTGTGTGTGTGGTGGGAGAGTTCCAGGCTAATATATATGAATATTATACTTAGAAATTACTTCTAAGATTTTTCTCAATTCATATTTATTAGTAAAGATCCATTGAGATGGGAAACACCACTTTTTGGACCTGTAAACAGTGACACTGTTGGTCATATTGCCCAGAATAGAAGGTGCTTTCCCTGTGAACTGTGACTTTGGACACAGCACTTCTTTTCTGTGGTAATTGTGTTTGCTGATGCTTTTTCCTTCAGCAAGTGGCTTAAAAAAGTATAGGGGAGCCATTTGTAAACCTAAAAGGTAAATTCCTTACCTTGTCAGGGTTATGATGGTGAAGCTTTAATTTTCTAAGTCAACTAGGAAGAACAAACCAGCCATGAGTGATGGTGGGAACTTGCAGTCCCAGCTCTGGGGAAACTGAGGCAGGAAAATTGGAATCTTGAGGCCCATCTAACTTTATAAGTAAGCAAAGAATGAGACCAATGGGACCTGGGCAATCTGACCTTTTACTTTGGGCTGCAGGTGCATAGGATTGGATGAAATTATGGTGAAATTTGCATATAGTAAAAGATATATCATAGGTATACAATCTGTGTGCTGTCCACCCCCCAAGTAGGACATTGATTTTAGAAAGTAATAGTAGGGAAGACTGCTGGAGCCATGGGAAATCACAGGATCACAGCCTATGGGGATGCTTCATCAAATCGGTGCCACCCTGAATAGTGCCGAAGCCCTAGGTGATTCTGGGAACCAGGGGGATGATGTGATTAGTGGGAGGTGGACTGTTTGAAGTTGATGGCCACTCCCTGGGGGTATTGATGACCCCAACAGGTTTGATAGCAGAGGAAAAGTTTCCTGAAGTCTCGGTTGGTTATAATTTGGGCTATGTGTATGGATGTGTGGACAGGCACCAATAGCACTGGCCATTGAAACTGAACAGAACTTAACTGGCACATGCATTCTGTAGAAATTTCTGACTAAGCAAGCTTTGAATTAATTTTGAGCTTTTGCCATTAGCCATCAACTGGTAGGTCTCCGTTAAAACAGATAACTTAGATGGTATTGATCCTGGGATCCTTTTGGGGTGGGAAGACAGGACTTATTTCACTGCACACTTCCCAGTCAGTTGTTAAGGAAAGTCGTAGCAGGAACTGAGCAGAAACCGTGGAGGAGCGCTGCTTGCTCACTCTGGATCATGCTCAGCTCTGGTTCAATAGTGGGATTCCTTATACCTAATACAGCATAAACCTGTTGCCTGCTTTGATGAGTCTGAAAGGTGTAGACCTGGTGTAACCAACCCAGATACCGATCAGAGAGTTCTCCAGTTCTTCATCTATCCATTTGCCAAAGAATTGATTATTCTGCTTTCTGTAAGCCGAGACTTGGAGACATAATTTAAAAGGACTTGTGTTGGTCGTGGTCATTTGTGTCGACTTTCTTTCACTATAATGTCACAGAGCAGCACTTGTTCAGTCAGGTTTACATTGTGATAGAATAATATTCCATTATATTAGTTAGATATTGGAAGGAGCTCAGGAAATCTTCCGCTAAGATTTTTTTTTTGAGGGCATAAAATATTTTTCAGAGGATAGGTTTTCCTAAAATATTTTTATTTAGTCTTTCCATTAAAAAAAAAAAAACCTCTTCAGCTGAGCTGTGAAAATTAACATACCTTTGTCAACACATGCTGTCTAAACTGGTCTGTGTCTTAAATAGGTCATCCCTGGGCAAGGCAACTTTTTAATAGATGTGCTTTGTGCGTCTACTTGTGCTTTTTGAACTTTTCAGTGGTCTTTTAAAACCCATTTGAAGTTTACTGAGGCATATTTTGTGGGTCTGCACCTGTGCTTTTACAGTGGCTTCTTTGTTTAGGGGTTTGATTCTTGTTTAGGGTGCAGGAGATTCCTGTCTCAAATCCCTTAAAGACCTGAGGTTTTTGGTAATGGGTAAGTAGATGTACAAGATATATTAAAGTGATATATCTGTGCCTTCGCTGGTGAGTTAGCTTGCAGACTCGAGAAGAATGTAGGTTCTGCACTTGGGCATTTTGGTCTATAACTTGGATTAGTCCAAGAAATTGATGAAATTGCTCAAACCATCTGTACTGGGGTCTCTCCACTCTTGTCTGCCAATTGAACAGAATGGAGAAACAAATGAGTTATAGGAATAAAAATTGAATAAAAATTGGTTTAGTATTTATATCCAATTCTATCAATAATCACATTAAATATAAGTGAGCTAAATTTGTATAATTCTTTCTTAATTCTGCCAGTTTGTGATATTAAGTTGCAAAAAAAAAATCTCTCGTTATGACTTCTGGGCAGACTAACTCTTACCCCTGTGAAGTATACCAACAGGCTTGCATCTGCAGTTACAGCTGCTTAGGAGACCAAGTCAGGAGGTTTCAGCTTGAGGCCAGCCTGTACCCATGTCTCTGCCTGCCTGCCTGCCTGCCTGCCTGCCTGCTTGCCTGCCTGCCTGCCTGTCTGTCTCTCTGTCCCTCTCTCCCATTCGCCTTCCCCACTCAGTCACATTCCCAGACTCCCACAGTGTGCTTAGTGCACTTGGGTAGAGTAGAGTGGGTAGAGTAGGGCTGGGCACACCCACAGGGAGCTTAGGAATCTACCTATGGCAGGAGTGGCCTTCCCTGCAGGCCTGAGTCACCTCTAGCCCCTCCTGCTGTTAGTCTCTCTTCCCTTTCTTCAGACTGTTTTTATATTTCATTCAGTGTCTGATTTTTCTCAATATAATCATCCTGACAGTGACTAGAACTGGAATTCCAAGTTGTTATTTTTAGTAATAAATAATCATTTTAATGTTGAATAAGTTTTTAACCTGAGAACTTCTCAGAAACCATACTATAGCCCCCTTTTCCTTTCTGCATAGTTAAGTTGATTGTGTATTTCTCTCTCTCTCTCTCTCTCTCTCTCTCTCTCTCTCTCACACACACACACACACACACACACACGTATATGTGTATATATATATATGATACATATATACATATGATACAAATTTATAATATACATATTAGTTAATACACATAGACCTAATTTGGGAAATACTTTGCAGAAGTTTTGCGGAGCTCTTGTGTTTACTTGTCTCCTGTACAGACTACAGGCTGCTAAACTCTTCCCCACCATGCCCCATCCAAAGTTTACTTGCCTCATGTGGAGGAAGGCTGGGTTGTTTCCATAGTTTTGTTCCTGTGACGACTCCCTGTGAACATTTGTCCATTGCTACATGTTGTAAAGGAAGTACCACTGTATAGAAACGAATGTGGCCATTTAAAGTGATAGTGCCAAAGTGTTTCTCAATGTGGTGAGTCCACATACAGTCCCAGCTCTGTGCTGCAAGGGAGTGTGTGAATTCATAGCCTTCACAGTGCTAAGCAGTCTCAAAAACATTTATTTGCTAAATAACTGGGTCTAAACTAGTATCACACTATTGAAAATTTCTTGATTCTTAATGACATTAAGCACCTCTTCATATTTCTGTTGATTAAAACAAAAATCAAATTCTTTCAAGTGTCATGTCTCCATCCCTTTGGCTTTTTCATTGAGTTGTAGGATTTTATGCTTTGAAAGGATCCTGTGAGTTCTAGACACTTGTGTGTAACTACTTCAGACATCTTTGGCTTTGAGTCTGTCATCGCTCCCTCTCCACCTGTTTACTTTGCAAACCTCTCTAAACTGCTCTTTTACCTGTCAGCCCCCACCTCCTTCACCATGTTATAGACACAGTCACTACTCAGGCCTCACTGCTGTCCCTTAGGTCATGTGGAGGTGCCGTGCGTGTGATCCAGAGACTGAAAGTGAGCACATTTGGCCGTGTTCAGATACTTAATGCCACCATGCTTTACTATATTAGAGAAAGGATTGGTTTAATGAATCGGGAACTTTAGGGTTGTTTTTGTTTTTAGTTGTTTTATTTTTGTTTTTGCTTTTTTAGACATGGTTTCTCTGTGTAACCCTGGCTGTCCTGGAACTCATTCTGTAGACTAAGCTGACCTCAGAGATCTCAGAGAATGCCTGCCTCTGCTTCTGGAGTGCTGGAGTTAAAGCATGCTATATGAGTAAATTCAGGAAATCCCTTGGTTCATAACCTAGCTTGTTTTTGCCTTGGTTTCTACTTGGCTTTATGCATGTACATGGGTATTTTTGTCCTATATTATTTTCACATAAAAGAACAGTGAAGTTTTATACCTTCTGAAGTGAGTAAAAATTTAGAGAGTTCTTAGATAAATTTAAAAATCAGACTATGGTGTGTCAGAATTTTGAAGTATTTTGCCTATCAGATAAATAATGTGTTCTTTTTAAGTTAATAATAAAAGAAAACAAAAAGTAGTATTTTAGAATTTTATGGAATCTTATTAGAAAAAGTGGGCAGTAGAGAACTGATCCCTGAAGTCGATAGCAGATCTATAAATATATTTATGACATCAGTGGAGTATGAACTCTGGCTGCTTGGAAACAGAGGGCAAAGGTTTCTTTGAGCAGCACATTCTTTACTTCCCAGATGTTTACCACACACTGTAGTATCTGCAGCATGACACCAGCATTATTTAGGCCTGCTGGGAAAATCTGTGTGGGTGCCACCACCGAAAGTACATTAAAGAATTTGGAAACCACGCGTATCAATATTCTGTTGCTGAACATTGCAATGTAAGTGCAGTTTGACTTCATCTTTTGGCCAGTGAGACCATATTTAATCCCAGCACTCAGGAGGCAGAGGCAGGAGGATCTCTGTGAGTTAGAGGCCAGCCTGGTCTACAGAACAAGTTCCAGGCCAGGCAGGGCTACACAGTGAGACTCTGACTCAGTAAACGAACCAGCCAACCAGTAAGACCATAGGTAGATGGTGTTGCCACTTCAGAGTTAGTTTCCCATTGAAGTGGGGCCAGAGAAACAGAAATATCACGTGCAGTGGATGCCACACAGACCTTTGTTTAAAAACTTCTGTATTTGCTTTTTTGCATTGTTTTGTTTTCTATGAAAATATCAAGCACCATTTTCATTTATAAAGTGGAGAGACTAACTCATTTTTTTGTGTGGTTATCATAGTTAAAATTGTGACTAATGGGCTGGGACATAGGGTGCTTGCCTGGCCCACACAGCCCTGGGTTTGAGCCCTGACACTGTGAAACAAAAACAAAATCCAAGGCTTATGGATGATTTATGTGCACAACTGGGGACTGCTACAGCCACACAGTACATGGTACCTACTGGTATATTATAAATACGTGTGTGTGTGTGTGTGTGTGTGTGTGTGTGTGTGTGTGTAACTGCAGACCAGAAGTGTTTTGAGAAGACACATTTCCAGGCGTGTTTTCTTATTATTTTCACTGGGGTGGGGGTGGGGGGCTTATCCTATATCTAGAACACAAGGAAGGCAGGGGAGGGGGGTATGCATTGTCTTTAACTCTTTGTTATTCGGTGGCCAAAAGCTGCTGGCTCCTGGTAATTTGACTCTCCTGATAACAGCAGGGGTTTAAGAAAAAAAAAAAAAAAAAAAAA
>NC_034591.1:161395201-161398844 GCF_900095145.1 Mus pahari
AAAAAGTCACACACACACAGGAAAAAGTCACACACACACACACACACACACATACACGGAGGTCAGACCTAACTACCTGTCTCAAGAAATCCACAACTTTTCATGCATACTTATGTACATACATATGTACCTGAACATGTATGTATGTACATACATATCTACATGTATACATTTGGTGGATGAGGCTAAGCCTCAAATGCCACACTTTATTCCTTCTCTCAGCCCCTTTTATACATTCTTAGATAAAATTTCTTTATAAAATTACTTCATAGATAAAATGTTATGCAAAAGGGGAATTACATAAGGATGTTGATAGTAAGGTCAAAGCAATGTTTCATTCTGTAAGCTCATTATAAGTTCAAAGCAACAGTTTCACATGGCCTTGCTTTATCATGGTGCACATCTGTAGCCTCATCCTTGGACCTGACCTAGAATGAATGTTTTTCCTTGATCACACATCTGATCCAAGCCTGTTTCTCTTCTTAGTGCAGTTATGAAAGTTCATTGTATTACTTATTATGCAGCCTTTACTTATTATTCTATGAGGAGGGCACCCATTCTATTCTTGCTTCTAAGTTTAAGATGTAAATCTTTCTGGCAAAATAGCTAAAACCATCTTCTTAAACTTTCTTTTTAAAATTATTTGAGTCAAATCAGGAATTCTATAGTTATTAATACATATAAATCATTTATCTATAAGCATTAATTCATGAAAACTCATCTTTATGTTGATCTGCAGAAAAAAAAAAATCACTCAATAGGGTGGGCTGATGTCCAGAATGATTAGGCTATGTAATAGAGGCAGGAAAGGCACATGAGCAGCAAGAAGCAATCCTGGAACAAAGTCTCTGGGACTGTGCCTGTCTGGAGTGTATCCATCACAGTCATATAAAATGGTGGCCATCTCCAGGAAACTCATTTGCTCGCCATAGCCTTTTCTAGATGGCTCCTGTCCCTCAAACAGTATAGTGTATCAGCTAGTTACAAAGCACTCTTATGGGGTTAAATAATACTGTTAACTAATCTTGAGGCACTTCAAAGTGGTCTGTTCAAATACTATGTAGTCTTATAGAAGGAACTTGAACTCCCATGGAAGCTGGTACCAGGCATAGTGCTAAAGCCAATCTCCCGTGGATAGCAGGAGATGGTTGTCTGTATGTTAGTGAACACTTTCCATATATAAACCTTTTGGCAAACTGATACACAGAACTTAAACAATGGAAAATGAAGGGAACCATGATTAGGTGAAGCTGATTCAGAAAACCGTCTGTCCTCATCCTCCTGACCCTCATCAGGCTTCTGTAATACCCCTGTTTTCTTGAGTCTTTCCTCACCCTCCTGTCCCTAATCATGCTTCTATAATACCCCTGTGTCCTTGAGTCTGTCTGCACCCTCCTGACCCTAATCATGCTTCTATAATACCTTTGTGTCCTTGAGTCTGTCTGCACCCTCCTGACCCTCATCAGGCTTCTGTAATACTCCTGTGTCCTTGAGTCTGTCTGTACCCTCCTGACCGTTATCAGGATCCTGTAATAACCCTGTACACTTAACAGACACCTAGAGTTCTGAAGAGCAATCTGGTTACCATCCTACCAGACTTAATGTTTTGTAGTTTGGGGACTGAGCCCAAAGCCTTGTATATGAGGCAAACACTTTGTCACCAAACTTTATCTCCACCTCTGCTGGACCTTGAATAACCTTGAGTACCAGATCTAAATCTTCTCTTATTAGCTGGTAGAGACATGGACTGAAGTGCTGTTACCTACACTAGTGATTAAACAATTCAGTTAATTCAGCTGACAATGTCTGACTTCCAAGTACAGTTTAATGTGGAGTAGAATTAACAGGTCCCCTTAAAGCACACAATGATAAGATCGTGGTCTTCTTCCAGGTTGAAGCTGGGATTTGCCCCTTACGAGCAAGAAGATGATGAGTGACGCTAGTGACATGCTGGCCGCAGCGCTGGAGCAGATGGATGGGATCATAGCAGGTACCCATACCACACACCCTGAGCACCACACATCCTATCCTCCGTCCTCTTTGCTCTTATTTTAGTTTTTTGGCTCTCTCCAATGCTCTTAGGACCTCCAGTTTTCACCTCTGTTCTGCTTCTCCAATTCTACCAGTTACTCTGATGTTATTCTGCAAAGTGTCAAAAGTGTCACTTCCTTATACAGACTTCTCATGGAGCTGCAGATCTGAGTCCTGGGTATCAGGTGTGGGTGGCTCATGGACCACACTAACGGGATATCCTCCCCTGTTTCTGTGAATGACCTGTTCCTAGAAGTCAGCATTCCCGCCACAGGTGGCTTGGTTTCTCACTAAGCCTCGGGTCTCTACCTCTGCCAACCAGGTCTCTCCTGTGAAATATCCAGTAGGCACATCAGGGTCTTACTATGTAGTATGTCTCACCTGGAACTTTCTATACAGACCAAGCTGGCCTCAGAATCACAGAGCTCTGTCTGCCTCTGCCTCCCAAGGACCAGGAATAAAAGTGTACACCAACACTTCCTGCTTAGAACACCAAATTTAGAACTAATGTTAACAAGAGATCTAGTGCTAAGGCTATAAACGAGGTGGCAGAGGAAATGCTTATACACTTATGCTCGCATACACACAGTTACATATATGCTCACATACACATAGTTACACACATGCTCACATACACATAGGCATACATATGCTCACATACATACACATAGGTACATATATGCTCACATACTCATAGTTGCACATATGTTCACATACTCATAGTCGCACATGTGCCCACATACACATAGGTACATGTACACTCACATACATATAGGTATACATATGCTTACATACACATAGTCAGACGTACACTCACACATAGGTACACATATGCTTACATACATATAGTTACACATTTGCTCATATACACATAGGTACACATATGTTCACACATAGTCACACATGCAGCTCATTGCACAGTACCACCTAAGTACATAACTAATTTCACGGAATTCAAAGACTTCATGTTCTCTAAAATTTCATGTTTTCTGGGAGGCATGGCTCCGTTGTCCCACTGGTTCTGGTCACTTTTGAGCCTACCATAGTCCTTTTCCATCTGTCCCCCACAGCTGGCCTTTTCATTAAGCATCAAATCATTCATATTTACTGTCAATAACATTTTTTATTTTCAACTATGTAAGATTCAGAGAGCTAGATCTACATTATTGGATTATTTGGTCTGTCTTTTCCCTGTTCTTTGTGATCATTGCTGGTGGCTAGACTGATTTATCTTTTTCAGGTGTGGTGTTTTACTTAACATAAATCCTATTGCTCTCTGGTTTTTTTTGGAAACCAGGTTCTAAAGCCTTGGAGTATTCCAATGGGATTTTTGATTGCCAATCTCCCACCTCCCCATTTATGGGAAGCTTGCGAGCTCTGCACCTTGTGGAAGACCTGCGTGGATTGTTGGAGATGATGGAAACGGATGAGAAGGAAGGATTGAGATGCCAGATCCCAGATTCAACAGCGGAAGTGCTTATTGAGTGGCTTCAAAATCAAATGGTAGGCTTCTGTACGATCCTTCTCTGTTCTGTCAGTCTCCTGCATGTGTCTTCTCTGTGCTGTCAATCTCCTGCATGTTCCTTCTCTGTGCTGTCAATCTCCTGCATGT
>NC_034591.1:161399731-161426197 GCF_900095145.1 Mus pahari
CTTCTCTGTGCTGTCAATCTCCTGCATGTTCCTTCTCTGTGCTGTCAATCTCCTGCATGTTCCTTCTCTGTGCTGTCAGTCTCCTGCATGTTCCTTCTCTGTGCTGTCAATCTCCTGCATGATCCTTCTCTGTGCTGTCAATCTCCTGTTGTTTATTATAAAACTGAGAGTATAGATGAGCAGATCAGCAGGAGAGAAAAAAAAAAACTTACAAGGCAGAACATGAGACCCCACTTCCTCTCAGCTGTAAAGAAAACTTAGAATTTTTCTTTATTTTATATGAATGGATATTTTGCCTGCCCATATGTCTGTGTACCAAGCATATGCAGTGCCTATATGCCAGAGAAGGCGTCAGGTTTGTGTGTGTGTGTGTGTGTGTGTGTGTGTGTGTGTCTGTCTGTCTGTCTGTCTGTCTCACAACAGAATTGTGAGCCACCATGTGAGTGCTGGGAATTGAGCCATGCTCTGAAAGAACAGTGTAGTCCCTAACCTCACCATCTCTCCTAAGGATAGCTTTGAAAAGGCACTGTATTGTATCCGTGCCAGTGAGTTGCTCAATTCTACCTCTATAAATGGACTGGCTTCTAGGTTGTATAAACGACCTGGTATGCTCCTGTGAGGAAAAGAGCCTTGTGCGTAACAGTAACAGTGAGGTGGGGCCACCTATGAAGGACTTAATAGGTATTCTAAACAGGAAGTATAGTGGGTGGATGCTTCAGAAAGCAGTAAAACTTTGTAGCTGTGTTTGAGGAGAAGTGCCATCTAGTGGTGTGTGGCAGCCATGTCACTTCCACTTCTGTTAGCTCTTACAGTTTCTAGGCATCCTTCTCCACCACGCTGGTGATGTAGACACTGTAAATATCACATCTGGTATGTGTTGAACGCAAAGTCTAAAGAACATCACAAAAGCAGATGAGAAGATAAGGTGGGTGATGTAACAATAAGATGCACGTGTATGCTTATGACTTAGTTGTGTTTACATAAAAACTAATGCAGGATTAAGGTCTGTCTGGCAGACTAGAAGAATGATAGCTGGCTGCCTGCTCTGAGGGCCTGGATGCCCATCCTGTGCCAAAGCATTTCCTGGGGTGTTGCACAAATTCTGGAGCCCCAGCCAGTCCAGATCTGAGCCTGGTGTTCCTGGTTCCATCCAATTAGTACCAGTCAGCATCTTTCAGTGACATTGCAGCTAACTACACAGGGTTAGAAGTTAGAGATGTTTTACTTTTAGAAACAGATGATGCCTGCTCCTGAGACTTGACACTTGCCCTGGGAGGGTCCTCCAGGGATTTAAGAATCCAGGTTTGCTAGTTTCTTTGGGAGTAGCTTGGTGCTGTGAAACTCACTGTACCCTGGCACATTCCTCAGCCTGTTCCTACTTCCCTTGTCTTTACTCTGACATTCAGCACACAGTGAGAAAGGAATTTATTACTTGGCTCAAGAGGACCTGTAGATAATTGACTTGTGCCTTTTGGTTGAGTGTTTGTTTCTGAGGGCTGAGGGGGAGAGGGGAGTCTGCAGTTGTAGTTAAGACCTGAGCTCAGTCTTAAGGAACACCACTTGCTGAGGGCAGTGAAGGTGCTCTGTCATGGCCACTCTGCTCTGGCTGCCCCCACCTGAGAGCTCTGCTGACTTGGTAATATGATTGTGGACACTGCTCTGAGGTTTTCCCAGAAGCTCGGGACACTTGCTTTAATGTCAGCTGGGGTGTCTCAGTGTGTTGCTGTGTGACACAGGTGACTAAGATCACTTAGAGGACACAGGCCTAAGATTTGCCTTGTTTTCAAAGGCCTGAAAAAGCATTCCTGAGGCCCATATGAAAAGAGGGGCCTTGCAGAGAGCAACAGAGAATCACTGCAGGAGGCTGAGCAGCTCTGAGTCTGATTCTGAGACCAGCCAGAGGCCCAGAGAGGCCACATCCCACATGTTGGCCCTAAAGTATGCACACTCACACTTTTGCACTTTAGAAACATGTGCACTTGGGATTGGAATGTTTTCATTTTTGAAAAATAAGCAATAAAGACTGTCTGGTGTGATGATTTTAGCTACTAATGCCTCATTTCTACACTCACAGGTTAGAAGCCTTGATTTGCAGACATTGAACTTAGTATCACTTATTTCATTGAAGATGGCATTTTTGTAACCTCTACTGATTGTAGATGACTCATAACTGACATTACAAAATGTGAGGCTCTCCTGTCAGTCTGCCTCTTGACCTCTGCTGCTGCAGGTCCCGATCCTCAGGTTCTTGGATTAGAAAGAGCATTGTGAGAACATTCCAGGGCAACTTAGATATGGTGGTTTGAATAGGCTTGGCCAGGGAGTGGCATTATTAGGAGGTGTAGCCTTGTTGGAGGAAGAGTGTCACTGTGAGGGTGGGCTTTGAGACTCTCCTCCTAGCCACGTGGGAGCCAGTCTTAGCCTGAATTTCTTTGGATGAAGATGTTGAACTTTCAGCTCCTCCAGTGCCATGCCTGCCTGGACACTGCCATGGTCTTGCCTTGATAATAATGGACTGAACCTCATAACCTGTAGTAAGCCAGCCCCAATTAAATGTTGTCCTGTATAAGAGTTCTTGATCATGGTGTCTCTTCATAGCAATGGAAGCCCTAAGATATTAGACATAAACAGAAGCTATATGTTTGGCTCAGACATATTTTTTTTTCCCAACTTAAAGCTATGTCTTGATAGGCACGCAGTCCTCCTGTTAGTGATACCTGTGTAACGTACTCTAGTTTTCCAACATTACAGTGGAATTCTCTTCTGCCTAGGTAACTGAGCAGGTGTCATGCTGGGTAGATTTTTCCCAATCACAGGAGGCTACCTGCTGAATCATAAATGTCTTCATTTTCTAGAAGCATACAGTTATAGAAATACTGTTAAGACAGACCCATGCTTACACAGTGTCCCTTCACTGGGACACACTGTTAGCCATCTGTTTTTTTTCTTTCCAGCTACCTTTGTTTGTTTTTTTGCTACCTGGTCTCTCTGGGTATCCCAGGCTAGCCTCAAATTCTTATTCCACCTCCTGAGAACTGGCATTACAGGCAGCTGTCCAGCTGCCAATTACATGAAATAATTAAGGAGGTGCAGCAATTAGTAAAGAAGTAACCTGCATTCTTTGGGAAACCAGGGGTGCTCCCAGGCCTGGCAAGAATGATAATTAGCAGTACAAATGCCCACTGCACTAATTAGCATCTCTTATAGGACACAGACTCTCAAGCTGGCCACCATTGACCGTGAATGAAGACTTTAATTGCTTAATTGGAATCATTAACAAGTGATTATAAAATATCACCGGGGCATCCGTGCCGTCTCAGAAGCATCTGGTCTCTGCTCAGCAGCAGTGGACTGCCATGATGACCGTCCTGGCTCCCTGTGGTGGGGCCAGGGTCATTTCCCTCTGTGGAAGGACATCCCATTAGATTCTCAGTTTCTAAGACCTCCTGTTGCCTGGCAGGCTCAGAGAGGAGTGCCTAGCATGTGCTAGCATGGGCTCCTCACACTTCTGCAAGGCAGAGACCCTCATCCATCCCTCACTGAGGAGGAAATGGAGACACAGAGCTAAGGAGAGCCTTGTATGGGCTATAGCCCACATTAGAACCCAGGTTTGCACCTCTGAATCTAGCTGTCACCCCATCTTTGCCATACACAGCCTTCCTCCTGCAGTTACCAACCCCCTTTACTTGATACTAGGACCTCCTCTCCACTTGCAGTCGGGGGAATTTGCTAGGGCTCTTTGTATCTCCGTTACTTTTCTTGCTGTTATGAAATACCTGATGCTGACGATAGCAACTTAAAGGGTTTATTTTGGCTCAGGATTTAAGAAGGAACCTGTCCACCATGGTGTGAAACACATGGCCATGGGAGTGTGAGGTGGCTGGTCACATTGTATCAGCAGTTAGCAGCAGAGATGACAGGAAGTGGGGCTGGGCTGTAAAGCTCAAGACCCTCCTCCAGCTTTCTCCTTCCAGTGAGTTTCCATGCCTAAAAACTCCCACAGCCTCCGTGACAGCACCACCAGCTAGGAGTCACAGGGGAGGGACACTTCACACTGTCCCTGGCACTCTGTTCCTTCAATCTGTGATAGTGTTAGATTTATCTCGCAGTTTGTTTTATTCTTACAGCGTTTACCACTTTAACCGTCTTGAAGTGTATAGCACAGTAGTGCTAAGCACGTCCACACTGGTGCGTACGTCGCCATCTACCTAGAGAGGCCTTTCCATCCTTGAGACCCTGAGTCTGTGCTGTTACACGACATCCCTGGCCCCTCCCCTTTTACTTAGCCTTTGGAACTCTGTTTTGGTTCTGTGTCTATGAATTTAAAAGTTCTAGATACTCTGCTAATAAAGAGTGAAGTGGGAAGAATAAATCCCAGTAAATTACGTATGTCTGCATATCCTCTTTTAATATATTATTGACTTTTGAAATACTAAGTGGAGAAGTCATGAAAATATTAAGTATCACATCCACTTCCTGTTGGATTCTCAACGCTGGCCCAGGAGCCCTTTCTCTAAAGGGAAGTGCACTGTCAACAGGCACAGTCTGGCTCCTTCACACTCCTGCTTCTGTTCCTCCTATACCCACCTCTGCTCTCCTCTGCATGCCTTTGCCTTTGCTGCCATCATTATCATCATCATCATCATCATCATCATCATCATCATCATCATCATCAAACTCTCTGGCCTGAGAGAATACATTTACTTTGTCTTAGAAGGTTTGGGATTGGGAAGAAGGAACAGACAGAATGAGTTGGACCTGAATAAATCGAACAATGAAAACCCTAAGCTCTCTGGCTCCATGGGTACTATATTTGGAATGTTATTATTGTAGTGGAATCTTTGTTGGTTCTGAAAAGTATTTGCCATTTTATGGATCCTTCAACTTAAAATATCAAATATAAAGACAGAATACAACCTAAGATAAAAACCAATGAGGAGCCATCCACCCAGCAATACACTCTGAGCAACTTCCTGCCTTGTAAGTGCACACAGCACTTTGATGTTCGTGGAGCAGTGCTCATTACAGTGTTATAGAAGTGTGTGCTACATGCAAGGAGCTGCAGTAGACATGGAGAATAGAGTGGGTGTGTTGTTTGGAAACAGATTTCTCTCATTCATGATGCTGAATCCTGTTGGGAATCCTGGGAGCGAATGATACAGACACGATAAATGCACAGTGAATAGGAAAGTAGTGAATGCTGAGAAAAAGCCAGCCGGAGAAAGAGCGAATCCATGTGACCTCAGATGCAGAAGTGTCTCTCAGAGCCAAAATGTGAAGGAACTGAGATAGACCACGGCCAGAGAAAGAGTTTTCCGGATGGTGTGAGCAGCCAGCACATACATAACCAGCAGGCTTGCTGGCTAGTGACTCTACCAAGAAACTGGCAGTTTCTGAGTCACATTCTAACTTGTAACCTAAATTCAAGCACCTCCACTATCGCATTGCATTTATCATCATGCTGAAAGTTATTCTGTGTGTACATATATGCATGTTCATGTGTGTGTGTGAACCTGAGTGTGGGAGTGCACATGACTGTATGCCCGAGTTTGATGTATGGAGGCCTGAGTTTGATGTTCAATGTTTACCTTGATCCCTTTCTGTCTGATATACTGAGTCAGGGTCTCACACTTAAACCCAAAGCTTACCAATTCAGCTAGTCTTGCTAGCCTGATTGCTCTGGGCATCCTCTATCTCATATCCTATCTCCACAACCCTGTAATTACAGACAGGTTGCTGTGCCCACCCGGCTTTTATGTGGGTGCTGGGGATCTTTCTGCCATCCTTACGCTTATGTGGTTGAGCCATCGCCCTAGTCACCAGAAATTTTGTTTTTATTTCCAGGGATGGAATTGAGAACCGTGTTTACTAGGCAAGTTCTCTGAAACTGAGCTGTACCCTTACTGCTCAGAAATACTAACAGACTAGATTAAGACATGTTAAAGAATGGGTTCTGGGCCCAGTCAGCTTTNTTTTTTTTTTTTTTTTTCTTTGGAGACATGGTTTCTCTGTATAGCTCTGGCTGTCCTGGAACTCACTTTGTAGACCAGGCTAGCCTCGAACTCACAAATCCGCCTGCCTCTGCCTCCCGAGTGCTGGGATTAAAGGCGTGTGCCACCACGCCCGGCCCCCCAGTCAGCTTTCTGCAGGTCCTCTTGAGCCATGGCTGCCACTGGTGGTCTCTGGATGTTAATGAGGAGAAAATATTTTTGCTAGAAATAAATTACTTTCTCAGTGTGCTGAATGCAGAGTGGAGACTGAGCGGGGCAGGAAGCAAAAACAGGCTGAGGAATGTCCTAGGGAATGTTGGATTTCAGAACACCGAAATACCCACAAACCCCAGCAGCCTAGACCCTGAAAATCCGAGGGAGACGCTCCCAGAACAAATGTCAGGTCTCACAAACAGACACCATCTGTTTCAAAGGCAAAACATCTCAAAATGTTCATGTTGTCCCTTTAGCCGCACCATTGCGGAAAGATGAGTCACACTGTCTGCACTCAAAAGTCCAAATACCCTGCAGGGCTCAGGGGGTATCTTGGAAGAGGGGTAGGAGAGGAATTAGGAGCTGGAGAAAGGGGCGGAGTGCTGTAGAATGCTGTCTTCGGGCTGGGCTTTGCACTCTGGAACTCAGCAGCTGGGATTCCCTGCACAAGATTCGGCCTGTCAGCATTCCTCCCTGGAGAGGGGAGGGGTGACGTCCTGCCTCTTAATGAGGAGCTGTAGGCAGTTAGTGGTAGCAGGGTGGGAGTCGGGGGAAGCATTTTTTTCAGTGTGTACCCCTGGTAGGTTGCCTGTGTTCCTGTAAGTGACTAGTTAAAGTCATTAAAAACAAAAAAAGGGATGAAAGCCAAACCAGGATACTTGAGTGGAGGAAAGGGCTCCGTGAGAGGAGATGGGATAGTGAAATATGCTTGGAGTATTTCATGTATGTGTATGAAAACACATCGGACCGACTAGTATGCATAATTAATATATGCCAATAAGTATTTCATGTACATGTATGAAGATACATGGGACCGACTAGTATGTATAATTAATATATACTAATAAGAAACTTTAAAAATCAATTAAATTGGTTGGTAACATGTGAGCATTTGCTCAGGATTGGACTGACTGAGTTTGTGTGATGAAAGTTGTGTCCCACCGTTCCTAGCAGATCTGGGATTTAGGCAGAGCTCAGTAAAGAGAACAGAGGAGATGGAGGTGGGAGGTACTGTAGACGGCTGCAGATGAATAGAACCCAGGGCTCTGAAGACAAAAACCCAGTCATAAAGTAGGTAAAGACTCCTTTCTTCCAGTGAGCTGGTAAATACAGTAGCTAGGTTCTCTAACTCTTATGTGTATCTGAAATGTAACAAAGGACATGGCCAAAGTAGTCGTGTGACAGGATGTCACCTGCTCCCACCTGTTAGGCGTTCTGTGCTAGTAACACCTGGCGCAGAAATGGATGCCCTCAGCTTGTATACACCTGCATTGTGTTCAGAAAAGTCACATTCCCAGATCAACTTATTGGCTAGTGCAGGAAGTCTGACTAACTCTGTGAGAGATAATGCTTGTTAGATGTTTTTCTCGTCATGTCAGAAAGACCTGGTCATATGATTGCTTGAGTGAAGAAAGTGCCTTTGTGATAGTGGAGCATATTTTTCTCTCCTGGTGTTGGATGAAATGTTGTCAGTGAGACTTGCAACACACTAAAGTATAAAGGGCTATTTTGACTTTATTTCAGAGGATTTAGATATAGTTACTTGGAGTGGTCTTTAGTGCTTTGGTCTTAGGAATTTGTAGTAAATACATTGTTTTTGATGACGTACATCATATTTTATAAGCTTTCTGAATGAATGAAAAGAAGTATAGGAGGGTTTTGCACTAAGAGACTATTAGGAAGAATAAATGGCTGTTCTAATTGGCTTTCTGTTGCTTTATGAGTGGCAGCTCCTCTTGGAAAGAAAGAGTTTATTTGGTTTACACTTCCAGCTCACAATCCATCATTAAGAAATGTCAGGGCAGGAGCCATGGAGGACAGTGACTTGCTGGCTTACTTTCTGGCTCATATTCTGTTACCTTTTCTATGCTGGCTAGTCCTCCATGCCTAGGGATAATAATGCAATAAAGAAAATGCCCCTACAGACATGCCCACAGGGCAGTCTTAGGCAGGCAGTTTGTTGATTGAAGTACCGTTTTTCCTAAGTATGTCAAGTTGAAACCAAGGCTAGCCATTACTGTGACTAATTCATGTGATTTGCTGATTGGCCATCAGTGGCAAAATGTGGTAAAAAGCCGTACTGTGAAATTGAGGACAGGGTGTGAAAGGGAGGCCATTAGATGAGGAGAAGATATTGACATAACATCAGAAGGAAGAGGTAAAGCTGGTTATGAAAGATGTTGACACAGGCAAGGGGTATCAGGAGGTGGGCAAAGTATGCACAAAGCCTTTGGGTCAATGTTAAGAGAAAACTGAAAAAATCTTATTACGAGACTAAGAAGAGATAACAATTGCAGGTCTAAGGGAAAATGGAGACCAAGGTTCCAGAGGAAGAAGTAGGAGGACTAGCTTTGGAAAGGAAAGTCTCAGCTCCTATGATTGGCCAGAAGTAAAACTGGAAGGAGGGATGGATGTCTGAGGGATCTTCCTGAAGGAGGAAGTGAACTGATTAAGAGCACCACCATGAAGTTATAACTACTGATTTTAAAGGAAATGTGACTAGAAGCAAGGCCAGGTACTCATCTACACTCAGTCCACAGGAGCTTGTCCAGTGCTGTTAGCAGCAAACGAATGAAGCCTTCATTTGAGGAAAACTTTATAGACCAGACCCAAATGTAGGTAGCTGTGGAAAGCACAAAGAAAGAATAGAAAAGGTAAGAGAGGCAGACTAGATAAAAGGGATGAAATGCTTGTGTGAGCATGGACAATGCCACTTGGAGGGAGGCTTGAGTCACGGGTGGATCGTGGCTGAAGAAAGGAGAGAGGTGACAGAAACCTCTCAGACTTAGCTCCAGTGTTCTTAATCAGAAGTAACAGAAAGAGGACACATAGACAGAGCAGCTCTCTATCTACTTAAATACATTACCATAGCTATGAGCAATTCCTAAGAGTTTTTGCTTTGGGTTCCTGTGGTGACTATTAATGCTTCAGAACTTCTAGCCAATCTTGAGTATTATAAGCATTCATAAATACCAGGACATTACTGATTTGTTTGCTCATTTTGAGTCAGTTCTCAGCATTTCACTTTGGAGAAGCAGTTTTGAAACATCTCATTCTGTCATATCTGGTTTGAAAAAACACTGATGCTAATTCGGCTAGAGTTTCTTGCTCTCAGAATAAGGGAGCAGGGGGTGTAGTTTAGCAGTGGAGTATGTGAGCACTTCTGTGTGGTGAGGCCTTCCACATGATAAGTGCCTCCCTGTGATGAGTCCCTGTGACAAGTGCTTCCTTGTGAGGCCCTGGGTTCAAACACCAGTCAGAACTACAGGAGGAAAACGTACGGATACTTTTGGTTTCTACTCAGTGGCACATGACTTTAGTTAGAGCTACTTAGGATGCTAAGGCAGGTTTGTTTCTGGCCAACCTGGTCAACATTGGGAGCTCCATTCTATTTCTTAAAGAGACAAAGGAGAAAGCTGTACCTCTTGTTTACTGAACATAGAATATTTTTAATGTAATAAAATTTGTTTATAAAATATCACTGGGATTTTAAAAACATGCCTCACAATGTGCGTAATCAGAATTAGGAATTGAAAGTTGTCCAGGGTCTACCTCTGCACTCCATAGACTAGAACATCCACTGTGTGTCAGGGTCTGCCTCTGCACCTCATAGACTAGAATATCCACTGTGTACCTGGCTGACTTCCAGAACACTACTTCATTTTCATGGTCCCCAGGGGGTGTAGGTCATTCCTACTACTCCATCAGACTCTGGTGAGTTAATTCTGGACTGGAGTGAACAACATGGATAGGGTTGTGTAGTGGTAATGGTGCATGTATATGGTCGAGCAACTGCTGTTAACATTGTACCCACTCTAAACATGATTAGCTTCTGAGTTTTCTGTAGACTCTTGGGAAATGTAACCCAGTGTGTCTCCATCTTCAGAAGGAACACCCCAAATTTAATCTTTCCTTCTTTTTCTTCCTCCTCCTGACTTCTTTCTCCTTTTTTTCCTCTTCCTTCGTCTATGGTGTTTTGTTTTCAAGATATGACATTTGTCACTCCCAGAACTGAAATAGAAATCTGGAGAGGTAGAATAGATGCAGGTTAATTCTGGAGAAATAGATGTCACATTGGATGTGCCCTGGGGGAAGAAGTGTACAGTTTCTGGTGTTTGTTTGTTTGTTTGTTTGTTCTGGTTCTAACTCTGAAGAGATTGCTTGTGGTTGAATTCTGGATGCCCCTACCTGTCTATTTTGTATTTCTTCTGGTTTTATTTCTGTTGTATTGAAAGGACTATTCTGGGAATCCTATGGATATAGTATATAGTGTAGCTAGGAAATTATGAGGAGCACATCACAAGCTGGGCATAGTGGCTCATGTCTGTAGTCCCAGGAGGCTAAGCAGAAGGATTATTCCTGACATCCTGGAGAGGGGGAGGACAGTGGATGAGTGAGGGGAGGGGAAGGGGTGTCTTACGTACTGTTTTGTTTCAGAGTGACAATTTCATGTGTCATACTCTTTGTGAGACTTTTCAAATGTGTCATTTATGACTTGGATATGAAAACAACGGAAGAAAAGGCCAGGCACAGTGGTGCATACTTTCAATCCGAGCAGTTGGGAGGCAAAAGCAAATGAGTTCGAGGCCAGCCTGACCTACGTTGTGAGTTCTGGGTCACCTTGCTCTACACAATGAGTTCCAGGACAGCCAGGGCTGCATAGGAAGACTGTGTCTCAAAAACAAACAAACAAAAATAAAAAGTAGGAAAAAGTGTACTTCCTTGGACAGTGTACTATGCATAATATACAAAGTGGGTTTTTTAAAAAAAAAAAAAAACAGCTGAAGGGAGAAGAGTGGGAAGGGGAACATAGGCGAGCACTGAGGCACTGAGCCAGATGCTAGGAAGGTACAAGCTAGTGGCCAGGTTTTGCCTAGGAGCTGATCTTAGTGTTGTATAAACCAATAAACATGTAAGAAGTTAGTGAAGCCAAGATGGAAAATAATTGCAAAGCTGGCAGGCCTGGCTCGTCAGTACCACCAGGAAAAATCACTCTGGGCTGAGTGTTTAAGCTTTGGTGGGGAGACAGAAAAGCTTCTGAAGGCTTTCCAGGCAGGAGCCTTTATCTTACGATTTCATCTTGTGACGTGTAGAACTAAGTGGACAGGAAGAAGCCCGGCAGACGCTGCCCCTGTGTCTACTCCATAAACAGGCATTGGGTGTGGAAGCTGGTGATGGAGTGGTAGGAACAGGAGGGCATCACAGGTCATAATCACTGTACCTCACCCAAAATTAGGAACATTCCAGCAGCTGCTGCTTTTTAGAGCCTGTGCTGGCTAGCTTTCTGTGAACTTGACACAATACAGAGTAATTTGGGAAGAAAAGATCCCCATCATATTAACGTGTACACAAGCCTATGGGATGTATTCTTAATTAATGATTATGTGGAAGGTCCAGCCCACTGGGATGGGAACATTTCTGGGCAGACAGTCTTGGGTTGTATAAGAAGGTAGCTTAGCAGGGCCATGAGGAGCAAGCCAGTAAGCAGCGCTCCTCTAAGGCCTCAGTTCTTGCTCTGACTTCCCTTCATGGTGTACTATAAGGTGAAATAAACCCTTTACCTCTCAGGTTGTTTTTGGTCAGTAGTTACCACAGTGGTACATTTAGAACCAAGACAGGGTCTTGTTTTCTGTTTACTCAGAAATGGGGTAAGGCTAGTGAGTTGTGTTTAGGTGCCTGTAATGCTTATTTTGAAGTCAGTTAATTCTTATATTTTCCATCCATGCCAGTTGTGCTAAATTTAATCCAGGCCCCTTGAGTTTAAAATATCAGTTTTACTGATTGATAACATATCAATCATAAGTGAGAGTTGACCTTACTTATGTTACTTTCTCATTCAGACAAATGGACACCTACCTGGGAATGGAGATGTGTATCAAGAAAGGTTGGCACGTCTAGAAAATGACAAGGAATCCCTCGTTCTTCAGGCAAGTGGTACTTGAGGCAATTCCTTTCTCAGGACATATGTCCTTGCAATTTTAGATCACCTATATTAAGCACCTGTAGTAAACATGCCATCTAAACAATATAACAACTGTTCATGTGCATTTACATTGTACTGGGGAACCTGTGACTGAGAGCATAGGAAGATGTGTGGATTGTTTGTGAATATACTGCTGTTCCATGAAGGGACTTCAGCATGCAGACTGATATCTGCAGGGATTCTTGAACCAGCCACAGACAGATGCCAAGGGAAGACTGCACTTTCACAGACTACTGAAAATGAAACACTTAATTTGTACAGCAGCCCAGCCAGCCGCTGAAGGAAACAGCCCAGTGGAGTAGAAGGCCGCTGTGGTGTCAGTGTCTGTAATCCCAGCACTTAGAAGGCTGGGGAAGGAGACTTGCCATGAATTTGAGACCAGCCTGGGCTATAGCCTCAGATCCTATCTCACAAACAAGAAGTGGGGTGCTAGGCCAGCCGTTCGTACCTGGAGTGCACAGGGCTGGCTGGGGCCAGCTGTGTCACCCAGTTCTCAGGAGCAGGTCAGACTCGGTGCCACTTGAGATGATTTTGTATGTCTCCTGCTGTCAGATCTGATTTTACATACATTTCAACTGGAAATCCAGATCTGTGAGTACCCATAGTATAAAAATCTCTTGTCTGAATATATATTAACTTTCCATCTTTTAAAATGACACACGAACTGTACGAAGCAGCCGAGTGAAGCCTGCTGTTGGGAAGTACTGTGGGGCACCTTTGCTTGCTTCCTCGTGGTGTTTCCAAGTACAGAGCAAATGCCTTTATTTTTGTGTTTCGAACTAAGCGATCAAAGAGTATTTCTTCAGCTGGTATCCCAGAGGAGAGACTTGTGGGTCCACACGGAACCTGAGGATGAGGGCTGAGCTTCACCGTTTGTTTCTCGGGCCTGTGGTGCAGTGCCCTGGCTTTTTCCTTTCCCTCTTTGGTGCTGGGACCTGAACTCATGCTAAGTGTACCACAACACTCTTCCCCTGCCCTTGCTTTGAACACACTTGTGACCGGGTTCATCTTGGAAGAGCTTGTAGGATTTATTCACTTTCACTCCATTTATTATTAATGCATGAAATTTGAGTGGCCCTTTGTGCCCGTTTCTTCACTTCCTCTGTGGCTATCTACACTAGTCTCTTACCATCGCCTTCAACATCAGATTTTCCTAATGACAACTGAAATGGCTCTAATGTGTAAAGAAACTGCAAATGTCTCATCAGCACCAAGTTTCTCCTAAATTGGATAGGAATCCTTGGGTCATAAGGCAGCATAGGACTGCAGAGGCCGCCCGGTGGTGGAGAGCCTGCCTATCAAAGCATGCACAAGCCTTGGGCTTGATCCACACAAAACAAAATATAAGTAGCAAAGGGTAGGACCACTGTCGTCTTGTTAAGCTTGTGATGTTTTAAACTACCGTGAGTGATAGATCTTAGTCCTCGTTCCAGTTAGAGAATGAGCCATGCTTTGGGGTCCAGAGCCTTTCAAACTCATTATAGCCCCTTGCTTTAAATTAATAGGTAAGTGTGTTGACAGACCAGGTGGAGGCTCAGGGAGAGAAGATTCGGGATTTGGAGTTCTGTCTTGAAGAGCACAGAGAGAAGCTGAATGCCACTGAAGAAATGCTGCAGCAGGTATGGGCTGAAGCTGGTGGGGGGGAGGGGATGCTGAATTGTGTTATCTGAGGTGCAACATTCCTGTCTTGTCTCAGCAGTAGTAAGTTCCAGAATTCCTAGACTGTTTTGTTTAGAGTCTAAAGTGGCAGAATCTAAAACCACAGAGACACACAACATTGTGCAGTTACGAGAGAATACAATGTTTCAGGAATTATAAGTTGATGTTTTGAGCTCATATTATTTCTCTCAACCGTGAGATGAAAATCATCATATGTGGCTTGTTTAGGCAAAACCTCATGCATACGTGCATCCCAGTGCGTACGTGGGGCTTGTGGATGAAACGCCTGTGATGCCGCAGAGACTGTATTTGGGTGCAGAGCTGCTGCTGTTGAACATTAGTCTGTGCTGTTGCCTGCCTGTGAGACTTGACAGACTCCAGACCTCCTTGTCCTTGTGACCTAGGCTTCCATGTTCCTAGAAACCCTGATACATGAGGCTGATAAGCTTTTCTTCTCAGGAGACTGCTGCAGGGACTGAACTCATGAGCGTGTCTCCCAGTCCCTGATATTGCAGGCACCATGCACAGCCCATCAGTGCTGTCATGGGCTCTGGAGTCTGCCAGATGTGTCTCCCTGACACCCTGATGACATGTGTAGTTCTGTTCAGAAGAGGTCACTAGAGTAAGTGATCTTTAGCCGTGTGGCGTGTGGCAGTACTTCACCCACAGGCTACACTTAACCGTTGCTGCTTTGCCATCACGACAGAAGTTTGTAATATGACAACTTGTGAATATCTGGAATTCTAACAGGAGCTTCTGAGTAGGACTTCCTTAGAAACACAGAAGCTGGAGCTGATGGCTGAGATCTCTAACTTGAAGTTAAAACTGACGGCCGTGGAGAAGGACAGGCTGGATTATGAAGATCGGTTCAGAGACACAGAGGTAAGCAGCGCATGCTCCTTCTCCCTCTTCCCTCCCCGCTCTCTTCTCTTCCTCCCTCCTCGGCCCTCACTGTTTTTCTTAGAGCAAGAGCACTGCTCAGTCTCTTCATCAGACTGATTAAGGCGGTTTAACCCCCCCTTTGATGTTTGAGACAGGGTTTCTCTGTGTAGCCCTGGCTGTCCTGGAACTCACATTGTAGACCAGGCTGGCCTCAAACTCAGAAATCCATCTGCCTCTGCCTAAGTTCTGGGATTAAAGGCTTTTGCCACCACCATCTGGCTTTATTTTCCTCTAAGAGTCTGTTTAGATGTTTCCCTTTTCCTTACCCTGTCATCCCTAATAAAACAGTCACCGCTGAACCTTCGTAGTGGCTTGGGCAGCAGGGGGATTGTTTCAGTGGTGGGGGAGGAGGCTGTAGGGATGGGAACCAGGAGGCTGGATGGCAGATAGGAAGGGAGTCTGTCCGCACTGAGGAGGCGGAGTCTTCCTCACCCAGTACACTGCGCCTCCTTTAATCTGGTTGTGAGGCTGACCAGTCAGGCTTTGCAGCAGGAGTTAGTCACGCCTTGTTTCTCCCTGCTTCTGTCTTCTCCTGTGTCCCCATCCAGTGACCCTGTGAACGCACCTCTAGAAAACACAGTCCTTGGTCATTTCCTGTGAAATAGTTTACACTGCTGATATAAGGGCGTACATATATTCACAGGGTATATTACAGAATATTTGGTAATTTTACATTTATATTTAAAATAATCAAAATAGCATTCAGATTTTGAAACAGAATGGAATATGTACATGTTCTGGCTTAATGTTCCTTTAAAAATCAAACCTTTAGCTAGCTATTTTGCAATCCTGAATCTCTTAACACTGCCAGAATTTTGAGAGTTTGGATGGTGGTTTCCAAGAAAATGTTGAAGTAAGTAGGGAACGTTTATAGTTGTTTCCGAAACCTAGTGTGTTAAAATATTTAAACCTTGAAGATTTGCGCCCCCTTCTGGTGTAGGCACAGATGGCTAAAATGGAGAGCTCTGAGTGGAGCCTGAGCTGCTAAGTGTAGTAGTTTAGATTACATTGGTTTTTAAAAAGATTTTCTTTCCTTTTCTCTTTTTGTATTAAAGAGGTAGTTCCATATTTTCCAGCCCGACTTGTCTTGGGCCTATGTATCTTCTCCCAGGTTGGAACCTCAGATTCATATTTAATCCATTGCCGCCAAAAACAATTGGATAGCTTGTCTTTAAAAAAAAAATAGGAAAATGGCCCCACTAAGTAATTTGGTTTTCTATAATTCTTCCTTCATCCTTGCAGTCAGCACTAAAGGAAGGGGTAATGTTTACAGCCGTCCCTGCTGGGAGTTCAAAGCTGCCTGTTAACTATAGCAAAGCCTGAAAGACCAAAGGAAGGAAGGCCACTCCTGATTTCTATGCAGGCAAGATAAGCTAGCAAGAGAAACAGTTTCTTTTTAAACTTGAATTCAGATTATTTGAACAAATTTTATAAGTACATATTTAAAGTGGCAGTAGAAATGGCATACAATTACATTCTGTTATGAAATCATTTAGGCTTTTAAATTTTTACATGTATAAGATTATGTTATTGAATTAGATATATGAATATATTATATATATAAGACCCTCATCTACCTTCAGGTTGAAATTGTTGGCTTAAAGAAACTTAAGTTTATATTTTTATAGACTAGGCAAAAATTATAGAAATCTTTAAATAACTATAATGTATTACAGAAAAGAGTTTTAAGGTAAATGGAAGAGAAAATACTCTAGTTTATGTGAAAAGATGGGGTCCATAGGTCATTTTAATATAGAAACAGATGCTAAGTGGTTTTGTCAGTGTTAGACAGCCTTCTGCGTTACTCGAGTTTCTGTCATGCCACAGTGAGCATGGCTCATCAATTTGTCACAGCCTAGAACCACCTGTCAACAGTCCCAGTTGAGTAATTCGTCTTTGTCAGGTTGGTCTGTGGACATGGTGAAAGGAGTTATCGTGACTGTCTTAACTGCTGTAGGCAGGTCCAACTTACTGTGTGGCCTCCATCTCCTGCACGATTGATATAGAAAAGCTAGGTGGGCATGAGCCAGGTCAGTGAGCCCATGAAGGAGCCAGCAAGCAGCACTCAAATGGTTCCTGCTCCCAGGTCCCAGACTTGGTTTCCTGCCCTGGCTTCCATCAGTGATGGACTGTGACCTGGAAGTATAGTTCCTGTCCCCTCCCTTCGCCACACACACACACACACACACACACACACACTGTCTTGCTTTTGGTCAGATTGTTTGATCACAGCAACAGGAAGAAAACAAGGGCTCATCACTATAACAAATACCCAAGACAGCTTATAAAGAGACAGTTTTATTTTAGCCAACGGTTTTGGAGACCACAGTCCATGAATAGTGGGCCTCATTGCATTGAGACGGTATTGAAGCAGCACATTGTCCTGAAGTGCATGGCAGGAAGCAGAAGAGACGGCGAGGGGCTGAGGTCCCCAAATCCCTTTTGAGGGCATGCTCCTAGTGGTAAGGGGTCTCCCTGCAGGCGCTGCTGCTTCAAGGCTCCACAAACCTTCCAGCCCCACACTGGGGTCCTGGTACACGATTCTCACAATAGCATTTCTCTAGTCAGAATCATAGCTACATTTTTGTTTTCATAAGCACTTCGGGCAGAGGCACTAGAAACTTAAGTTAGTATTTTAGTGGAAGTGTGCTTTGGCAGTTAGGGGTAAATTTCACTGGATTTCCCTTTATTAGGACTGGTTCTCAAACTCATATCCAAGGAGCAGTGCTGGCTTAGAGCTTTCTGGCTACTCTTTTGGTGACTGTGCCATACCCTTTTCTCCTCCTCCTCCTCCTCTTCCTCCTCCTCCTCCTCATTATTATTATTATTATTATTATTATTATTATTATTATTATTATTTTTACAGGGGCTAATTCAAGAGATCAATGATTTGAGGCTAAAAGTCAATGAAATGGACAGTGAAAGACTTCAGTATGAAAAAAAGCTCAAGTCAACTAAAGTAAGTTTCTCTGGGGAAAAATGATTTTTTTAAAACATGGTCTACCGTTCTATGAGCAATATTATTTTTAAAAAATGTTTTCCAACTGGTACATAATAACAAACATATCTCACAACTAAACCGTGTTTCTCCCAAGCTGGAGTGCTTAGTTGACATGCTAGAGTTCTCAGTAAATCCACGGCTTCACTAATCTGCTCGGACACAGCCTGTGGTATCTGGGCTAGCCGACCTTTATGAACTGATGCTGTTTTCTTAGTTATTTAGCTTATCTTTTCTGCCTCGTTTTCTCTCATTCCTCTGTCTCTCTACCAGTCTCTAATGGCCAAACTTTCTAGCATGAAAATCAAGGTGGGTCAGATGCAGTATGAAAAGCAACGGATGGAGCAAAAATGGGAGACACTGAAGGTGTAGTAGACGTTGGCGGGAGCGGGCTGCCGCCTTCTGGCATGTGTCGTTCTGCTGTGATGGTGTTCAGTAGCATGTGCTTTCATTGCGTGTATGTGTGTCACCTGTCTGTTAGAAGTGCATACACCCAGATTAAAGGGACAAGAGTGCTAATGTAAATAGTAAACAGGTACAACATAAAAGTGTCATCTTATAAACTTATTTCTTAGACTATCTGACCCCTAAGTATCATAAAATAGTTAACAGTTCACCTGTGGAAGAGTTCTGTCTCGTATGAACTGGAGCCTGCTTTCCTGTTAGGGTTTCCTGGAAGGCCAGTGTGTGTGTGTTGCTTATCATGACAGGGAAGAGAAACCACTGCTTAGAAGCCCTGCAGGGAGAGGGGGCAACAACTCTTGCAGGGATACTGAAAGTTTCTGAACTTGGCTCCATTCTGTCCATCCCTACCGTGAGTCAGGAGTACAGGGCCAACCTGGCCTCCTGGGTGGGTTTTTCATAACACTGCATGTATAGATAGCTGAATGAAGACTCTGAGATTAAATGCTACACTGAATAAAAGATGCCTGTTGTCATTGCATAACTAATTTCTGTGACAGATGCAGCCTGAAAGATATGAATTTGCTCAACTAGTATCTTCTAAAGCCAAGCTGAGCTTTAAAATGTTAACAATAGTATCTTCTAAAGCCAAGCTGAGTTTTAAAATGTTATTTAAAATGTTAACAATACACCAGGGCCTCGGAAGCTTTTGCAGATTTCGTCATTTCAAAAGGAAGACTCAGATCCACACTTTCCATTGCTGTAGGAGCCTGCCTTATTCAGTGATAAGAGTGAATTTTCTACTTCATGATTTGGTCAGTCACCCCCAGATTGCCTCCCTGTGGCTACTGATGCCCAGGGACTATCCCAGGACCATGAGTGTCACCTTGAAATGCTGAGGGAACCAGTCACGCCTCTTTGAATTTGCTTTTAAGACAAGTATCTAACTTGGTCACCTTCTTCAGCTACCTTGATGAGACTTTGAGTTAGCGCAGGCAGAACTTTAGAGCACCCTGTCTTGGTTATACTTCAACTTCTTACCTTTACTCATAAACTTGAAACATTTACACTGTAACTATTGCAAATTATCTATATTAAGAGTGTTTATCATTGCCTCTGTCTAATTTGTGTTTGTGTGTAAGTTTTCGTGGGTTTTTTGTCTCATTCCTATAGTCTGGGTATTGGTTTAAAGGGCTAATACCGCTTTATATGTATTCCTCTTCTGCCACAGTCTACTGTTTTACAATGAATTTATAATTTGTAGGACGAATTGGCATCTTTACAAGAGCAATTGGAGGAGAAGGAGTGTGAAGTAAAGAGGCTGCAGGAAAGACTGGTGTGTAAGGCGAAAGGAGAAGGAATTGAAGTCCTTGATCGAGGTAAGGCTGACTGTGGTCCTTGGTGGTTTCGTTACGATCCTGTAAACTGCAGGAGAGGATATGATGTTGGACAACAGAAGAACTCCAATGACATTTTAAACTCCAATGAAATTTGGGTCTGACCTCTGCAGCTCTAGCATGTGGAAATGGAAGCAGAAGGAATATAGGTTGAACACCAGCCTGGGTGACACAGGAAGACCATGACTCAATTTTAAAAAAAAAATCTTGAAATATAATATGTATAATGTCTGGCAGTTCTAGAATGTGTGTGTGTGTGTGTGTGTGTGTGTGTGTGTGTGTGTGTGTGTGTGTGTAGCTAGCAGTTTCTGACTCATTTGGACAGTTAGATTCCAGTTGGTGGAGCTTTGTCTCATGCCATGTAATGTATGGAAACAAGTTGCATTCTGTACATATTTCCTTATCCATCAGAAAACTAAGAGTTACAGAAGTGGGTTTTCCTCCCTGGGTTTAGACATAAGTAAAATAACATTACAGGGTGTTCAGAAATAGAACACAGCATTAGGGTTGAATCTGCTGCTCACGCCCAGTACCAGGGAACCCATAATGCCAGTCTCACTTTCAGAGTTTAAGAACAGAACGGACCGAGTGAGTACATGTGACTAGAGATATCTTTGGCGTGCTGCCCACACAGAGTGAGGGACTAGAGCCAGTGTGAACTGCTCATTGTCACCGTGGGACCAGCTGAGTTCAGAGTCTGAGTACGAGGTTTAGACACCTCATGGCAGTCTGACCCTGATACTGACTGTGTCCGCAGTGGACCTGTCTCCTTGAAGGGGACAGACTGTTTCAGTGGTATTGGGCCTGAGTGCATAATTGAATGCCGCACGTACTCAGGGGGACCAGGTATCAAACTAACGTTTGGGAAAACCTGCCAGAGTGACATTAGCCAGTCGACGTCATGGTTGGTTGACCCTGAGGCCTAATGTCCACAAAGAAGCAGCAAGGTTCAGAAGGATGAAGCTCTGATGTAGTCCCTCGGCCAACCACACAGCAGTGCTTCCTGAGGCTCCAGCACTGTGCTTCCTGCATCTACCAGCCTCAGAGTCATGTGGGAGTGCTTCATCTCCTGGGTTGTTCGTGGGATTAGAGTCCCAGCATTATGTAAAAGGAAACCAACTACTAGTATTTGTAAGATAGTGTTTTGTTATAATAAATGCTAACTCCCAATCTGATGGGTTTTCCTGTACAGATGAAAATATTAAAAAGAAGCTCAAAGAGAAAAGTAAGGTTTTGGTGTATCTCCATCAGCTTCTCATTTGTCGTCAGAGCCACTTCACTCTTTGCATGATCTAAGCATTTCTGTCCGCAGAAGTGCAGCTGCTTCATCCATAGCCCCTCATTTCTGCACAGGGTACATGACAGAGGCTAGTCAGACAGGCCATAAAGCAAGGAGGAAAAGATCATCTTACAGGTTTTTGCTGCAGCCTGTTCACTGCCCAGAGTGCAGCAGGACACACAGAGGAGTGAGCTAGAAAGTGTGCTCTCTCTGTGCAGGTGGTGCAGGCACAGGAGAGAAGGCAGCTCATTACTCAAGTCACCACACCGGAGCTCGTGGGTGAGCTTCGCTGGGTCTGTGCTGAAACTCATTGTTTAGCTGAGGTCTACATTAGAAGCTTTATGAAGCCTGGACTGTTGAGTGCACATAAAGATAAATCCTTAACTGACTACAGAGAGTGAATTATTAGGTTAAAGAAACTTGCTTGAAACAAACAAACAAGCAACAAACTTCAGCAATTCCTACTTGAAAATGTATCAGTGAGTTTTATAAAATTACTAAAATGTTTTCCCCTTCAGAAGCTGGTAACTTCAGGTGAATATTTCCCTGTTTCCATATTTTAACCGTAGGTTTGCTTTGGGGTTAAATGGTCATTTTTACTAAGTATCAATTTTGTGTTTGGTTATCAGATTTTAAGGAAGTCACGTTGTGCACGCTGTGGTTTGTGCCTCGACTTTTGTTTTAAAATGGTATTAGAAGTGAGGCGTATAGATGAAGCAAGGTACTCTTCCTTCTGTGGCACTGCAGCCAGCTTCTCAGCATGCCACTCATGTGGCACCACACCGCTCAGCCTCTCACCATGGCCTCTCCAGCTTGGTTATGACAGCACTGTCACTCCGCCTTGGTCATTGTGAATACCATCCATCCGTCGCTCTCACCCACTGCTTCATTTTTTTTTTTTTTTTTTGAAAACTCAGTGCTGTCATTGCGGCTGCGCCCACCTTTCATCCTCAGTTTTTAAAGGAAGACTTCTCTAAGAGAGGGTACCTCCCTCCCTGCCCACACTGTTATCTTTCTGTTATCACAGCTGTGTGGGTGGGGCAGTCAGTGTCATCCTTTATTGTTCCTAAAGGAGGATCATTGCCTCGTGTACCTTGGAACTTGTCAGGCCGAAGAGCAAGTGTCTTCCCACACAGGTTAGCTGCCTCCTGACAATGTCACTGTGTCCTAACAATGTCGTATGCTTTCAGACATTGAAGTACAGAAAATGAAGAAGGCAGTGGAGTCTCTGATGGCAGCGAATGAAGAAAAGGTATCAAATGAGACTCAGCTATTGCGCTTTGTCTGTGCTCTGCAGCTTCCTGGCTGGTCCACAAAGACCTTGACTTACCTCAATGGGACAGGTCATTAAGGGACTTTCCTTGTCTCTCCTGCCTGAGTGGTCTCAGGCTCAGTGATGACATTGTGACTGTGTGTGTGCACACAGTAGAGAGGCCAGCACTCAGGTTCCATTGAAATCCCCATGCCCTTTCCCCTTCTGAATTTAGGAAATATTTAGACCATTGGGCTTCCTTATATTCAGATGAGAAGGGAAATGGAACGGTCTGGAAATTCTAGGCTAACATGACCTCTGACCTCTGAAGGGTAGAGCTCCAACTTCACAGAGGTGCGCACAGCCACAGAGAGAAGGAAGGCACCAGCACTACTGTGAAATCGTAGTTACTTTCTTTATATTCCTGACTTCTTTGACATCTGGAAGTATCTTGCCTTTCCTGAAAGGTAAACTAACAGAGAACAGACACAGGCCAGGCCACTGGGTCATTCTTGGTCCCCGCCTTTGTCTTCAGTGCGTTGGCCTAATGCCTGTGTCACTAGGGCTCTTTGCCATAGTCAGTTTTCCTCACCTGTATTTGGCTTTCATCCTGCTAGAAGCATGGGGCCGTGTCTTTCTCATGACCAACCTGACCTGACCCTGGCTGCCTAACAACCACTGTGGTCGGCTTATAACGTCAGAACTGCTTTCTCCTGTGTCCCTTAGGGAATGGCACAAAGGGACATGTCCCAGAAAAGACTAATTCCAAGGAGTACAAAACTGCAGAATGCCAATAGATAGCTATTCTTCCTTATCACAACCTTCTTCACCCACTCCCCAAGTTCTAGGTTACAGTTGCCACATCCGGCTTCTGTGTGGAGGATGCCGGGGATCTGAACTCTAGAATTTTATTGACTGGCATCGAACACAAGTCACCAGGCTTGATGCCTGCTCTCAGTGGTGTCACTGAGCTATCTCACTGGCCCTGATATTTTTCTTTTTTGTTAAATGCTGTTCTATCAGTTTGGTTTTTAAGGCTGACAAGTAAAAGAATATGTATCATCACAGGTTCTGGTTCTGTCTCTGAAACACACAGGAAAAATATAGGCATTGCCATATTTTGCTAGAAATACTTTTCAGATTGCATACACTGTTCACAGGTGCTTCTCTTGACTGTTTTGAAACCTCAATAGTGGTAATGATTTACTCAATTCACAGGATCGGAAAATAGAAGACCTCCGGCAGTGCCTGAGCAGGTACAGGAAAATGCAGGACCCAGCAGTTCCGGCCCAAGGTAATAATGTAGACGGCTCTCTGGAGGCCTTCCTACTTCAGTCTATTTTAACCAGCCATGGACTCACACATTTAGACTTAGTGTCTTACAGAGCTCATGTGCATTATTCCAGATCACGTGGCTCATTTGTTTATTGATGGTAGTGTCAGACAACTGTCTTATCAGGATGCACTCAACTGACGGGTACGTTGTTGTAGTTCTATGCCTCAGCCAGAGTAGTTTCCAGGAAAGCATTCTAGAGCAGCCCGTGTCAAGAATCTGGAGTGTTTTAGAAGGAAGGGCAGTGTCTGGAAAGCTCTGAGGGGTGGGGAGGGTGTGGCATGTTGATGACGTGAGAGGAATCTCAGTAGGGCTGGGCTGGGTGTCTGCTCATAAACAAGAATCCAGTGAGGCTTTGCTTTGTTTTGTTGGTCCTAGGGCAGTGGTCCTCACCACCACCACCCCCCTTGCTGTGACCTTTAGTGCAGTTCCTCATGCTGTAGTGACCCATTTCTTAACTCCTTTTGCTACTGTTATGAGTTGTAATGTAAAGCTCTGATCTGGAGGCCATCATATGCCACCCCTGTGAAAGGGTTGTGGATACCAGGTTGAGAACCATTGTCCTAGGGATTGAACCTAGGGCCTTGCTCATACTAGGCAAATGTCCTACCACTGAGCTACGCCCCCAGTCTGGGTAAAGGGCTGAGTAACAAGTTTGTAGTGTAACCTTTGACGGGTGGTGGGAATGGGTGGGGGGAGGTTACGAGTGACAGCAGTATCTAGAGCAGGGGGAACAAACCAAGACTCCTGCTGCAGAGTCCCAGTGAGTCTGGATTCACCCGGAAGATTAAGGCTGTGATGTGCTGAGTTAGATGAGGGGCATAGAGCAAAGGAAATAAATCAACAGAGGTAGACACTCGGGGCTAAAGCACCAGGTAGGTAATGGTGGCCAAGGAGTGTGAGTTCCTCTTGGAACACAGCTCTTCTGCCTTCCCTGCGGATGACCTTTCTCAAACAGTCTGAGAGTCATTTGAAACATACAGGATGTTAGAGCTTGTTGACTGTGAGCGTGCAGGTAGTCGTCACCCTGAAGATGATAAGCACCAAAAACATGCCTTTTAAGAGATGTTTTAGTTAGGGTTTCTTTGCTGAGGAAACACCATGACTGAAAGCAGCTTGGGGAGGAAAGCCTTTATTTCAGCTTATAATAACAGAGGAAAGTCAGGGCAGGCACTCAACAGGACAAGAACCTGGAGGCAGGAGCTGATGCAGAGGACACGAAGGGTGCTGCTGTCTGGCTTGCTCTTCATGGCTTGCTCAGCCTGCTTTCTTATATACCCTCAGGACTAGCAGCCCAGGGTTGGTACCACATACAATGATCTAGGCCCTCCCACATCAATCACTAATCAAAGAAATGTCCCACAAGCCCGCCCACAGCCTAATCTAGTGAGAGCATTTTCTCAGTTGATTTTTTTTCTCTTCCCAAATGATTCTAGCCAGCATCAAGTTGATATAAACACTAGCCAGAAAGAGATAATTATGAAATAATCAAGAATTTGAAATTTTATTTTTAAAATTAACTATTTTATTTTTTTTTTATTGCTTGGGATCTACCTCGTGCATATTAGTCAAGTCCTCTGCTACCGAGCTATACTCTCAGATGTTTTAATGGTGATGAACTCATGAATCAAAAGAAAAAACTCTGCTTTGGGCCAGAAGCTTTGAGACAAAGGATAACTTGTGATCCACATCACTGGCCCTGCGAGGAGACAGTGCTTCTCACTGATGCTGGAGTTCACTGACTGTCTAGATTAACCTGTCTAAGGCTATAGATCACCATGCCTGGCTTTTAAAGATTTGTTTTATTGATGTGTATGTGTGTGGTTATATGTATGCCACATTTGTGCAAGTGCCTGAGGAGGCCAGAAGGGGGTGTTAGATCCCTCGAGTTGTAAGCTGTCTAGTTTAGGAGCCAGAAACCAAATCCAGGCCTTCTTCATGGTCAGTGTGTACTCCTGGCCTCTGGGCCACCTCTCAGCCCATGCCCAGCTTTCATGCAGGCCCTAGACTTACACGGCAGCACTTGACTGGCTGAGCCTCTCCAGCCCCCATGTAGTAATTTGAAATCAGATATAATAGGATAGGTTTTCACAAGTCATGAACATCATGGCCTACTACAGTGAAGAATTATAAAAAGTGATTTCTCCATAAGACTTAGACTTATTTACTCATTCTTTACAAAACTCTTAGCAACACTTAAAATCTTGTAAAGTTAGGATAAAATTCTAGTAAAACCTCAATTTAAAAGTTACGGTTAGGTGCTAGAGAGATGGCTCAGTGGTTAAGAGCATTTGCTGCTCTTACAGAGGACTGTAACACCCAGTCTGGCAGCCCACAACCACCTGTAACTATAGTTTCAACTGATCTAACACCTTCTTCTGGGCTCTGTGAACACATGCACACACGTGGCGTACATACACACATACTTACAAAAAATAAAATAAATCTTTAAAAAAATTATGGTGAAGTTGGGCATGCCTGTAGTCTAAGCACTTTAGGAGCTGAGTCAGTTTTTGATGCTAGCCTGGGCTATGCTGAAGGAAGACAGTTGTGGGGGACAAAGAAACAAAACAGCCTTGTTAAGCTCTTTAGATGGGTATATGGTTTGCCAATTGGCATTATTTAGAGATAAGAGTTTTTAAAATCAATCTTCAATCTCTAAGAAAATGACTGTCTAGCGTTGTGTTCTATAGTTAACCCTTTATATCTTGACTGATGCTAAAACTTTTTCAAGCTTCGTGTTTTTTGGATATTTGGTTTCTTTTTTCTGTCAAGCCTTTCCTACTTTAAAACAGCATCAAAGGATTGTTTTGAAGGATCAGCTGTCATTTTTTTTTATCCTGTTTTTCATTTTGTGTATTTTCGAAAGCACAGCTATGATAAGAAGTACCATGTCTAAATGGCGACTCTGTTGTTACCCAGAGTTAGTCCCACTGGGATAAACAGGTACATAGGTGGGTAGGTACATAGAGTAGGTGGGTAGTTAGGCGTTGGGTAGATAGGTAGATAAGTACTGTA
>NC_034591.1:161426317-161452709 GCF_900095145.1 Mus pahari
GTAGGTACATAGAGTAGATAGTGGGTAATTAGGCGTTGGGTAGATAGGTAGATAAGTACTGTACATAGGTACATAGGTGGGTAGGTACATAGAGTGGGTGGGTAGTTAGGTGTTGGGTAGATGGGTAGATAAGTACTGTACATAGGCAAGTAGGTAGGTAGATGGTAGGTTCTGTGCTGTTAATTTACATATGATGACAGGAGGAAACAACTCATGTGTTTGTTTATACTTTGACTGGCACTGTAGCTCAGTGGTACAGTATATGTTCAAGAAAAAGAAAGAAATGTGTCATTTCCATTCTTCTTCCAAAAGTGGACTGCATGCTCACCTGCTTCCTCTTTTCCAGGCCAGGATGGTGAGTGTGAGGGCCTGTTCCACTCCAGTTCCATCTCCACCCTGTTGGATGCGCAGGGCTTTAGTGACCTGGAGAGAAGCACTTCTTCTACGCCAGGGATGGGGTCTCCCAGCAGGGACCCGCTCCACACGAGTGCTCCAGAAGAGGTATGTGTGGGATTCTGACACTTTATGTTGAAGGGGCAGTGCCTATACTGTTGTATTCATTGCCAGTGCTGTGTGATGTGGGTTCTTTCCCAGCAGTATTACCCACTGGTCTATTCTGGTAGCTTTTGTGTACTGTCTGTCTCTTTTCATTTTTAAATGTGTGCTTCTCCCTCTTTTTAATAAATGCCTTGGACAAAGTTAAAATTGCTTATAAAACTCAGTAAGAACAAGACAGGTAGGTTGACTTGTGCCTATAATTTCAGCTGCTGAAGAGGCAGAACATTCCTTGGTTAGAAACTTGAGAGCAGCCTAGAAGGACCCCAGTCTTAAAAAAAAAAAGCATCTTTGAGGTAGTTAACCCAAACTATGAGATTATAGTTTATTTCCCAAAGACAGAGTACAAACAAGTCAGGTGAGGGTAAGATTAAATCTAGTTTTGATGTTTCTGATGACTGAAAGTTTTTAGGCTTGGAAAAAGCAATGAGAGGGCATTGGAGTCTATTCACTTCCATTCATGAAGGCATCAGGAACTTCTGTTCATTATCTACTATCCAGCACAAAACTGGCTGGATTGTCGTCTTCCTGAGGAGTCTGCAGGGCAGGAACACCTCACCTCTGTTGCACAGCTCAGGAGCAGCAAGGGGCTTCTCACTGCACTATCTGGTCATTGAGGCAACCTGATGCCTGAACCCTGTTCCACTGTACCCAGACTGGAACCCGCTAGGACTGCTTGGCTGCCTCACAGCCCTGTGGTGAGAACACCCTGAGAAGACCAGGTTTGCACCCCCTGACACTTGGCATCACTGGCATGCATTCCTGCTGCAGTCACAGGTCAAGCAGACTCAGAGTGAGCAGACTATCTCTAATGTCTCAGTGATGTCACAGTGTAAGAGCACATGGAAGAAGACATGGTGCCACCATTTTGGAAAACAGTCACCATTTCACCTCCTAGGTGAATCGGTTTGCACCTTCTCACATAGAAAACTCAGCCTTTCCTTCTCCAAAGGTCTGCCAATGTCCATCCCAGGAGCGGTTGTCCATTCAGGTTGATGCATAGGGAGGCCCCTATCATTCCAAACAACATACAGAGCTGGGAGCAAAGCAGTTATCTGCACCCCACATACCCAGCACGTGTGGTGAGTCAGGAACAGGATGACTTCTGTTGACACTCCTACTTATAAAAAGGGAAGAACAGAGGCGTGAGGCTATCCCTAGTCCGTAACAGTCCAGCCCACTAGACAGATGATGTCACTTCTGTATTGTAGACCACTTTTAGGCTCCCCACTCTTCACTCCAGGTCTGCTTTCTTTTTCCCTCTGTGTATTTTCAAATGAATGTTGTCTCAGCTCTGTAAAGTGCCATTGAGGTCCAGAGCACCCTTTAATTTCCTGCGTGCCTATCCATTTGAACCCGAGTTTGGTGCATTGCTTTAACAGTCAGAACCTCCATTCCTCTGCACTAAGTGAGAGCTTGTCCACACCTTCCTTGCAGCGTCCCAGGGCTAAGCTCCCTGCATGGCTGCTGGACTGCTGCTTATGTGTAGTCTGATCAAGACAGCAGTGTTCAGTCTTTGCATTGGAGTCACACCTTAACTTTAGTATAATTGCTGTCTGGAGCGACTGGGAATTGGGAATGTTCTGCTCAACTCAACAGGCTCACTGTGTGCAACAGTTGCTTCCTCTCGACATCTTCCCTCTCTTGTTTTCTTTCTCTCATAGCTGTGGTTGATAACCCCACAACAAAACAGTAATATTTGGTGACGAATCTCATTTTCTAGTAGTTTTTACTTTTCCCCCCTTTGATGAGTACTCTACACTGAGCTACATCTCTAGTCCTGAGCAAGTAAAAACTGAGTTGAATGAAAATTAATTCAAAGAGAAAACAACATTTCACACTTAAATGTTAGAAAGTACTAAAATAGTTCATCAATCAAGATATTAATTATGAAATAAGATCCAGGGGAACTTTCCTGCTTGTTAAATAGGTTTATATTGAAAGGTGGGAAAAACCAAACTTTGTTTTGAGTCAAAGGCTCACTTTGTTGTTCAGGCCAGCATAGTGATCCTCCTGCCTCAGCCTTCCAAAAAATAACCTTTGACAGCCAATTAGTGTGAGCATTTAGAGAGGAATTGCTTGTATATGTAGAATATACTGAATTGTTCTGCTGTCTTTGCTACATGAATCTTAGTTTAAAAGTTTGTTTTTATTTATTTTATGTGTATGAGTATTTTTTCTGAATGTCTGTACACTGCTGCATGCAGTTCCCAAAGAGATCAGAAGAGGGCACCAGATCCCCTGGAACTGGAGTTAATAGATACCGTGTCCACTATGTGGGAATTGGAACACCATCCCTAGGAAGAGCAACCAGTGCTCTTAACTGTTGAGCTATATCTGCACACCTTGTGAATTCCAGCTTAATGATGTTTAGTTTGTCATAAATGATCGTTCCAAACTGAATAAAAATAGCATGAAAAAAATGAAAATTGATAGAATTCAACCTTAGTTTTGAATAAAACCAGGAAGAAAAATTTAACTAAAACATTAAAGTTTGACAAAGAAATCAAGAAAACAGGTCTATGTGTTACTGTATTTTTTCCCACAATTAGGAGTCTAGGGAAACAGTTGAACTTCAAGAAATATGGGTGAGTGCTAAAGAGATTACCCAGCATCCATTGCAAAGATTTAAATCAAAACCAAACCAGAGTATACAGAAAGAGCCCCATTTTAAAAAGAGGGCAATCTCTTTAGCACTGCACCAGACCAGTGCGAGAGGGCTGGGCACACCTGTAATCTCATAAATGATCTACACAGGAGACTCTGATCAGAAAGAGAGTTAAAAAAGAGGTCATGAGTGTGGGAGGAAGAGATGAAGGGGGGGAGGGAAGGAAAGAGAGAGCAGTTAGCAGAGGGAGATGCATGGAGGGCAGGAAAGTGAAGGGGAAATATAATTAAATTTTGATTTTAAAATTATTAATAAAAATTAGAGAGAGGGGAAAGAGCGAACTGTGGCTTGGAACATAGCTCAACACTGGACTATGTGGTAGGTCAGCACTACAAACAAACGAGGAGCCCACTTGTTAGCTGACTTGGAGTTCACATAGGTGTTTTCTTTGAGTTCTTGATGCCAATCCTACTCTGTTCTCTAGTTCTCATACATTACCAGAAAACCCCAGGGTTAAAAAAACCTCAGACTCCAGCCCTAGGCCCCAGGGGTATTTGAGAAATAATGTCCACAGTTCATTGTTTCCGTAGAGTCCATTCTCACTGATTTTAATGCATTGTTCACCAGTTAGGATAGTTGAAGGTAGTCAACTTGTTCACGCATGAAAATAACAATTGACCAACATGATTCGTGTTATGTGTTAGACGTGTGGTAGAAATAAAAATGGAAATGGTGCTTTGTTTACAATATATGTCAACACCGAGCAGTCAGTACCTTGGCACTGGCACTTCGTGGGCTTTCCCCGTGATCGGAACACAGTACTTTTTTCGGTTTAGGTACTTTTTAATCAGGATATTTGCTGTCTTAGAACCAAATTTAATCTCCTTTCTCCACAGTGTTTGCTCTCATCAACACCTTATCTAGCTGTTTGTAAATAGAGTTCCACACACTGATGTATTTTGTAGACCAATTCTCTGATGTTTTGCTGCTCTGTGGCTTGTGTTTTGATTGATTTTCTTTTCACTTAAATCTTTTTACAGTTTCACACCAGCATCTTGCAAGCTTCAATCCCTTCACTGTTGCTGCCATCTATGGATATAGAAACTTGTGAAAAACTCAAGTTGCCTACCAAGCCCGAAACTTCATTTGAAGAGGGGTATGCCATTCATGGACTAACGTTGTGATATACATATTCAGAGAAATAGAGCAACCACAGATAAGGGCACGTCACACTTACTTGCAGACACAGTTTTCATCGTCTGTTTTGTAATAATGAAACAACAGGGTGACAGTGGAGCCTGGAAGTGAGGGAATGAGGTCAGAGCAGCCTTTAAGGGCTTGGGTTTTACTTTCTAGGCCATAGATGCCTGTCAGAGGGTGAAAGCAGAGTAGTCACAGAGGCTGTCTGAAGAGTGTGAAGTCAACAAACAGAAGCACGGTCTTCTTTCCATAGGCAAATCGATACTTTGCCAGAAAATTCTCAAGTGAATTGCCTAACCTTGAAATGACTTAAAATGTTTAAGCTTAGAAACAGTTTTCTTCTTTGCAGTATTTTTTTTTTTAACATTCCCGTTCACTTAGAACATGTACAGACAGGCCTCAGCTGTGACAGCTTGATTCGTAGTTTCACTTCTGCACTGTTTTTGACGGGTATGAGGTGGTTAGCATACCCTCTAACGTAGACTCTGTGGGAGAGATTTTTTTGCCCAGCTGTAGGCTAGTGCGGTACTGTAAATATGAACAAGGAAGGGCAGACTAACTGTTTTGGTAGATCAAGCAAAAGTCACTTTGATTTAACAGTGATTTAAGCTTCCTATGGGTTCTTTGGGACTTCACCATTGCAAAGCCAGGACTGTCTGTGTGGTTTTCAATTCATGACGTTAACAGATGCCTTTTAAAAAATATATTTTAGTGATGGAAGAGCAATCCTGGGCGCTGCCGCTGAAGTCTCCCCGAGTGATGGTGTTTCGTAAGTTGTATATCCTTGAGCATGAAGTGTGATTGAGGCTTCAAAAACTGGGGATCTTTTGTGTTCATGTTACCGTTACACAGTGACCTACTGGGTCACGAGTACTCAAGTACGTAGGTCATGACAGCGGGGCTGGAGGCTGATGTCACAGAAGCTCTCCACCCTGCCGTCTCACGCCTGACAGTTGCGAATCTTTAGCCTCCGTCACCAGTTCTCACTGGGGGTTCAGCACTTTTAATTCATTTGTGCTGATTTGTTATGTTTTATTCCAACAGGAAAGAATCCCAGAGAACTCGAAGCTGGCAGGGCTGCTCTCTGCGCTTAGAGTTTAATAACTGGCCTAATGTGAATGTTTACCCAAGTCAGAGTCTGGATTAGATTAGGAAAGCCCCAAACAACCAGGAAAGCCTATTTTCAGACAGAGTTCACATGAGTTGTTTCTGTTTCTCCGTTATCTTTCATGGTTTTGGCAGTCAATATGACTGACAGCTTACGTAAGGGGGAGAAATGCCTTTAAAGGTTTTGTCGCTCTCGCTCTTTGGGAGTAGATTCCTTCTATAGTCTCTTTCTCTGCTGGGCCTTCCTCCGAGCACACTGGCACTGAGGTACACCCCTAGTGCCTCAGGTTTTGAAACTGGCCCCGTGTTTGTGCATTTAGTTTTTGAGTCGGGCCATCTCCAGCTGTGTATAATGAACACTAATTATGAGAAAGAGAAAGTGTCTGTGACAGACAGGCTCCTCCTGCCCTCCTAGGGTGCAAATGAGTTACCCAGCTTCCTCTACTGCCCTTTCCCTCCCTCCCCCTCCCTTTCCTCTTCTCCCTCCTCCATCTCCCTCCCCCTCCTCTCTCTTTATTTTTGTCCTTCCCTCCTTCTTTCTTTTTCACTTTTGGAGACAGGCTTTGCCTTGATAGCTCAGGCTGATCTCAAGCATCCCTCAACCCCTCTGCCTCTTGTGTACTGAAATTACAGGCGGGCCCACAAAACCTGGCTTATTCGATCAGAACTATTGACTGAATTGCTTTGCCAGACTCAAAACAGTTATTCCTCTTCAAAAGAAGAGAAAATTTTCATTCTTAAGTAGAAGGGTTAGATCTGAGCAGTGTACAAGCGTCTGCGGAGCACCTAGTGTAAACGTGTAAGCACCACTAGTCCATGGAAACTCCTAGTGTAAGTGTGTAAGTGCCACTAGCCCATGGAAAACAGTGATAGTGCCAGCGCAGCCTTAAGTGTTTTTCCAGCTACTGTGACAAGTGTGGGACAGTTTGTGTTACTGGCACGGCAGTTAACCACCCTGCTTTTAAAGAACTAAATGCTGCAATTTACTTAAGCACTTAAGTGTTTGCCTGGATCCAGATTTTCTTTTATTACCAAGATTCAACTCCCAGACAATTTTTAGTTTCCTTCTAAGATGATCCACTTAGATACAGGCACCAGAGTCAGCTTACTATTAATTCTAATTATCATTATTTCTGTTTTTAGAACTTCAAGTCTGCAGAAAGCTAGCAGCCTTGGAAATCTGAAAAAAGAGGCACCAGATGGCATGGTGGGTTCTCTGGCTGGTTCTGGTTCTGTTCCTCCTTCCACTTTTTATTCTCCTTTTTCCTGTTGTTAAAAGAAAATACTGAAGGATGGATCTTCATTTTGTCCCATTTTACACACAGGAAAAATTCGTTTTATGAAGAGCTTACGGTTTCTCTGATGGGAGATTTCTGACTACCATGGTGCAATTAATGACAGATACTAAGAACAAATACAAAAGACTAAATATTTGTGAACAAAAAGTTGGGACTAATAAGACAATATAGGAAATAACACGATGATTTTGTGCTTTAGAAGTAATAGAAATGGCTTCTTATGTATCAAAGTGTGTGTGACGACTGAATATATAAAGAATTTATAGCAGCCTTCCTTAAATGTCATTGTTTTTGAACAGGAAAAGGAGTCTATCCGGAAGCTTTCAGAGGTAATTTTTATATCTGAATTGAAGTATAAAATCTTTTAGATTTTATGGCATGAAAGTTGAGTAACTGTCCTCACTGCAAGAGACCAAGGCTGTCAGAGCTCCTGCCACACGATGCTGGTGCAGAAAGCCAGCTAGGAAGGTCATGTGCATATGGTTGAGTTCAGTGTCTTATGCAGCAGGACTGTACGTGAGCGGTGCGGGTGGGGCAGAAGAAGGATAAGTGGGAGGCTGTGACTTTGGAATTGATGGGTTGTTACAATACAGAGAAGTGCTCAATGCCACTGAATTACTTAATTTAAAAAGTTAATTTTAAGAGCTGGGGGAATGACTCAGTGGTTAAGATCACTGGTTGCTTCTTCAGAGGTCCTAAGTTCAATTCCCAGTACCCACGTGGCAGTGTATAACCTATAACTGTAGTCGTGTTGGGAATCAATACCCTTTTCTGCTATGCAGACACATACGTGCAGACGAAACACTCATATATGTAAAATACATACATAATTTTTTTAAGTTGATTTTGAGCTAGGTATATACTTTTAATCCCAGCACTTGGGAGGCAGAGGCAAGCAGATCTCCGTGAATTTGAGTCTAGCCTGGTCTACAAAGTGGGATCCTTTCTAGACAAAAGTTAATTTTGAGAGCTAAACTCAGCACCCAGCTCACAAACTCATTGAACTTCAGCTCCAAGGGACCTAACACCCTTTTCCGACAGACAGACAGACAGACAGACAGACACACATCTATCTATTCAGCATATGTGTGACTGTCCACCAGAGGGCTCTGCTCATCTAGAGAAGCAAAGTAGGGTGCATCCTGTCATTTCATACCTGCTGCTCAGTGCCTGGATGCACCACAGTAACAGCAGAGGCCGTGAGAGCCTTTGTGGAAGCTGGAAGGGCAATCCTGACATCTCTGCTTGGGACTATGCTTGGAACTATAGACTAGTTTCAGCACAATGGTTAGTCTGTCTTACCCAGGTGCATATATATATATATATATATATATATATATATATATATATGCATGTGTGTGTATATATATATGTATATGTATGTGTGTATATATATGTATGTGTGTATATATTTATATATGTATATATATGTATATGTATACATACGTATGTATGTTTGTATTTGAGTCCTTGTATTTTGCAAATGCCCTTTTTTCCCCAAATCATCAGTGACGAAAACAGGGAACTAGAAATAACATGGATTATTACTCCCAAAGACTCAGGCTAGCAGCCTGTGGTCTGAAGACCAGCTACCCATTTGTACAGTGACATACAACACAGTATGCCCATTCATTTACACACTGCCTGCAGCAATTCTCATACGACAGTGGCAGCACTGAGTCACTATTATGGAGACTTCATGATTAAAGTCAGGAACATTCCTGCTTTGTTGATCGCTGCCATAAAGGAATAGTATGCAGCTTTGAAAAGGATTCAACTTATACATCTTCCAGATGAATTTCAAAAACATTTCAGAGAACAGAAATGTGACCATGAAATGCCAACATCTGTCAAACTATAAATGTGTTATTTAGCAACATCCATAGGTGGTAAAACTATAAGGAAAAATGTGGGCAGGAGAACTGCTTCAAATGAAAGATACATAAAACTTAATTATTCTTAGGGGCTGGAGAGATGACTCTGTGGTTAAGTGCTTACTCTGAAAGCATGAGGACCAGAGTTCAAACCCACAGCAGCCACATAGGAAGCTGGGCATGGCAGCACATGCCTGTCATCCCTGTGCTGAGAGGACTGAAGGATCCCTGGAACTGGCCAGCCAGTCTAGTTAGTCGGTGCACTCCAGGTTCAGTGAGAGACCGTGCCTCAAAAATACAGCGAAGAGAGACAGAAAACACCCAACCTCTAGCCTCTGCCCGCACACATGAACATACATACCCAACGTACATACATTATTCTTTACATATGGGCATCAAAGTCCACATATGGAACAAGTACAGGCAACTATGCTCTGGTCTCAGAACTAGGCCCTAGATACTCCCCACCACAATGTAAAGACCAGGTAGACAGGGAAGGGCTTGTCTGCCCAGCCCTTACCTGCTTGTCCCTTCCTTGTGTAGTGCCTCCTTCCTAGGCAACCTTCATGTGTGGTATGTAATCCACCGCTCAACATAAAATGAACATCTTGGTAAGGAAAAGAGAAAAGTCCATTTGGGGCAGTTGAGGTGGCTCTCGGGGTGAGGGCATTTGCCGTCAAGCCTGATGGCCTAGGCTCTGTCCCCCGGGTATCCATGGCAGAAGAGGAGAATAGCTCACACAAGTTGTCCACTGACCTCTACAAACTCGTGTTGTGGCACATGTACCCCCACACGTGCACACAGGCAAACATACACATAAGTAACAAATAAACAAATATTTTTTAGAAGTTCACCTCTGTTATTAGAAAACCAAGCTGTGATGTTACACTCATGCGATTTGAACATCTTTACTGCAGCTGCCTTCACCGAGCCCTGCAAAACCCCCTTAGATTGCCTGCTGTTTGTTTCATACAGCCCTTGTCTTTAGGAGCAAGCATGGTGTTCTGAAAGGTTGTCAGCCTTTGCCCTCGGTCTTCCCCTGGGTTCTGATCATGAACTGTATAAGGACCACAGTGGGGTAGAAGGCCGGTTCTAGTCTTCACCGTCAGTAAGACAACTGTCTCTCAGGTCCTTTTAACTCAGCATCAACAAATGAAGGAAGCGGGGCTTGTCCGTGTGAAGATGTAGATACTGTGTAGTGTGTATAGGCTTTAAGTTCCTGTGGGCAGCAGACGATGGAGAGTTAGTCATCTCTTTGACCTTCTCACCAATTCTGTAAAAGAGCAGCAGAAAGCAGGTGTTAGAAAGGAACACAGCCAGAGAAGCATCTCTTAAATAATGAAATGATTTCATGAGCATAATGACTGACTCAAAGTCAACAATTCCATGAGCATAATGACTGACTCAAAGTCAACAATTCCCGACTGTACCTTCATCTTCTTACACTCTGAGAAGAATGTGTAAAATAACCGAGGATCTCCTCCTTGGACTTGCTCACTGCCTGCTTTGCAGACTTGCCCTAGGCTTCTATTACGGTAGTGGGGATTCAAGGATGTAAACTTGTTTATAGCTCTGCATCATAATTGCTAGAAAAATAAGAAATCTGCAATCCTGGGTATGGAGTGTCTTTACAGCATGTCTTAAAAAATGAGGACTAGACTTTAAAGCTGTGTTAGACATTTAAAGTAACAAATGTACTGAGTGAGGATGGAGGTGGGTGTGGTGGTGTTGGGCTCAGTGTATCCCTTCAGTGATTGGTCCAGTGATTTGAGCCCAGCCTCTCCTAAGGACAATGCACCCTAACATTCAGTTACCTCCTTGTCACCCCTCAGGATAAAGCTCCAACTGAGAGCCGCACATTCGGGACCCTGCCTCCCAAGGTCCCAGGACATGAAGCCTCTGTGGATGACAACCCCTTTGGCACTCGCAAAGCGAGGTCCTCGTTTGGCCGGGGCTTTTTTAAAATCAAAAGCAGCAAGAGGACAGCAAGTGCACCCAACCTTGGTATGTGGTAAGGGAACCGAGGCCCTGACCTTCGGGAAAGGGGCAAGACTTGATCCTACCCATCCCTTGTTCCTCTGAGAATATGTTTCTCATTCTCAGAAATAAAGGGGAATGTCTTGGGGGGGATGGAGGGATTAGCAAAGAGGCTTCAGTGAACTTAATTGTCAGTGTGAAGATAAGTCAGCGCTTACCCCACTCTCTATCCAGTGATATAAACAGCAACATGAAACCAGCCTCACCCTGTGATGTTCGGAGAGTTGCTTCAGACAGTCTCCCTCTGTGCTGTGGGATGAGTGAGCCCCCATGAGTGACCCTGTGCAGTTTGTATAGTGTCAGAGCAGAGCATGTGTTCCTCCTGTGGGCATTTCCCCTGGAGGGAAGAGTCTGATCTGTTTCATTTTGTCACCCTGTGTTCTCTCCATTGGTCTGCGTGTGTTGTGTGCGTTGTTGGGATACCTGAAGACCGTAAACGAAGTGCCAGTGCACCCACCTTAGGTACCGTACCCTGCATGCCAGCCCTCACCAGTACTGCATTCCAAACCACCTAACCCCCACTCCTGGCCTCTGTGATCTCTACCAAGCAAGCTGGCTGCAATCAGAAAACATAGTCTGTTCTAGAATTTTCCTTCATCTTTGGCTGAAACAGAGCCTTTGCTTTTGAGCCTACATGCTGCTTTAAGCAGTACTTTTGACGTCTTGTAAACAGTTCTGAGGAAATGCCCGGCAACCTGCAAGGTGCAGGGCTGGAATTTCCTAGGTTTGTACATCCCAGCTCCCCGCCCTGTGACTGTACCATCATCCACAAACTCTTGTTCTTCCTCCATGTGTTTATTTTCCTGGCCTCCCCCAAAAGTGTCTGTTGCCAGGCCAGAGCTGACTTATTGCTCTTATTGGGACATTATGGATAGTTTATTACTTTGAAATTGGGGATATTCAGTGATGACAGAGGTAACTTCATGGTATCTGAGGGTTCTCCATCAAAGTGCTTTTAAGAAAAATTCATTGTCTCCCCAGGGGGAATAGTGTGAAGAACATCTTCAAAAAAGTAAAAGTACGGTGCTTTTTAAAGTTGGGCTAGGAACCTTTTCAGGGCACCTATATCCATTGTGGCTGTGGAGTGAGAATGGATTGATCCTCCCTGGGTTTCTCTGAGGCTCTGTCATCTTCTATAGTTAATCAGTCATTGATGCACATGTCCTAGTGAAGTGACATCATTCTCTTTGGAGCCTGGAGTGTCTACCATGAGGGCCGGCTGCATAAATTACACTCTTCTAGTTGGACAACTATTTCCAGCTACTCCTGTGTCTTTCTACGGCAGTACGTGATGCTTGTAGGCCAGTGCTGCTTATTGTAACCTGTAATCACAGCTCTGCTTCATAGAAAACTCAACTTCTGCAACTTCTGCACATCCTTCTGGGTCTTTTCCCCTGATTTTTTTTTTTTGAACAAGTGTTATTTTTCCTTTATAAAATGTAAAGTTTCACACTTTGGAAAACACCAGCCCTGTCTTTGGTTGTGGCTCTTCTCCAGGAATGGACAGTTGAAAGAACTTATATCATGCATATGTGGAAGTCTGCAGTAGCAAGTGTGGATGCTGCTCTTTCCATGCCAAATCAAAAACGGCTGACTTTATATCTAAAGAAAATCCCACACATACCTGGCCACTCTTCTTCCAGTGTCTAATACATAATAGGCTGAGTTGGTCTCCCCCTCCCCCTTGAGTTAGGGTCTCAACTACAGCCTGGTCTGGCCTTGAGCTTGAAATCTTTTTGCCTTGGCCTTTTGAGTGCTGGGATTATGAGTGTGCACCACCATGCCTGGTGACTTGTTTTTTTGAAAAGAATTGCTAGTCCTCTGTAACTGTGTGATCTAAATGGCAAAGGATAAGGAGAGTTAAGAACAAAACGATATAGAATTTTAATTTTGTCTCTAATAAAATGTGAGAGAATATGTTCAGGGAAACTGGGTAGTTTTAATATGTCCCACTTGGCACATTAAATTGGGACTCTGCAGACTTCAGGTGTGGGACTCAGAGTGGAGTAAGGCTCAGTAGTTCTGATGCCATCAGCCTGTGAAAGTAAAGCCATCTTTCAGGGCTGAGCTTAGAGCAGGCGAGCTTGCTGAGGGCCTAAGCAGAGTCTTGGGGTGCATTGTGGGAAGGATAGAAACTAGGGCTACAGCAAAGAAGAGACAACCAGGCCACAGATCTAGGAGCAAGCCATGGTGGGAGATATTAGAGGAAGTAATGAGTCTCATCTTGAAGCCCAAGCTTGTCTCAGAATTGCCCCTCCTGTGCCGGCCTCCAGGCCAGAGATTTACAGGCGTGCTCTACCACACACACGTAACCTCACAGGCTAATTTTAAGTTAATTTACTTTATGCAGGAGAGTAAGCTTAGGGAACATACACTTACATTTTTGTACTTCAGGGAACTTTCTGGAAATCACTGATTTATAGACGCAAAGTAGAAATCTTTTTTTTAAAGATTTATTTATTATTATACTTAAGTACACTGTAGCTGGCTTCAGATGAACCAACCAGAAGGGGGTGTCAGATCTCATTACCAGTGGTTGTGAGCCACCATGTGGTTTCTGAGATTTGAACTCAGGACCTTTGGAAGAACAGTCAGTGCTCTTACCCAAAAGGAGAATTCTTAAGTTGCTAAAACCAGAAAGGTTTATATGTTATTTGTATTCACGTGGTCTTTATTCTATCCTTGGGACAGCTGAGACAGAAAAAGAGACAGCTGAGCACCTAGATTTGGCTGGTACATCTCGGTCAAAAGGTTCCCAGGGAACCAGTCCATTCCCAATGTCTCCACCATCTCCAGATTCCAGAAAGAAATCCAGAGGCATCATGAGACTCTTTGGGAAGTAAGTGGAAGAAAGGGCAGGTGGAGCACCTGACTCATGTGCTGTTCAGGTGCAGAGGACAACGGGAAATTTGGCTGGTCATGGGCACCAAATCCCAAGGCTTTTTGGAAGAAAGACTGATAATGGGATGCATATACTCATTGGGCCTTGGTTAATACTTAAATTCAAATATCTGGGCTAATGACATACAAAAACAAACAAACAAAAACAAAACCTTATGATTAACCACCAAGTCAGAAGCCTCCTCAGGTCTAACGTATAGCTGTGTGCGTTGTGTCCTCAGACTTAGAAGAAGTCAGTCAACTACATTCAACCCAGATGACATGTCTGAGCCTGAATTCAAAAGAGGAGGGACAAGGGCAACTGCAGGACCCAGGCTTGGCTGGTCTCGAGATTTAGGACAGTCCAACAGGTAAGTATACCTGTGATGTCACTGCTGCTGAAGTCCCGACTTACTGCTCTGCCTGGGAAAGTGGTTCTGCTTGTCAGTGGTGACAGCTGTGTGGGTGACGGCAGTGTGAGCGTGTGAGGTGTCAGGGTGGTTCTGGGGCTGAATGCTGATGGAGGTACAATTATGTGGGAAGTCTCGGAAGGCATCGTCTTGTAAAGGTGGGGCAGCCTCGTGGTCAGGAGATGGTTCTAAGGGCTGGGCTTGTGGCTTAATAGCAGAGACCTTGGGTGGCAAACATGGGGTCCTGGTACCAACTCCAGCACTGAAAAGTGGAAAGGGAGAAGGTAAAAACTATGTTCTGGAGTCATACTTCTTGCTCTCCGACCTCATGTCCACCAGGCGGGTGACCTTGAGCTATGCCTTCATGCTCTGATTCACCTCCTCTCACCACAGAGGGACCGAGCACCTAACCCTAAAGGTGATTGTGAGGATTGAGTTGGTATCTGTCTAGTAACAACTGATCAATAGACATTAGCAATTTGATAGAGCCTTTGAAAGTGCATAAAGACACATTGTATCAGAATTCCTGAGCTTATCAAGACCATACATTGTTCGACCAAATTAATAAAAGCCTTGTCATACTAGTTGGGATAAAAGCTATGTTTCACTCACTGGGAGTCCAAGAAGTTTCCCTGTGCTTTATTGAAACATAGATGGGTTTGGAGCTAACCATACTGACCTCCTGAGCATGAGAGGGCGGGGTTGGCAAACATACAGAACAAGGTGTTGAATGCCTTTTAAAGAATCATCAGCTGGGAGCACAGGCTCCCACGCAGGTGGAGCCCTGGACACGGGTTTCATCAAGAAGTTCCCTTTGGCCTTCAGATAACAGATGTTCTCACTTGCCATATGTCTTCTTAAGTACAATAAAGAACTCTCTTGTGGTATTAAAAAAAGTTTTTGTCATGCACACACAATGTAAATTTATATTTTTTAAAAAAAACTTAGCCATGTCACTTTGAAATTTTTTTCAAGCAGTAGAGCTGTGTAAATAAAAGAAAATTGAAAAACTTCACTTGGAGTGTTCCTTCCTGTACTTAGCAGGGGCATATTATCTCCTCAGTGATCCTCTGCTAGAGAGAAACCATAATTCTGCTGAAATGAATTCATAGTGCACTTGAATTTCTTTCTGCCAAGCAGTATTTTCAGTTTGGAAGTCAGCTCTTAGGATAGTTTTTTTTTTTACTGTGGAAAACATAACTTACATAGTTATGTAAGTTAACTGGGTTGCTTCAGGTCTCCTGGTAGGCCAGCAGCCTTGGCTGTAGCAGACCACCTGTGGGGCCTTCCAACTGGGGGCTCTTCACAGGGGCAGAGAAGCTGCTGATCTGCCCAGGCTGCAGTAGATCTCCTGGGAGGCCACTGAAGACTGTTGGGTCTTCAGTGGAGCAGTTGTATAATGGCTCTGAGTGCAGCTGATCCTCACATAGCTCATCTTTGCGTTTTTCTGTAGAGAGGGTTCTCAGTAACTCCTGTTGGTCCTTTCACAATTTCATTTGAATTGAAAACAGGGATTTTAGAAAGTAACTTTCCAATCTCAAACTGAAAATTAGGTTTTTCTTGGTTAAATGTTTGTTGCCAGGGAATTTCCTTAGCAATTGTAGGCACAGTTGCTCAGTACTGACTATACACTGCAAGACTGGGCTGTTTCTCATTTCCCACAGTGACCTGGATATGCCATTTGCCAAGTGGACCAAGGAGCAGGTGTGTAGCTGGCTGGCAGAACAAGGCTTGGGGTCCTACCTGAGTTCTGGCAAGCACTGGATTATATCTGGCCAGACACTTTTGCAGGCTTCTCAGCAAGATCTGGAGAAGGTAACTGTTCCCATTTTCCTGTACGTGAGACCCCGAGGTTCAATCCCCAGCAACACCTACCCTCAACCAGAGTATTGATGTAGGATCCTTTATTACCCTGAAGCAGAGCAGTGTGAGTGGAACCCGTAATGAAAAGCATTAGCTTATGTAATTACACAGGTGCTATATAGTGAATAGACTTCATAAAATGAAGACAATTCATACATCCCAGTCATTTTGTAAACACACACTGACATATCTTTTCAATGTAATATATGCAATTCAACTTCACAAAAGAATACTTTATATATTTTATGTTGTAGTTATCAAACATTGTACACAAAATAGAAGTCAGATCCCATTATGCATTCAACAGTTTCTCTCTTAACAAATAAAATGACTCCCTAGGCAGTGTCTAACAATCCACTGAGCCCATGGTGGTAAACTTGGGCCTTTTCTTCAGCAATGCTGAATTGGCCTGAGGTTCATGCTATAATTCAATACAGACTGGGTTATTAGCCCGAGGTAGTGTTCTAACTCAATACAGGCTGGTCTTGAAGGGAAGCTTCCTGAGGAGGGTTCTTTGCTAGTGGATCCAGCCCTCATGGATAGGATTCTAAGGCTCTGTTTATTGTTTCAGGAGCTTGGCATTAAGCATTCACTGCATCGCAAGAAGCTCCAGCTGGCCCTGCAGGCCCTGGGATCTGAAGAAGAAACCAACTATGGGAAGCTAGACTTCAACTGGGTTACTAGTAAGAGGCCTTTATGCTTGAAGAAGAATAAACATTGTCCTATTTTCTCCTTGGCCACAGAAATAGACATTTGGTAGCTTGATAACGACACTGGCTTTTCTCCTTTAGGATGGCTGGATGATATTGGCCTCCCTCAGTACAAGACTCAGTTTGATGAAGGGCGGGTGGACGGTCGAATGCTGCACTACATGACTGTGGTTAGTAGGTCTCTGTTCGGGTGTTTCCTGTGAAGTGATGTAGAATCCGACAGTTGGTACAGCTCTGAGATAATTAGAAACTTAAGCCAGGCAAAACTATATTTAGCCTAAGCTATCTAGAGGACTGAGGTAGTCAACGAGGTGAGTTCTGAAGTGTACATGTGGATGTTTGCATTTTATGGTGTGTGAGTTCTGTCGTAGAATTGCTACTAGATAGAAAGGGTTGAAGCCCCGGTCATTACTACATCACACATTCCAGAGTTATGCAGCTCCAGTTTGCCCTGGTATGCACAGGGACCAGCCTCCTCCCTTGCCTTCCTTTGCACGGCTGTTCCCTGAAATCTTCTTCACATCAGTCCCGAGGGCAGGGGCTACGGGGGTAAAGGAGGCAGGAGCCTGAACCTTCACTGTTTCCTTCTCTATTGGATGTTCCCAGGCTTCCAGCCAGCGAATAGGAAGACCATTCCTTATGTATAACAGCAGGGAGATGGATGCCAGGAGAACCTTGTTCTAGATTCCGTAGTATGATTAATGTTTTATATACGATACTTTTATTTAAAAGTTGTCAGGTAGGGAGCCCCATAGGTGTTTTCTTTGTTGAGTAAGGGGAAAGTTTAACCTGCTAATTCCATAAATAAATAAATAAATAAATAAATTATCATTGTGAAAGGAACTTGGAGCTGAGTTTGTGGGATTTGTATTCTTTTATCACTGAGCCAGAGTACTTGGCGGGAACATCATGTAACCTTGCATGAGTGACCATAATGAGCTTGGCATAGTTTATAGCCGCTGTCTTTTTAAGAACCACATTTATGGATTCTCAGTAACCCTTTAATACTATTACATCTCCTTCTTAAGACTAAGAAACAAGGAGCTGAGAAGTTGGGGAATGTAACCAGGTGTCCATGGTTACTAAGTGGCAGGAAGTCATAGAGAATTTGAACCTAGGCTGGTTCCAGGTCCTTCTTTGCGTAGCTCACTATTCCACCTGGGACAAGTACAGTGACATTTGACCTGCTTCTGTGCACGTCCATGGGATGGTGGGTCAGATGTCCCGAGGGAATGTGAGCAACCTCAACTCAAAAATCACAGGAAGCACATGAAAGACCTGCATGCCTGAAAGACATTAAGTGACCCTGGAAAGAGTGACCTGTGAGTCCTAAACAGCAAGTCCCTGTTAGGATTTGGTTCCCTGGGTTGGCTTCAGGAACAGAAAAAGGATCTTAGTAGAAAACTAGCAAAAAACCAGGAAGTAAAAAACCAGTTTGGGAGCCAGTGAGATGGCTAAACAGGTAAAAGTGCTTGCTGCGCTAGCCTGACAGCATGAGTTCTATTCCTGTGACCCATGCCAAGGTGGAAGGTGAGGACTGAGGCTACAGAGTTGTCCTGCAACCTCTGTGTGTGTGTGTGTGTGTGTGTGTGTGTGTGTGTGTGTGTGTGTGTGTAGAGAGAGAGAGAGAAAGAGAAAGAGGAAGAAGAGGAGGAGAGGAGAGCAGAGTTTGGTGTGTGTGTGCTTTTTTCCACACACGCCATATACATGAACTAATGAAAACAATAAGCCTTAAAATTGGCAAAAGCTGAATAGAATCTATACTGATTTTATTTGTGTTAGTTTCTTAATTTTGATATGTGCCATAGTTTCATAAGATGTGAATATTAGGAGAAACTATGAAATACACACAGAATTCTACACTGTCTAGAAACCCTTAAGTCTAAAATCATTTTAAAAGAAGCCATATGTTTATTTATTTGCTATTTTTTAAAAATAAGATCTCACTGTGTAGCTCTGGCTGGCCTGGAGCTCTCTATATAGACCAGGCTGGCCTCGAACTCACAGAGATCTGCTTGCTTCTGCCTCCTAAGTGCTGGGATTAAAGGCATGCACCAGAATGCCCAGACTTAAAAAGGGTTTCAAATGAAAGTAATCCTTGTTTAAAAAAAAATCTTTCAATTATATTTCAGAAGCAATTAACATTTTATTTATATTGGAAACATTATACATTTAGATGGTTCTTAACCTGATAGGCTTTAAATAAGTGAAAGTAGCCTATACTGAAGTGTTTGGAATGGGTATCTCAGTTTTAGATCAAAATGTTAATTGCTTTTTCTAATATATTGTAAGATGCTAATTTTAATTAGTTAATCCTACAAAAAAATTAGGAAATAATATTTGCTTGTTAGCCTCAAGAATACTATTTTTTTACTCTTAAAAATATTTTTTTAAAAAAAATATTTTTTTATAGAAAGTTAATTTCTTTTATATTTTTTTCTCCAAGAAATATGTTATCAGTCACAGTGTGCTATGTACCTGCATGGACAGCCTCTGCTTATTTTCTGGGTGTGTTGATAAGATTTCTCTCGGCACTGCCCTGAAGTCACTTACTGCTGCGATAATTTGTCTAGGTGTGTGTGGCATGGTTGAAATTGCTCCTGGTAGCCTCACACTGCCCAAAGTGTTTCCTTGAAGACATTTATTGGTGATGTGTTGAAACAGAAGTCTCCATTTCTTCTGTCTTTTACTATTACCCAAACCCTTTTACTCAGGGACATAATTGTTTTCAACATTGGTCACCAAGTCTGCTAGGTGAAGCAATAACCCTGACCAGGGGACCTTGTCGGCCAGGAAAGCTGGCAAAAGTGTGCTGAGACCACGGGAAAGCAGCTTGGCCGCTGACCCTCAGCCGGGGTGGGGTCTGATGATACTATTCTATCAGAACACCTGGACGAGTGATAAAGATTTGTCAGATTTTGGGGAACAATATGAATTTGAGGTTCTAGAGAGGGATTTGTTGAGAACAGAAAAGGAGTTCTGTTATTAAATGAAAGCTGAAATCACAGAGTGATTGCGCTCTCATGGCAGAGTTGTAAGATTCTCCAGGGAGCCCTCCGCCCCCTGCTGTGGGGCCAGCACAGTGAGCTCCTCATTTCTCCTTTGCAGGATGACCTACTGTCCCTGAAGGTTGTGAGTGTGCTGCACCATCTCAGTATCAAAAGGGCCATCCAAGTCCTAAGGATCAATAACTTTGAGCCAAACTGTCTTCGGAGACGGCCGTCTGATGAGGTAGCATCTCAGATAAGAAGCTTGCACTTGTGAACTTGGCAGTCAGAGTGTGGAAAACTTAGAGCCATTTTCTCTTGGCAACTGTAGGCAGGGCTGGTCTCCTCAGATCCAGACTCCCTGACTTCTGGACTCTCCTGTGCCCCTCCCTTTTCCACCCTAAAGCTCCCACTGTGCATTGAAGCCAAAAGTTGTTTTCTGCTTACTCTTGCTTCCTCCTGCTCACGGACTATACTTTTTCCTGCCACCTCAATCCATGGAGTAAGATGTCATTGTAAATATTTCCTTTACCTTTTCTTACTGCTGCATAAGAAAGCTCAAATCTGTCGTACATGTTCATTCAAAGAGCTGTCAAATTAGCAAACGCTTGTTTGGCCTTTTATTTGAACACTTCACAGGACACCAGTAGTATGCTCCATGGGGCAGACCTGTTAGACTGCATGTGCAGTTCAGTATCGAGAGTCCTGTCATCGGCAACTAAAGTGTACAGTATGTGTTTGTTTCCACAGAATAGCATCACCCCATCTGAGGTTCAGCAGTGGACCAATCATCGTGTGATGGAGTGGCTACGCTCTGTGGACTTGGCAGAATATGCCCCCAATCTCAGAGGCAGTGGTGTCCATGGAGGGCTCATGGTAAAGCTCTTTTAGTTTGAAATTGACTGCTTGGTTGGTTGGTTTCCTTTAGTCTAAAAGGTGAGCAGTCTTGGTCTGAAATCTACATGGCTTTAAAATCTGTAAACTTTTGTTTCCATGTCACAAGTAGAATATTCTACACCCAGCCATGATAGAATGGCTTTGTGTGCTAGAAGAATTGCTTCAAGTCACCATGATGTGCCTATGAAACATAAGTGAATCTGTGTTGGGACTTGGATTCTACCCCCAAAATTAATCCTCACTTCATGCTGATATTCCAGACTTTGAACACGGGTTCCAAGCATTGCAGCAGAGGGCATTCACTGTATATCCGTTTGTTTTCAGTAATCCTGAGGTGACCCCAGCCCTCCCAGGGTCTTCCCCTGGATTTCACTTGCAGAGCAGTTTTAGTGTCTTTCTCTAAATTAGGCTTAATCCTGTTTCTTTTTATTGCCCCTCACCACTGAGTAACACCCAGCCATTGCTCATGTGATCCTGGTCTTAAACTCCTGCATGTGTGCAGACAGTATCTCTGCACAGCGGTGTTCCGTGAGCAGTTGCTTTCAGAGGCAGCGTTCCAAATGGAGTTGTGCTGCTGCTGTCTCCTGAAGCCTGGGTTACACACTGCCTCTCTCGGGCACAGTGATATGTGAACTAAAAATCAAAGTTCAGGCTGGAGAGACAGCCAAAGCCCAGTTGCTCTTGGGGACTTGGGTTTAAGTCTCAGTACCCACATGGTGGCAATAACAATCTTTAACTCCTGTTCCAGGGCATCCGAGACCTTCTTCTGGCCTTCCATGGGCACTACTGTACACACGCGGCACTCATACACACATGTAGGCAAACACTTTTATACATTAAAAAAAAAAAATCTTTAAAAAGAAAGAAAGTCCATACCCTGGGCTGGGACTGTTGAGCTATTGGGGGTTATCCATGTAAGCGATTTTTGCAGTGTGAAGTACCTCCATTTCAACTGTGTATAAGCTATCATACTTTTTACCAATCCCAATTTTTCTTACAGGTTCTTGAGCCTCGTTTTAATGTAGAAACTATGGCCCAGTTACTGAACATTCCACCAAATAAAACCTTGTTGCGCAGACATTTGGCTACCCATTTCAACCTTCTGATTGGTGCTGAGGCCCAGCACCAGAAGCGAGATGCCATGGAGTTACCAGATTATGTATTGCTAACAGCTACTGCCAAAGTGAAGGTTGGTTCAGGATTTGGGCATTTAATCATTGTCTGACATTTGCAAAGGCCCCGTTATTCCATTATCTAAGTTGTACTCAGTTTTATTAATGAGTTTAAAATATCTATATGTACACATATCTATAAATTTCAAGACCAATTAAGGGATTGCATGTTTGAAAGTTTCTGCTGAAGTCATTTGTGTTATTAGAATCGAAGAAGATGTGGTCAGCTTCTATTGTCAGTGTATTTTGCCAATGCTGAGGACTCTGACGGGGGTCCAGTCTGCCACTGCGATGGTTTTGCTTTTCCTGTTGGTAAATATGTATAAGAGGAGGGGTTAGGGTGAAAATAGCTGAGTAGAGAACACATGCCTTGCAGGCATGTGGCCTGCGCTTGATCCCAGTGCTGCTGACAAGCAAATGCACCAACAGGAAGGCTTAGTGCACACCTTAGCTCCTGTAGTTTCTAAGTCAGAAAAATCTTAAGAAGAGAGTCAAATCTCCTCCAGCGGTGGGCAGCTATCATCATGGTAGTCGAGCTGTGTGGCTTCAGGGCACTGGCAGCGATACATCAGGATCCATAGGAAGATTTTCCGGTTTCTTAATGTAAAATGTGAGTCAGCATTCCTTTCCAAAAGAAATGCTCCACAGATAAACCAGTCTGTCCTCTATAAAAGAAGCCATAAAAGAGGACAATTGGAAAAAATTCAAACGGAAAGCATCTGCTGTGCAAATTCATGCAGGCCATTGTTGGTGCATCACCTGAGGATGTAAAGGCCAAGAGGAATCAGAACCCAGAGGTTAGGATGCTCAGAGAGAGCAAGCTGTCAGGGCTGCCAAGGAAGCAAAGAAGGTTAAGCAGGCATCAAAGAAGACAGCAAGGGCTGCTGCCAACATCTCACAAAGGCAGCACCTGAACAAAAGATTGTGAAGGTTGTTGCTCTGTGGGTCGGTGGAAAATGCTAATTTAATAGATCAGAATTTTAAATGAAGATCCATCTTTAACTCAAAAAGGAAGAGAGTCAAAACCAGAGGTTGTGATACCTGCCTGTAATCCCAGCATGCAAGAGTCTGAGGCAGGAAGACTGCAAATTCAAAGATGGTCTGAACTATATATAATGGCCCTTGGGTGGTATTTACTTGCCAAAGTTTGAGGCTTGTGCCAAATTCAGATTCCCTCCCACATCAACTTATGTGTGTACTATTTTCGCATCCTTAATGTGCAGACAATTGAGGAGTTCTCCCAGAAATGTATGCTGAGCTCTCTTTTTGTTTTTACCCTGTTTTTACCCAGTCTGCCTTTTTTATCCTTCTCCTTGGGGACTGTGTACTGATTACGATGACATTTCTCTCCTAAAGATCAGTAGACTCTTTCTCTACAAGGGTGTGAATTTTTTTCCACTCACCCGTCCTACTATAAAGCAGAACAGGCAAACGAAGTAATCCCAGCTTTATTATCTGCCTTCCCTTCCTGTCTGTCTCCTTCCCTCTTCTCTACCCAACTTGGGATAGAACCTAGGCTCTTAACCATATTAATCCAGTGCTCTACAATTGATTGGTACACCCCAGTCTGCCCCTTCTTTTTAATTATTTTTATTTTTATTTTATTTTTTAATTCTGAGTCATGCTCTTGTTAAGTTGCCCAGGCAGTATCTAAGCCTGTGGTTCTCACGCCTCGGCTACTGAGTAGCTGCAGTTGCAGGCAGGCCCGTGCCACAAAGGCCCAGTGAGGACCACTGGCTTTCACTGATCTTAGACTAAATAGTTTTACAAAATTTGGCTCATCCCTGAGAGGAATTCAATTGCATTAAGTCCTGTCTAATGCAAACAAAGGATTTTGACATGTTCAGCCTGTGGAATAATGGTGAGATTGACCTTTTGAGAGATACATCAAGACAATTTATGATACTTGGGTGTATGATACTATGTCTGGGGTGCTTGTGGATTTCTCGTGATAATTTGGTCATTGGAGTTGCTTCCCCTGTGTGGTGAGGTGAATAATTATCTTATAGGTGTAATTAGCCCTTTGTCATAGGGATTTTATCCCATTGTATTTGTTTGCTTTTAAAGCCAAAGAAACTGACCTTTAGCAACTTTGGGAATCTGAGGAAGAAGAAACATGAAGATGGAGAGGAATATGTTTGTCCGATGGAGCTAGGCCAGGTGTCAGGTAGCTCCCAGAAGGGGTTTAGACCTGGCTTGGACATGCGCCTGTATGAAGAGGATGATTTGGATCGGTTAGAGCAGGTAAGGTGCCCACAGTCATGCAGACTCTGCTTAGAAGCCTTGCACTCTGTCCCTGAGGAAGGGTGCTGTCTTCACACGCCTGAAAATAAAAGGAGCAGAGTGTCCTGAATAGCTGCAGCTTGCCGCCCGCTTCCTGGCACTGTCCTCAGCACTTTACTGTGGGTGCTGATTTGAGACCTTAAAAGTGTCGCAGTAGGGAAGCTGAGGCACGGGGTCACTCTTGTTCCTGCTGCATTCGATGCTGTGTACATTCTTTCTGTTAGACTGTCATTCAGTTATCTGCACTTTTGAAATTGTACAAATGAGCTTGTTACACTGTGGTCTGTTCATGGCAGATGGAAGATTCAGAAGGGACGGTGAGACAGATAGGTGCATTTTCTGAAGGCATCAACAATCTCACGGTGAGTGTGTACAGTGAGTTGCAAATGTTATTCTAAAAGCACCTAAAGCCACAAACACCTACTTGCATGTTGGAGGCATGTGCTGAGCTCAGGACTCTGTGTAACTCCATGCCCCTTGTTTTTCAGCACATGTTAAAGGAAGATGACATGTTTAAGGATTTTGCTGCCCGCTCCCCGAGTGCCAGCATCACAGATGAAGACTCCAACGTTTGAGCAGAGCACCTGGGCAAATGCCAGGAACACAGATGTCATTTTCCACCTTTGTTTCTCGGGTAGCGAATACAGCAGGTGACAGGTTGTGCATTGTTTATTATTTGGTCTTCTGCTCGCTCAGAAGGAGAACTGTAACATGGGAATGGTGCCAATTCTGAGGATACTGAGAAAAAAGACACTGGTGAACAGAAGTGTGCTTGCTCTGCCTCTATTTAATGTAAAGTCTGTGACATATGTTGCATTTATGGTTGGGTGTTTACCAGAGTGCTTCGCTCACATCCCCAGGAGGGAGGACCTGGCTACATCAGTGTTCACTGCAGCCGGCTGAGCGGAATGAGCTGCTCCCCAGATCCAAGTGCCACCATGCCAGCAGCACCTCCACTTGCCTCTCACTGTCTTATTTTTATATATTTTTCTAAATACATGTATATATACAGTATACAGAAAACAGAACCTTTATTTTGTGACACAAGGATCAAAAGATCATATTAAAACGAAGAAACCCCAATATTTAAATGATCATATACCAGCTGATTCCTGAAGATACCAGAGTCCCAATTTTTTCACTGACGAATTTTAAGTGTTAACCATTCAGGCTAGATTCTACTTGATAAACTTCTTTGGTTCCCACAAAAATTGCTGAGCAGTTTAGGACTTGAACTTTAATCTTGACTCCATTTGCTTTATAACAAAGAATTTTAGTTACCACATCAACTTGAAGCCTTTGGATACACTCATAGCCCCATCAGGAAAGGTTTTGTTAGAATAACTTTGGCAAAACAAAACAACAAACAGAACCTTTACATCTTAAGTTTCTTCTTCTTCTTTTTTTTTTTTTTTCTTTGCTAAACTCATTATGTTGAACTAAGGAGTCCACCTAGCCATGTCAACTGTACCTTATACTCAGACTGTCATCTGATGGGGCTTCATATTATTTCAATCAGGATCTAAATATTTTAAAGCTGTAGAACATTTTCTAATGGCTATCCTGTCCAACAGCATGTTGCTCATGTTTTCTGTCACACAAGGTCCAAAGACTTTTTGTAAAGAAAATAGAAAGCTACAGAGCAGCTGTTCAGTGGTGTACATATATGAGGGTTTTTCACAGTGTTGGAGACAATCTGCTTTTCATTCAGGGCTACTCTAAATAAGATCCCCTGTGTTCTGGACAGGAGCTGACACACTGGGGGACAGGTGGACAGGTCACTTTACAGTGATAGATCTGGTGATAGCCATTTCCAAATGTCAGCAGTTTGCCTTTTTTATGCTCTACAAGTTATAAAGCTGTTCATTGTGAACCTTGTAACACTGCTGGTTATTTCTAATTAAATTATCAGATGCTAACTGATTTCCTTTGAATGCTCCCATTCATGATTTCATGACAATATTGGCTTCTTCTTGTATTGGGGTTTTAGTTTAACATGAATAAATATCGCCATTTGAAAAGCTCAGTTTGTTATTAGAACCTGGTTAAAATGCCAGCAAACTGTTACAGATGCCAAATATTCTTTATCAAGGACAATGTAACAACTGATGATATGTGATAAAGTTAAACACTTTTGATTATATATTTTATTTACAAAAGTATTATGCAAAGTTTGCATTACCTTATGAGAGGAAATAAAGTCAATTGATAATTGCCTTGTGTCTTTGTCATTAATGTTTCTTTGTTCAGAAAAACAAAGTCTTCATTTTTGGTGGAAACAGTAATTGATTTTTGTTTGTAAATTTGCACGTTTGATTGAGTTTTTTTGAATCAGACAAATTGAAATCTCTGCTTAAGAAGTATGTGTAGGGCTGGTGAGATGGCTCAGCAGGTAAGAGCACCCGACTGCTCATCCAAAGGTGCAGAGTTCAAATCCCAGCAACCACATGGTGGCTCACAACCATCTGTAACAAGATCTGACTCCCTCTTCTGGGGTGTCTGAGGACAGCT
>NC_034591.1:161452959-161457666 GCF_900095145.1 Mus pahari
AAAAAAAAAAAAAAAAAAAAGAAGTACATGTAAAAGGAAATGTCAGCAACCCACCTGGGGAAGGAAAGGTCAGAACAGATGTGTTAAAAGGGGGGAATAGAAGAGACACAAGTTTGGAGACATTGACTGGAGAATGTCGGATTCTAACCCATATATTCACATGTTGGTTTTATTTTGACACAAGTTTTTAGAAACAGGAGCCACATCCAGGAAGAGATCAAATGTAGCCTGTACATAACCTGGAGTAGAACAGATGTTTTGTGTGAAATTGTCATCTGTCACTTGGCAGGCATCAGAAATCTGTGAGCACAACACACCCAGTTGACAAACAGGGGCCCTCCCTCACATGTTTGTCTAGCCTCAGGTCTATATGGCTAGCCACATCAAGGAAGCTGTGACATTAGGAAGCTGGTGGTGGCTCTGACAGGTGTGGCTTCACTGAAGAAAATCTCTGAGAAAGAGGCAGTTCCCGGTGACATTCACATGCTGGATAGCTAGGAGCAGCATTCACTGGGTGTGAGAAAATGGGGCAAAAGGCCTCACAGCAGGTGGCTCCGAAGGTCAGCCAGGAGGTTCTCCTCATGTGTGAGGTGGTCGGTGCGGCTATTTCCCACGCAGCGCAGAAGCTGAAGGAGTACCTTGTGTTTGAGTATCCGCTGAGCAGACTCTGCCTTGCAGCGAGTTCACTGACTGAGATCTTCCTCGTCCACTTTGTTACCTTCTGCCAGGAAAGGGGAGCGGATGAGTGGCTCACCACCACCAAGATGACCAAGCATCAGGCCTGGCTCTTTGGAGCAGACTGGATTTGGACCTTCTGGGGACCTGATAAGCAAATACGGCTTCAGGTGGCAGTGCAGACCCTGAGGATGGCTTCGCTCCCTCTGACGGACCCAAAATCCTGTGAGTCAAGGGGAGAAGAGTCTTGGAAAAAAGGCAGATTTGACAAGCTGGAAGAGTTCTGTAACTTGGTAGGAGAGGACTGTCTGGGTCTGTTTATCATCTTTGGTGTGCCTGGAGAACCTAAGGCCATCAGAGGCGTTGTCCTGGAGAGCGTCAGAAACAGGATGGTGGAGAGCCAGCTGCCAGGGCGCAAGGCTGTGGAGCAGTTTGTGCTGGAAACAGAGGATTGTGTCTCCATCAAAGAGCTGCTGGGGAACTGTCTGAGTAAAAGAGATGGGCTGAGTGGCATGGGCAGGGTTTACATCCGCATCCTCTAAACTGGGCATGTTGCTGTGACTGGCCTGTGAGACAGAACAGGAGGACAATCCCCAGCACAGGGCTGTCCACCCCCTACATTGACTGAAAGTGATCACCTTGCTAGTGTCAGTTACGGAAAAGGAAAGGAAAAAAAACTAGCTGTGTCTTGGGAAATTTTACTTTGGGCTTTATTAAAAACTAAAAATTGGGAGAGAAAATGATAAATTATGCATAAAGTTTTATTTGGAAAATAAAAAGTTGTCTTTGAACTCATAGTCACAAGCATAAAATGTTACTGCTGTTGTAAGGAGAGCAACTGTTCATGAGGTGTGGTGGGGGTGCCAGTTTTGTCTCAGGACTCCTAAAGAAAACTTCCCACTGCTGACCTGAGCCCTCCCTCCACAATTGTTCCTTCTCAGCAACTCTACACATAAAGGACTTTCAAAGGATTTAACATAGGGTTCAACTGGGTGTTATCTTTACCATGAGTTACTGAGTCACTGGTGAAATATGTGTATTCACAGTAAGGAATGTATTTTCAAGCACAATGGTCATATTTTCTAAAATGTCTTCTTGGGAGTTAACAATATAAAGAGCAATTGCCACTATTTACTGACCTTGTGTTGGGCCCAGTGCTTTAAATATATTATTATAATTTGCACATAAGGCTCTATTAAGAATTAGGTATTTGTTGCTATTTGTCTACGATGTGTGTAATTCCCAAGTCATGAGCTGTTAACAAAAAGCCAAGTCTCCACTTAAGGCTCCAACTCTTCCAGCAATACATGAAGTGACGTGACTCTTAAGCACAAAGATGCCCACCTGTGAGGAAGCTGGCAGTGGTTTGTCTCTGCCTCCCTCCTGCTCTCACTCTGTGCTGCCCTTCCTAGCCTGTTCTCTAGCGTGGAACCCTTGCTGAAACATGGAGCATGCTGATGTGGTCAGTGCTGTAATCCTAGCCCTGGGGGAGGCTGAGGTAGAATGGCCGTGAATTTGAAGCCCAACCCAGGTTACCTGTCAAACTCTGGGTTAGCAAGGGCTACCCAGTGAAACTTGCCTTCAAACAACATGGGCCAAATCTCTATATACCTACCCTCCGAAAAACAAAATAAAACAAAACAAAGGGCTTCTCATAGCCTTGATCCTCTCTGTGTTTGGGAATCTAGGGCTGGATGACATCATCATAGGCAAGATGGCATACTGGATGGCTGTTTAAAGTAAGCAGTACATTTGATGTTATGGTCTGTGTCACTGGAACTTCTCTGTTTTACATCATTTATTTAGAAAGGCTCATTGCAGGCCATTGAGTCTATACAGGACCAGGTACAGGTCACGGTTGCTGAAGATGGGATGAGGTCAAATCTGAAGCCAACGCTTCCCCATTCCACTCACTTATCCTGGAGCTGGTTTTTCTCTGGTTGCACATTTCTCCCTCTGTTGATCGCAGCCCTTGCAACCTATTCTGGGGCTCTGGCATCTAGTTACAAATACCTAGTAGGTTACCAATAGTGCCTATCTAATTGGCTCTCCTCTGTGACTCCATCTGTCCTCTCCAGGCCATTGTCACTTCCCTGGGTACTTTGGTAATCCCTTTTGCTTTGTCTCACCCCTGCCCTAAATAATCGTGTATAACTACTTTTTCTTCAGTTAAACCTCTGGGATATGCCATTTGATTTCTTCTAGATTCCTAATGCCTCCAAGTTTTTCCATTCAAAGGGTAAGGGTAAGGGAATAGGAAAGGTGTGATTCATACTTCCACTCTGGAGGCAGGAAAATTCCCATAAATTCATATCCAGCTTGGGACACAGTCTCAAAAACAAAATAAAGATGGCAATGCCTATCTTGTAGTACTGCTATTGGTTATCTGAAATTCAGCCACTGCATTCTTCCCTACCCAGCACACAGGATGGGCAGAAAACAGAGATAGACGTTACTTCAGTATGGGCAGAGCCTAAAGAAAGAGCCTGCTCCTGTCTTCTATCCACTGAGCCTTGGATTCAAATGTAAATACACAGACAAGTCCTGGAGGAAGCAGGGGAAGAATTTCTGTAATCCCTATGTCATCTCCTTGCTGCAAGAAAGAATTGAGTACACAGCCTTCTCTGCCTTGCTTTTCCATCTTTGAAACATGTATTTAGCCTGAAGCCCTCTCCTTAATGAAGTTAGAATGAGGAAGAATGAGAAGACAGTCCTATCCTGGAAATTGGATGAGACGCAGTGTTTAATATTGTAGTAAATGAGTATCAATACACACAATTACTTATCAATTTAACTTTAAACAAAGATAGGGCTGAGAATATGGCTCAGTGGTAGAGTGTTTGCCTAACACCTGTACAAGGTGTTCATCTACTAGTACTGTAAAATATGAATATTATAGAATATGGAATACTGATAGAGACCTCCATTTCCCCTCTTGGTTGGCACAGTATTTGTGATGGTTAATCACAAATTATTAACTTAGCTGGATTTAAAATTGCTAAGAAAATACACCTCTGGATGTGGTTGCAAGTTTGGAAGACCCCTGGTGAGTATGGACAGCACCATCCCATGAGCTGGGGCCTTAGACTGAATGAAGAAGAGAGAGTGAGCAGAGCACCAGCATCTATGACTGCTTTGTGACTGCGGAGGCTGTTCATCACCAGCCTCAAGATCCTATTGTCACGATGCACTGTACCCTCAGACTGAGCTAAAATGAGCTCCTTTATTCTTAAGGTTCTTCAGCCAACCATTTTGTCACACCATTGAGAAGAGAAACTATTGCAATGTTTATCGGCATAAGATATACAGCATCTTTGGTCTTGTATCCAACGAGCATGTTTTGTTTTATGTTTTTTTTTAAAGAAAGGTTTAATGTAAATTGATAGACTTATTTACGAATCATTGCTGAATGTCTATTGGACAAAGACCTGTTTTATGCCCTATCAACCCAAGTATGCAAAGGATGAAGTCCCCATTCTTGGGGGTTTTCTATCTTATGTTGGATGGTACAATAAATATATGTATGCATCTTTTCAATGCATCTTTAGATACTTCCAAGGATTCTGTAAAGAGAAGGTGTGAAGAAGGCCAGTGAGATGGCTCAGTTGGTACTGGGTTATTTTTGAGGCAGGATCTCAGAACATAATGTGCAGTGTAGTGTGGCCTTGAACTTGCAGTCTTTCTGCCTCAACCTCTGAAATTCTGGATGTCCTTTCACCCTAAACAAACAAACAAAATGGAACAGTGGTAAAGGTACTTGCTTCCAAGCCTGACAATCTGCGTAACTTTCTTATTTAAAAAAAAAGTATAAACAAAATAAACACAAATAAAGCTTTAAAAAAATAATGCTCAAAGACACCTAGATTAATTGGCTAACACTTCAGAGTGAGGACGAGATTTTTTAAAAGCTCTTGAGGTGGATTTAGTGTTCAGTCAAGGTTGAGACCCATCTTCTCTTCTCTTCTCTTCTCTTCTCTTCTCTTCTCTTCTCTTCTCTTCTCTTCTCTTCTCTTCTCTTCTCTTCTCTCTCTT
>NC_034591.1:161457871-161460472 GCF_900095145.1 Mus pahari
TGTAGCCCTGGCTGTCCTGGAACTCACTCTGTAGACCAGGTTGGCCTCGAACTCAGAAATCTGCCTGCCTCTGCCTCCCAAGTGCTGGGATTAAAGGCGGGCACCACCACCACCTGGCTCCTTTTTTTTTTCTTAATTCTTTTATTATTTAAATGCATTGTATACATCAAATATATTACTAATATTGAGTATTTTGAGAATCAAATAATACATAAAAACTTGTTCAATTTTTATATTCATATTCTTTCATACCCTAAAAATATCATTAATGAATATTTATTATCCTTAACTGAGGATTCTGTATCTAATATTGAATACTAAATTGTTTTACAACATACAAAATATTCTTTGGGATTAAGCATAGTAAAACAGTATAAAATATTAAAAATAAATCATTAAGGAGTATATTCAAAAGCCCTTATATGATACTACCTGACATGGTAGGAGAGTATTTAAAATGCATCATGTATCTGTGTACATTGTCTAACAATCAGTTTACTTAAAAAAGATTGTATCAGTGTTTCTAGGTGAGAAATTATTTTATCAGTAAGTATATTTTAAACATTTCAAAATAGCAAAAACTCTTTGAAGTTAAATATTAAGAAAATATTAATTTCAAGCACAGTGAGAAAAATTATCAATATTTCCATGATGTTTGTAGAATATGATTTTAATATTTCAACTGTTAATATTCAACAAACAACAATTATTTTAAGATATAGTTTGTTGTTATTTCTCCCTTTTCTTTTCTGATTTTATTAATTTGGATGCTGTCTCTGTGCCCTCTGGTTAGTATGGTTAGGGGTTTATCTATCTTGTTGATTTGCTCAAAGAACCAGCTCCTGGATTGGTTGATTCTTTGTATAGTTCTTTTTGTTTCTACTTGGTTGATTTCAGCCCTGAGTTTATTTCCTGCTGTCTACTCCTCTTGGGTGTATTTGCTTCTTTTTGTTCTAGAGCTTTCAGGTGTGCTGTCAAGCTGCTCGTGTAAGCTCTCTTCAGTTTCTTTTTTAAGGCACTTAAAGCTATGAGTTTTCCTCTTACCACTGCTTTCATTGTGTTCCATAAGTTTTAGTATGATGTGTCTTCATTTTCATTAAAATCTAAAAAGCCTTTCTTCCTTTATTTCTTGACCAAGTTATCATTGAGTAAAGAGTTGTTCAGCTTCCTTGTGTATGTGTGCTTTCTATTGTTTTTGTTGGTATTTAAGAGCAGCCTTAGTCCCTGTTGATTTGATAGGGTACATGGGATTATTTCATTCTTCTTGTATCTGTTGAGGCCTGATTTATGACCAATTATATGGTCAGTTTTGGAGAAGGTACTGTAAGGTGCAGAGAAGAAGGCATATTCTTTTGTTTTGGAATGAAATGTTCTATAAATATCTGTTAGATCCATTTGGTTCATAACTTGTTAGTTTCACTATGTGTCTGTTTAGTCTGTTTCCATGATCTGTCCATTGCTGTGAGTGGGGTGTTGAAGTCTTCTACTATTATTGTGTGGGGTGTGATCTGTGCTTTGAGCTTTAGTAAAGTTTCTTTTACGAATGTGGGTGGCCTTGCATTTGGAGCATGGATATTCAGAATTGAGAGTTCATCTTGGTAGATTTTTTTCCTTTGACCAGTATGAAATATCCTTCCTTATCTTTTGTGATAACTTTTGGTTGAAAGTTGATTTTATTCGATATTAGAATGGCTACTCCAGCTTGTTTCTTGGAAAATTGTTTTCCAACCTTTTACTCTGAGCTAGTGTCTGTCTTTGTCACCGAAATGCATTTCCTGAATGCAGCAAAATGCTGGGTCCTGTTTATATATCCACTCTATTAGTCTGTCTTTTTTGAGGGAATTGAGTCCATTGATGTTAAGAGATATTAAGGAAAAGTGATTGTTACTTCCTGTTATTTTTGTTGTAAGAGGTGGAATTATGTTTGTGTAGCTATCTTCTTTTGGGTTTGTTGAAAGATTACTTTCTTGTTTTTTCTAGGGTATAGTTTCCCTCCTTGTGTTGGTGTTTTTCATCTATTATCCTTTGTAGGGCTGGATTTATGGAAAGATACTGTGTAAATTTGGTTTTGTCATGGAATATCTTGGTTTCTCCATCTACGGTAATTGAAAGTTTTGCTGGGTATAGTAGTCTGGGCTGGCATTTCTATTCTCTTAGGGTATATATAACATCTGCCCAGGATCTTCTAGCTTTCATAGTCTCTGGTGAGAAGTCTGGTGTAATTCTGATAGGTCTGCCTTTATATGTTAGTTCACCTTTTTTCCTTACTGCTTTTAATATTCTTTCTTTGTTTAGTGCATTTGGTGTTTTGATTATTATGTGATGGGAGGAATTTCTTTTCTGGTCCAGTTTATTTGGAGTTCTGTAGCTTCTTGTATGTTCATGGACATCTATTTCTTTAGGTTAGGGAGGTTTTCTTCTATAATTTAGTTGAAGCTATTGACTGGCCCCTTAAGTTGGGAATCCTCACTCTCTTCTATACCTATTATTCTTAGGTTTGGTCTTCTCATTGTGTCCTGAATTTTCTGGATGTTTTGGGTTAGGATCTTTTTGCATTTTTCATTTTCTTTGACTGTTGTGTCAATGTTTTCTATGGTATCT
>NC_034591.1:161460662-161475478 GCF_900095145.1 Mus pahari
GTGGGAGAATTGGGTTCTGATGATGCCAAGTAACCTTGGTTTCTGTTGCTTATGTTCTTGAGCTTTCCTCCCACCATCTGATTATCACTATTGCTACCTGCCCTCCCTATATCTGACTCGAGTCTGTCCTTGCTGTGATCCTGGTTATGTCAGAACTCCTCAGAGTTCAGCTTTCTCTGTGATCCTGTGATTCTGTAATCCTGAGATCCTGGGTGTGTCAGAGCTCCTGGGAGTCAAGCTGCCTCTGGGACCCTGAGATCCTGGTGTGACCAAGTTCCTGGGATCCCAGGATCCTGGAATCCTGGGCAAGTTAGAGCACCTGAGAGTGGAGCTACTTCTGGGTGTTGTGGGACTGGCTGTGGATTTAGCACCCAAGGTCTGCTCAGGGCACCTCTGATCCTTTGATCCAGGACTTATTAGAGTGCCTGGGAGTGGAGCTTACTCTGGGTGTTGTAGGACTGGCTGCAGAGTTTGTGTCCAAGGTCTGTTTAGGGCACCCACTCAGACCAGAATAAACCTGTGTCACTGGTCGGACAAAATTCCTGGGTGCCTGGGTCCCACTGGTCCCAGTTACTTCCAGTGTTGGGGCAGATCTTGTGTCCTCTTCACTTCTGATCCTATGATCCTGGGCTTGCTTGCTTGATTATTTATTTATTTTTCATTTTTTTTTTAAAGACAATCACTGGGTGACTTGTAACTCACTACATAGACCAGGCTGGCCTCCAACACACAGAAAACCACCTGCCTTTTGAGTTAAAGGTGTGTGTTACCATGCCCAATAGAGAGCCTTTTTTTCCCTTCTTTTAAAGGTTATTTATTTATTTATTTATTTATTATGTGTGGTCATTTTGCCTTCGCGTATGTCCTTGCACTCATGCATGCCTGGTACCTGAGGAAGCCAGAAGAGGGCATTGTAACTCACATTACAGATGGTTGTGAGTTACCATATGGATGCTGGGAATAAACTAGGGTCCTCTAGAAGAGCAGTCACTGCTTTTAAGTGCTGAGCCACCCCTCCAGTCTTCCCTCTCCAACACATATCCACGTCCTTGACTCCATCTCATGATGTAACTAGTACTGTTCTGGTGACTGAGGCGGCTGCGTGCTCTCTCCCTGCCTGGAGATTGGTATTTTATCTGGAAACAGATGCACTCTGTTCACATGCTTTTTATAAAGAACTTAGTTTTTATTAAAAATTATCCCTCATATTAACCTTGGCTTCAAATTAGTAAAAGACCATTAAAAAAAGAAGGCTTAGAATGTTTAAATTGTTCTACCCAGAATTACCTATGTAATCTGTAGAGATCAATGAAAACTGAAAATGTGGAGTCCCCTTGCAGAATTTAATAAGAACTTAAGCCACCAGTGAATGATTGTACTTCCCAAAGCCTTTCCGGCTGAAAAATTACAGTTTAGAAACTTCTGCTGGCAAACTAATACATGCTTTATACTGTAAACCATCTTTGCCTATTGATACTTTATAAAGGTGTTACTTGTAAAGATGATTTTAAATCTGTGTGTGTGAGCCACAGGACTGTGCACGTGACTGCAGGTGCTCATGGAAGCCAGATCCTCTGAAGCAAGGGCTACTTAAGGTTATGAGCCTTTCTGCATTGGAATCCATTTCTGGTCCACTGCAAAAACAATACAAAAAAAGACAAGGTCAAAATTTAAATTCAAACAATCTAGTTCCAAAGGCCATTGGAACAAACAAACAAACAAACTGGTAGGGGGTGCAGGCACACTGTGCCATTTTGTTGTCCCCTGCCCCCAAGGCCTTTGCCTTTGGTGCTTGTTACTTTCTCTGTTGGATTTTCAGTCATTCAAGAAGTATAAAGCCTGCTAAAATGTTAAAGCCTTACCCTCAGAACCTAGGTGGTGATGGGAGAGAACCAAAGAACTAATTCCCTTAAACTGTTCTCTTAAACTGTGTGTGTGTGTGTGTGCGCACACACACACACACACACACACACACACAGAGTAATTAAAAAAATATATATGTAGTGTAAAGCTAGGTGTTATGCTATATTCCAGCAATTGGGAGACTGGAGCAGTATGATTGTAAAGAAAAAGGGCAGAAGAAGAAAGGAAGAAAATGGAAGAAAGAAAAAAATGGGCTGAAGAGGTGGAGAGGTGGTGCATTGATTGAGCAGGGACTACTCTTCCAAGGGACTAAGGTTCGGTTGCCAGCACCCACGAGGAAGCTCATTATTTCCGTAACTCCATGTCCTCTGCTGGCGCAGTGGGCAATACAGGCACATGGTGTGCTGAGATATGCAGGAAAACACCAATAAACATAAAATGCATAAATAAAAGGGAAAAGAGAAAACCGTCTTAGAGCAGCCATTAAAACAAGCAAACAAAATCAGAGCAGTATTCATAGACTGTGAGACTTGTAGGTCAGAGTCCCCATCATTCCACACCAGCCAACCAAGAGCCACAGCTTGGCCATCCCTTTGCCCCGTGCACTTCCGTTCGCAGGTTACACACTTCCCGTCCCGCCCCCTCCCGGCGGCGCTTGTCCGCTCCGGCTCGCCGTCCTTCATCATGGCGGCCGCTGCGCTGCAGCTGAGGCAGACCCTGAGCCCGGGAGCGCGCGGCCTGCGCACCTTCTCCTCAGTCGCCAGGCCCGCGGCTCCGAGAGCCGGCCCGCGTGAGTGTGGGTGCGCCGCCGCGGGCTGGGGACGGGAGCGGGGGGAGAAGGGAGGCCGCGCGCGCCGCGACCTTCCTGTGTTTCCCTGGAGGTCGTCGCGCGTCTCCACGAGTGCGTTCGCTGAGCCTGGCCCGCCGCAGGGGATCGGGGCGCGCTGCGGTGTGAGAGGCGGTGCAGGCGTGGGGCTGGAGGGGAAGCTGCGACGGGAGCCGCGTGCGACAGTGGGCAGCAGGAAAGGCCCGGCCGGGAGCGGGCACTGCCGCCACCAGGGCCTTCCCCGCCGCCTCTCCCGCAGCCCTGCTCACAGCACACCGCGCCTTCCCACTCCCTTGCTGAAAAAATCCACAAGTGATTTCCGGGTCAATTACAGATTACTTAATACATCACAGTGGCTCCTCGTAGTCCTGAGATGTGTCCCTCGCCAAGTTTTCGCTCTTTTATTCCCTTAAGTGTGTTAGGCAGAGTTGCAGAGGCTGCCAGTCTATCAAAGTTTTGAACTAGCGCGTAAACACAGGCAAACGGGAACAATAAAACTTACTATCACGAAGAAAAAGAAAGCAGAGTATTGAAAACGATAGGCTGTTGAAGAAGTGGCTATAAGGTAAGCTGAAATAGTGAGGAGAGACCTCCCAGAGGAAAAGAAGTTGGAGCAGTCACAACGATTTGAGAGAAGAGCGTTGTTCTTCTCAAAGAGGTTAGACGTGATCAAGGAAAAGAAAGGGACACCGGGGCAGAGCAGTTCAAGGAAAGGGTGGAGTGGCAATCCAAGATGTCAGAGTAGTGGGCTGAGCTTTAAGTATATGGGAGCGTTCGAGGATCACACTAGAATAGAGAAGTGACATGGTTTCTACTTGTGAAGGATCACTGGCATCTGTGTGGTGACTCACTTCAGTAGGGTGAGACTGCAAGACCTATTTGGAGGGTGTTGTATTCCTAGCAAGATGATGGTAACAGTGCAGAAGGTGGCTTGCCTCATAGGATGTAATTTGAGGATGAAGCCAAATAGGATTTACTGATGGATTTGATGTGGGCCTTGAAGATAAACCCTTTCCTGAGCCGTTGGATGAGTGTTAGTGCTGTTTAGAGGGATTAGAAACCCTTTGCCAAGCCTGTCTTGTGGAAGCACATTAAATATGGTTACCCTCTTCAGTTGTCCTTTTTTTCAATGTCAGCCATACTGAAACCGAGTTTGTTTACTTGTTTCTGGTGTCTGTGCTCTCTCTAATCTATAAGGTCAGATAAGAGGGGTATTTGGTGATGTGAACTAAATGCAGCTGTGGCCAGGTGTTTGGCACTGTAGGAATAATCATCTCAGTAGCAAGCGTCCCCTCGTGCTGTGAAGACCGAGTCTGGTGTTGCAGGCATTCCCGGTCTGCCTCACTCAGGACGGGATGATGCCCATTTCTTTGTAGATTCAGCCCCAAAGTGAATAGTACCATAAAAAGCTCATAGATTGTCCCACCATGGCAGGGACTAAGACTTCTTTTAGCAGTGTTTCTGATTCCTGAAATGTACTTGCATAACTCTACCTTCCGGCCAAGGTTTAGTATTTTGGAATACTCAGACTTCCATTATTGAAAGAGGAATTCCTCTTAGAAATTCAAGCAAACAAGCTCCACGTGCCCCAAGTTCACTTCAGGACCATGAACTGTGCCCAGTCAAAGCTCAGGCACCAAGTAGTTGGGGTTTCTAGAATTCTCCCATCACCCACTAGGGCTGCCTCTCTTCTCACACTCTAGAGTTCGTTATGAAATTTTTAACCTGATTTGAGGTTTTCTTAATGAAAACATCCTTCAAGGCATAGATTGTCAACCTCAAGAACAAAATGTATAATCAATGTCATAGTCTAGCTGAGAGGCAAGTACTGCCTTGAAAGTCTATTTTTCTAAAACCCACAGGATGAAATGTTACTAAGTTGTAAAAGTATGGACCCCTTCATGAATCTGTCTGTCATCCGTGTGCAGGACTGTGCTAATCTTTGCATTGACCTAGTTTTGGCATGTGGCCTGCCGAAGCATTCTCTGCTGTCTTCAGATATTCTCCCACCTGGCTGTTTCTATAACTACCTTTCATTGGCTCCCAGTCTACAGCTTTAAGTGTGTGTCTTCTAGGAGATATTGCCCACTTCTTATTCAGTGTTCTCCAGAGAGAATCACACCTGTGGAGTGGATGGATGGGTGTTGGGTATTGCTGTGACAGACTTGACCACATTTTAGGGAGGATTGTGGAAGGACTTTGGAACTTTGGAACAGAAGTGCCATTGAGTGTTAAGAGCTCGGTGGGCTGTTTTGTCAAAGCTTAGAATAAGATAAGAATGTTGAGAGCAGTGCAGAGATGAAGCCTGACTCATGAAGTTTCTGAGGGAAGCAAAGATACTAACTGGGCCATCTGTGTCAAGAATCTGTGGTTCTGGTCAGCTGGAGCTGAAGAATCAGCTGTGATTCACAAGGGACAAGAACCACTAAAATAAAACCTTTGTTTTCCTGGAACGGTTGTTGCTGAGCTGGGAAATTAGCCGTGATTAAGAAGAGACCGGCATCACTGAGGTGAAGTCCGAGAAGTGTGTCTCAGAGTCATCTCAGAGATGTTGTGTTCCAGATGTGGCCAGAGTTGTCGTTCAACTGAGCAGCTGAACTTAATAGCATAAGGTGGTACTGGTTTTGACAGCATGAGGGGCTTACGGAGAGCAGCTGAGGCTTGGCACTGTGAGAGGCCAGCAGAGGCCATTGAAGGTGCAGCTGGAGCAGCATTGGAAGTGCCAGGTTTAAGGGGTCGTGGAGAAAACTTGAGGTTTTACACCAGGAAGATAGCCCAGAGGCAGTTGGAGAAAGTGCAACCCAGTTGCAGCAGGAGACCCTAGATATTTTGGAGATGCCAATACCACGAGATGACCACCAAGAGCAGACAGTAGCACTTGTGAAGTGGAGCTGCCTGGGCATAGAAGACAGTCTGCGTGTGTTGCAGAGGGGGGAGCCAGAGAGGTGACCCCAGCCTTTTGGAGCAGCCCAGAAGATCATGAGTGAGTCCCAGATAATTGAATGTTGCGTTGTGTATACTTTTAGAGTTTGGTTTTGCTTTGTTCAGATTGTGACTGTGCCCTGATTCTTCCCTCTTGAAGTAAGAAAGTGGTTAACTTTGATTTAACAGAAGCCCTCATCTAAGGGACTAAATTTTAAAGAGATTTTAGATTTTAAAAGAAACTTTGGATTTTCAAAAGACTGAATTTTAAAGTGTTTAAGTTTGTAAAGACTGGGACTTTTAAAGTTTGTCAAATGTTTTATATTGTGGTTTTGATGTTGTTGTCTTGGGGATGAACAAGAAGGAAAGGTTATAGCTTAATAGTGATACTTTTGTGTGTTAAGTTGACAGGGGGTGAATTGTCCTGGTTAGTTTCATATCAGCTTGACACAAGGTAGAGTCATCTCAAAGGGGGGAACCTCTGTTGAGAAAATGACTCCATAGGTTCCAGTTATAGGGCATTTTCTTAATTAGTGATTGATGGGGAAGGCTCAGCTCATTGTGGTGCCTTGGGCTGGTAGTCCTGGGTTCTATAAGAAAGCAGGCTGAGTAAGCCAGTAAGCAGCTTTCCTTCAAGGCCTCTGCATCAGCATCTGCCTCCAGCATCCTGTCTTGTTCAAGTTCCTGTTGTGACTTCATTCAATGATGGACTATGATGTGGAAGTGTAAGCCAAATAAACTACCTTTCCAAGTTGCTTTTTGGTTATGGTGTTTCATTGCAGCAATAGAAAACCTAACCAGGACAGGTAATAAACTGAAAAGGGATTCCCTAGGAGACTTGATTCTCATAGTTGGGAAAGTAGAGACATCTCATGACAGACCACCTGCAGGCTAGCAGCACAGGTGTCAGCCATGGGGCCAGGCCGTCTGCAGGCTATAGACTGCAGCAACAATACTGAGAGCAAAAGCTGTGTTGTACTCAGTACTGTGTTCCTGGTTTGTGATGAACAGTAGCCCTCGATTTTTGAAAGAATGAGCATTGTGGGATGAACAGAAATATGTCAGATGAAGAAACAGAGTAGGGACAGGGAAGGAGAAGAACCAGGATCATGGGAACTGTGTTCCAGGCAGAGAACAGAGTTTATCGTTGGAGACAGGGCTGGGGTCATGGCTTGTTACTGAAAGCTCCTTGCAGCTGTGGAGCTCTTAAAGGTAAGGCTGGAGACAGTGGACCAAAACATGAGGAATCTTGCGTGCTATGCTGCATTCACCTTATCTTGTCCTTTGATTTTCTTGACTAAAAGTGGCCTCTAAAAAAAACCAGTAATACTTTTATTTGTCATAGTGAGTAAGGCTAAGTAAGTGATAAGGAGTAGTCTAGGATAATCTATGAAGAATTTCTTAGTGTTGCTGTTTCTACAGCAAAGCATTTGTTTAACTATGATAGAAGTACTTTTGGTATGTGAAGACTCCAACCACTTCTACAGTCCTGTGACTTAAATGTTCTGTTCATGAGTTTTGTTATTGATAATTTTTATCATTGGACATTTCAAATCAGCTATCTTTAAAGATTCAGAAAACTTTCACTAGTTATTGTCAGAAAATGAACTTACTGTACTATGAAGCTTGGAATTAGAGAAAATACTTTCTTAGCTGGGTATGGATGTTGCACTGCAATTGCACTTGGGAGACCGAGGCAGGAGGGTTGCAGCAAGTTAAGAACCAGCCTGGGCTACAGACTCTGAAGGAAGAGGATGTATATCTTTAGATGATGAGTTCACTGTATCATAATTGCCATGGAGTTTTCTTTATCCCCCTTATTCAAAACTTGAAGAAAGCAGGTTATTGTTCCATTTTCATGTTATTAAATATCTTAAGTTATGTTAGAACTGTAAGCCAGTGATTTTGAACAATGGTTCACTATAAATTCTTGTCTTTTAGGTACGGTATCCAGAAGTGAAAGGCCGATGAGGAGAAAGGTACACGTGAATTTATTTACTCTGCTCTATTCTAATGGTTTCTAAAGCCCTGAGGCGAGGTGGAGGCTGTGCCCAGAGGAGGCTTCACAATCTCTCGGGCAGCTCCCAGTCCTTGCTAGGAGTCAGCCTTCAAATCATCAGCTCTAGAAAGCAGACTCCCTCAGACACACCAGAAAGCAGGTGCTCCCAGGACACAGACTGCTTGATGATGCTTTCAGTGGTCAGCACTATTCCTACCAGTCTTTATCCTCTGGGCATCGTTAGGAGTTCAGGTCAGTTGATGAGCATGGAGTCCAAGGCCCAGGCCGTGGTTACCTAGGGCAGTCATTTTCAGAGGGATATTTCCCACTTTGGGACATGTACCACCCTGATGTTGAAATTTAGATGGCATGACTAAATTTTGCCAGTCTAACCCTACCTTTACAAAGTATTTACTTTTATTTACTAATGTGTATTTGTGTATGCGTAAGTTTATGCATACCAGTCGGGTGCCTGTGCAGGCCAGAAGAGGACATAAGACTCCCGGAACTGCAGCTACAAGTGGTTCTGATGTGGGCGATAGGGACAGAACTTGGGTCCTTTGCAAGAACAGTAAATGCTCTCAACCACTGAGCCATGCTTACCCTAAATCCTAGCTTCTATATGGGGCCATCCCCTTCTATCTAACACTTTAAAATACACATGTGTGTTAATTAGATTGGCTAGGCTGTCAAGTCATTTATCTCTGGGCCTAGGAGAGGTTATGCATTTTAAAACCTGTTTAACCTTCATTAATTTATCTCAAATGCTTGCTCTTTATTTTTTTAAAAATTTAAATTGCATGTAATTATGTGTGAGAATGTTTGTTGTGTGTGTGAATGTGTGCATGTGTGCACGCTGCGGCATATGTGTGGAGCTCAGAGGACAACTTTGAGGAGTCAGTGCTCTCTACTGTGTGCGTCTCAGGACCGAACTCAGAATGTCAGGCTTGCTGGCGCACACCTTTACTTGCTGAGCTATCTCACAGGCCTGTAAATGTTTACACTGTCGTATCTTCCTTATTCCCAAGTTCCTCCCCACTACCCCAGACCTACTGCCATGGCTTCCTCCCCCTTTTGAGGCAGGGACTCCTATAGCCCATGATGGCCTCAAACTTGCTCTGTAAGATGTATGTATGACCTAGAACTTTAAAAAAAAAAAGTTTAAAGATGTATTCATTTTTATTTTATCTATATGAGTGTTTTGCCTGTGTGTGTGTATGTGCACTATGTATGTGCCTAGTATCCAGGGACGCTATAAGAGGGTATCAGATTGCCTGACATTGGAGTTACAGACTGTTGTGAGCCACCATGTGGGTGCTGGGAACTGAACCTAAGTTCTCGTTGAGAGCAGCAAGTGCTCTTAACTGTTGAGCCATTTCTCCAGCCCCCGACTTAGAACTTCTGACCACTTCCCAGCAGCTGGCATTTTAGGTGTGCACTACCATACCTAGTTGCTGGGGTCTAATCCAGGCCTTTGTGCATGCTAAGCAGCACCCTGCCACCTGACCATGTCCCCAGCCCTGTCTGTCCCCAGCCCTGTCTGTAAGTTCTTAACACTTCCTCATGTTTGATTTACATCATGGATGTAAGTTTAAAACTTCATAAATTAATTAATCCTTGTGAAGGAACTGTGACATTAAAGGAGCTCTTGTCATCATTTGAAGCAGCTGTGCAGAAATTTATGCTGAGTTAGTGTTTATTACTCGAACAACAGATTTGTTGGAAATTGGCGTATTTTACTTACTACTGTTTGTGTGTGGTGTGGGGGCACATGTGTGTATGGTGTGTGGAGGTCAGACGAGGGTCAAATTCAGATTGCTAGTTGTGCACAGCAAGGACCTTTCTCAGTTCCTTGTAGTCTTTGAAATATGGTTTTGTATAGGGTAGTTCAACTTTTATGTATTTTAATTACAGATTTTGTCATAAAATTAAAGAATGTTTATATTGAAAGATTTTAAATATGTCATGTTTCTTAGGCACTACCTCCTAGGACGGAGAAGATGGATGTTGATCAGGACTGGCCCAGTGTTTACCCCACTGCCGCACCGTTTAAACCCTCAGCTGTTCCTCTACCTGTTCGAATGGGATATCCAGTAAAGAAGGGTGTGCCCTTGGCAAAGGAAGGGAATCTAGAGCTTTTAAAGGTAAGTGGTGGGATCAGGGCTCAGCCAGCTCCTCAGGAGTGCTTATCCCTGACCCACCCCATCCCTTGTGTGAAACATCCAGTAGAGAGAGCAGCACATTATGTTTTAGATCTCTATTTCAGGTAATGATAGACTTTGCTCATGGTAAAGAAGACTTAGAGTCATAGGCATTTAGTAAAGATTGGTCAATCCTGTGGCTTCTGGTGGCCTTTTCTATTGTAACGTTCAAGTGTAACTAAGGAGGGGAAAATCAACTGACTCTGAAGATCAGGAAGCACAGGTTCCACACAGACCCATTGAGACCGTCATACCCAGAGTGGCCTTGAACTCAGCATCTTTCTTCTGCTTCTGCTCCCCCCTCCCAGGTGCCAGAATTATAAAAATTTGCTAAAAGAAAGGAGGAGCAGAGCAGGGAAAGGGGTGCCCTACAAAGTGGGTGAGTGTGAACTGCCAGGGAAAGGGGTGCCCTACAAAGTGGATGAGTGTGAATTGCCAGGGAAAGGGGTGTCCTACAAAGTGGGGTGAGTGTGAACTGCCAGGGAGAGCATTTCCAGAGACAGGAAGGCGAACACTGATAGAAACCGGTCTTTAGAGGAAGAGACCTTAGTATAAAGCCATCTGTCCCTGAGGTGGTGGCACTGAGCATACTCACAGCCTCAGCAACATCAGCGATTATTTTTCCCTTTTGTGATCCCAAGCCTTATATTTTTATGTTTCAAAATAAAAGAATAACAGCAAAAAAAAAAAAAAAAAAAGCCACCCATCCCATAATGCCAGTGTGTTGTTCCTCTTTTTCACTGGATTTTAAGTAAATATTTTCTGATCAATATTCAAAATTCATGGCATAGTTTGTAGAGTAGCTTTCTGCTTTTTAGTTTTTCTTTCCAAATGAGTTTAAGATAAATTACTTTTTGCTTGCTTAACATTATTATATAAAGTATGCTGGTAGGGGCTGGAGAGTGGATCAGCAGTTAGGAGCACTGGCTGCTCTTCCAGAGGACCTGAGCTTGATTCCCAGCACCCACATGGTGGCTCATGACCATCTGTAACTCCAGTCCCAGGGGATTCAAAGCTTACTTCTGACTTTACTCCTCCAGCACCAGGCATGTACAGTACAAATATATACATGCAGGCAAAACATTTGTATTCATAAAAAAGAAAATTAAAAAAAAAAAGCACTTAAATAATTTTTAAAACTATGCTGGCAACAGTTTCTTATTGAAGGAATCAAATCTTTGACCTTTCCTAAATTTTGCTTGACTTTGTGCTACACCATGTCAGTGTATTCCTTACTTTATTAAACTGGTTAAGAGCTTGCATGGTGGGACATCCTCGCAACACCAGCACGTGGGAGGCTGAGGCAGAAGGATCAGGTGTTCATAACAAGTTCCAGGCTATCCTGGACTATAGGAGACCGTTTCTCAAAAAATAAATTAATTAATAAATAGAATCAATGATTTAGTCAAGATTTTGCTAGCTTTGTCCATTCAGTTTATAAAGTATTTATTACGTGCAAAGTAAAAATAATATACCAGGTTTCTTGAAGAATTGTGTGATTGACAGATTGCCGCCCTTAATGCTCTCAGAACCATTATTATTATTATTCCTTTCATCTTTGAGACTATATTGCTGTGTGGTCCCAGATGACCTTGTTGTTATGATCTTCCTGTCTCAGCGTTCCTGAATGCTGGAATTGCAAGTGTGAGCTAACGCATGCTGCACGCCTTCAGTTTCATTCTGCAGCTGTACTTGAATGTTGTAGGTGCACGGCATAAAGAGTGTTATGAAAGGGTTGGTTCTTTAACATGGTTGCTCTTACAAGACAACGGGCTGTCGGACTCCAGCATGTCCATACTGGATCTACTTCTGGTCCTGATACCTGTGCTTAGATCTGATGCTATAGAAGAGCTGTCACTGTCATGTTTTATTTAGATGACTCATTGGGCCTAGGTTTAGTTTATAGGAATATGATCCTTTTCATGTGTTTCTGGCATAGCTGGCATAGTGATGGGTGCCTGGAGTCCCAGCCACTCACGAGACTGAAGCAGGAAGGCCACGTGAGCTTATAAGATTAAAATTATCCAGGAAACATAGTGAGACTCTAGGTGGTAGGGATTAGGGGAAGAGAAATTTGGCTGTAATTTATCCTTTTAAAACATCTCTGTTTTAGATCCCAAATTTTCTGCATTTGACTCCTGTGGCAATTAAAAGGCACTGTGCAGCGCTGAAAGGTACGTTTTCTTCTGGGAACATACAGCAAAGGGTCTCAGGCCTAAGGAGATGCGTCATGTTCTGAGTCTCTGTCTCTTTTTCCGTTAATTTTGACTTGTTGATAGGGTCTTGTTCTTGTTTGCTAGGTAGCCCAGGTTGGCCTGGATATTGCCCAAGCTAACCCAAAATTCATAGTACCCCTAACTCAGCCTGTTAAATGCTAGGGCTCCAGGAGGTCACCACTTTCCTGCCTCTCTCTATTAAACAAAGCTTTGTTCATTGTTCAAGATGTTAAGTGTATAAGCAATTTATGTTTGTTAATATTACCATGGTCTTGTGTGTGGATGTTTTTACCTGCATGTATATTTGTGCACCATATGCATGCAAGGAGGACAGAAAGGGGTCTCAGATCTCCTGAAGTTAGAGTTAGAGTGGTTGTCAGCCACCACTGGGTACTGGGAATCAAACCTAGGTCCTTCCCTTTGGAAGAACAGCCAGTGCTCTTAACTGCAAAGCCACTATCTCTAAGCCATTTTACAAATATTTTTTTTTCCTGAATACTATAAGATCATAAAAAATAAATAGGTTGAAACGGAGGTGTAGTTATGCACCCTGTAATCCTTACTCTCAGTAGGATGAGCTGAGAGGGTGGACAGTTTGAAGCTAGCCTGGACTATCTGACTATCAAAAAACCAAACTAACAAGCAAGACAAAAAAAACAAAAACCAAAGCCACCTATATTTTTCCCTTACCAGATGGTAGACCCTGTTCCCCGCTCCATTCACATTACGAGATAAACATCGTCATGGATATTTAATGGGTGTGCAGTAGCAGAAACCAGCGACCGCTATTATTGTAAGAGTGTGAGGCTCAGGGTGACTTGAGTTTGGTGCTGTTTATATTGTGTACTGCCCTTTCCACTGGAGTGGACTAACACGTTTATGGAAGTTGCCAAATGAATCTAAGAAGCCACTGTGAATCTTTCCTAAAATACTGTTCTGCAGGTCAGTACATTCATCTATCCCAAAACTGACTTGCTACATTGTATCACGTCGTTGGTCATCCTATATATTGTTCCTTCTGTAAAGTGGCTGAGTTCAAATGTGAAGGTATATCATTTAAAAACACATAATTTGCTTATCTTTGAACACTTTATACATGCATGCAATATAATTTTGTCATATTCACCCTAATCCCACCATGATACACCTTCCAGCCCCAAGTTCATAACCTATTTGTTTATTTATTTATTAGATGACCTGTTGAATTCATTTTGTTCTGCCCATATATTCATGAGTGTGAGGGTCACCCACACACTGTAGCATGGGTAAGGAAATCTGATTCCCCAAGAAAACACAGGCTACCAATAGCTCCTCAGCTAGGGGTGGGGACTTAGTCCCTCCCCACTCCCCATGACTAGCGTGATCTTGTGTGGGCAGCCACAGCCGCTGAGAGTTTGTGAGCACAGCAGTTCTTTTCGTGTCCAGAGGGCAGTTTCAGTCTGCTTTTCCCTGACCTTGGCTTTTTCAGCATTCCCACCCCATCTGCTATGATGGTGGATAAGTCTTGGGGTGGGGTGGGGTGGGACTGCACTGTCCATGTCCCACTGATAGCTGAGCTGAGCAGAGCATCCCACAGACAGACACTTAGCCAGTTGTGAATTTGACTTAACCACTGTCCCCTGCACAGTGCTGCTTTGATGTGGTCCTAGAGCTTGCCTAGTTTATTGGTATAGAGATGTGGATGCGGAGGGCAGTTTAACATTGTGTCCTTTAGCCAGATCATAGCAGTTCACCCTGGGTCCTGTGAGGTCCCCACTCAGGGGTTCTTGACCAGGTTTAAGTATGGGCATGTGTTTCCTCCTATGGAACAGACCTGAAATCCAATCAGAAAGTAGTTACCTACATAATGCCTGTTGCCACATCATTTGTTACTGTAACTTGTGGCTTATAGTTGGGCAAGACTGTTGATGATTTTTACCCCAGCTGCCTGTGTAGCAACTTCTGGAATTGTGCTAACTACCCATTGGGGAGAAAGCTTCCTGGTTGGTACCCATGTGGCTTCTTCATGTCCTGTGATCACGTTGTCTTCAGCAATACCGTCTTCCTTTCAAGTTCTGATGGTTAACCAAGAGTAGTAGCAATTGCTGCCCTGTTTTAGAGGTCTCCAGATACCCAACAATCTGGGCAGGTGTCCCACAGACACCAAGACTTGACAGGCCACCGAGCCATGATTCTTGCTTGTAGGCAGGGTGAGGACTTGTTGAGTTAGAGAAAGCACTTGTGTAGACTGGAGAGAACACTGCAGTTTTGTCAATGGATTTAAATGACCGAGGCTCAGACTTAACCGTGCAGGCAGATGCTGGATAGCAGTGTGATCAGTAGGGCCAGCAACGGGCTACTACATAGCAAAGAGCTATCCTGGAGTTGGGTTTTTTTTTTCTTTAATTGTTTTGAGACAGGTCTTGTTATGTGACCCAGGTTGATCCGAAAGTTGCTGTGTAGGACAAACTGGCCTCTACCATGCAGCATTCAGTCTTTCTGCCTCCAGAGTGTTGGGATTACAGGTTTGACTTGGTTGATTGTTTTAGAACATTGACAAAAAGTGATTTTGTGTGTGAGTGTGTGTCTGTGAGTGTGTGTGTGTGTGTGTGTGTGTGTGTGTGTGTGTGCATGCATGCATGTGTTAGGGCAGGTGCTTGCTGTGGTGTGTGTATGTGTGTGTGTGTGCGCGCGTGCGCGTGTGTGAGCATGCATGTGTTAGGGCAGATGCTTGCTGTGGTGTGTGCGTGTGTGCATGTATGTGTTAGGGCAGATGCTTGCTGTGGTGTGTGTGTGTGTGTGTGTGTGCG
>NC_034591.1:161475820-161495870 GCF_900095145.1 Mus pahari
ATGTGTTAGGGCAGGTGCTTCCTGTGGTGTGTGTGTGCGTGCACGTGTGTGAGCATGCATGTGTTAGGGCAGGTGCTTCCTGTGGTGTGTGTGTGTGAGAGCATGCATGTGTTAGGGCAGGTGCTTGCTGTGGTGTGTGTGTGAGCGAGCATGCATGTGTTAGGGCAGATGCTTGCTGTGGTGTGCATATGGAGGTCAGGGATAACTTATAGGAGTCAGCTCTCTCCTTTCAGCATGTAGGTCCCTGGGATCAAGCTCAAGCAGCCAGCCTTGGCAGCAAGTGTCTTCACTCACTGAGCCATGTTGCCGACCCCAGTTTTCCTTTTTAAACATTGTCTTTTAAGTGTGCTTGTACTCATCAACTGATTGTATTGGTAAGGGAGTTCTCTAATTCCTAATTCAGAATGAAGGCTTTCGCACAGCACATCCAGGAGGACAGCACTGTTTCTTTCTTACAGAGCATAAGTGAGCATTTGCCTGTTTTCTTAATTACGCTTCTGCCAATCCTGGCTTGGAATGGTATCTTCCAGAAGACTCAAGGGTTTTCAACATTTCTTCTCAATCTTTATTCAAAGTAGGTCACTTCAGATTTTATATCTAACTTGCAAATGGAAAATGTGAAATTCAGGAAAGTTGAGTCATTTACCAAAGCTCAAGTGATCAGTGGAGAAGTTAAATAAAAGCCAAGGTTCTTCAGGGCCTGCCCACTGCTGCTCCTATCAGATGAGGAGATGCTAATGGGCTCTGTTGTGTGCTTTCCAGTTGGCTGCACTTTGTAGACACATAATTTAGGTAATTTAATGTAAAAACTGTAATTATCATCTGGTGATTGAAATGACTTATTTGCAGTTTAAAAGAAAAAAATACCCGTGTAAAAGCAGAAGCCCTTGTACTTCTGCAGACTGGTCCCATGTCAGAACAGCGTGCTGCTGGAGTCCATGACAAATGGCGGCTGGCCCTGCCCTGCTGTCCTGTTTCTCAGGCCACAATGTTCTCCATTTCAGTGATGCCTCCCTGCCTCCTCTCAGAACAGGCTTTAGCGGTTGGTTGTTGTTTTGTTTGAGACAGGGTCTTACAGGGCAGCTCAGGCTGGCTGACACTCTCTATGTAGCCCAGGGGGGCCTTGAATTCATGGCCCCTGCTGCCTCCACACAGGTCAGTGATGTCAGAGAACCTTTATAACTCAGTGACATCTTAGTGACCCTGATCAAGCCTAAAGGAAGATAAGCAAAGTACTACCATTGAGAAATTGTTAACTTGGAGAAAAGTCACAGGCGAAGGACCTCTCAGTGTCCCCTAGGTTATCTGTCCAAAGTGATGGCAGCCTCTCTCCCAGTGTGCCTTGTAAGAGGAAGCCTGGGTCTCCGAGGTCTAACGTTATAACCAGAAAAACCGATAGCTTGCGCTTGTTCTTAGAGTGAGGCTCTTTAGGAAATGAAAAGAGACCACCACGAGAGAGACCTTCATCCTCAGCTCAAATCCCTTTCCATCCTGACCTTGTGGGGTAAGGCAGTGTGAAATCACATCCCAGTAACTGGGAAGCCGGCAGTTCCCCCATCAACAAACGGAAGCTGAGTTTACGCCTCTGCTTGGGGATGAGCGAGCCCTGTCCACAAGTGCTTGGAAAATTGTTGTGGTCTAGTCTCAGGCCCAGACCTACCTTCTTTCTGGGCTCTCGTGCTTGAAGATGAGGACAATATGTTTTCCATTGCTCCACTGGCTCATTGGCGTTATACGGAAGAGTGGGAGCTAGTGTTAGGACCCACTTACAATGATGAACGTCAGTTTCTGGAAGACTGTTGACAGGACTTGAGCTCCTTCAGGGATTTCAGTTCCTTTCAGCTGATCCTGTGTAGTGATGTTGACTTGGGAATGAATCAGCATTACTTTCTGCTCTTCACAAGCAGTAAACTCTGGGCACTGAGCTGTGAGTCTTTTGTTGGGAAGGGAGAGTTAAAACAGCAGCTTTTTACAAAGCCAGACATGTCCATCAAGGCAGTATGTTTAATTTTAATGTTGGGGACTGGGCCATGGAATGGTAAGCTCTCCCGGCTCTACCTCAGCCCCCATCATCTCTTTTCCCCACTAAACTTAACCTTCTCTGGTCATCCCTTTAATCAAACTTTATGACTAGGATGGACACCGAGGAACGGGTGAGGAGTAGCGACTTGGGTGTTAGTTCCTGCGCCTCTGTGACTCCAGAGTGCTTCGACGACTACCCTGTCTGCTAGCCATGTTATAGTGGGAATCACTTACAAAGCTGTAAGTGAAGATAACTTTGTGTTCTCAGATTTCTGTACTGAGTGGCCAGCTGCACTCGACAGTGATGAGAAATGTGAGGAGCATTTTCCAGTTGAGATTGATACAGCGGATTATGTGTCATCGGGACCATCTATTCGAAACCCCAGAGCTCGAGCAGTAACGTTAAGGGTAAGAGCTTTTTAAGCACTGAGTCTGTAGGTACAGTTTAAGTGCATATTTATTTGATTATAAAACAAGTACAGTTTTACTGCTTGAGCAGCCGCCTGTATTTAATGGGAATATCATCATGTTCTATGTGCTTGTAATTAATTGTATTTAATAGGAATAAGCATCTCTAATGATTATTAACACTTGTTAGTTTTGTTCTGTGAGGTTCTCTCCTTCCACTTTTACATGAATTCTAGGGATTAAACAAAAACAGTGTGGTGAAGGTGACTGTGCAGTAGTGTAGTTGTGACTTTTCTCATTGCGGAGACCAAGTCCCTAACAGAGCAGCTTAGGGCAGATATATCTGCGCTGGCAGTTTCATCATGGGTAAAGCGTGGTGGCAGGAGAGCCCCTATTCAAGGTGGCAGGAGCGTGGGGCAGCTTGCTCACATCTCTGGATCTGCAAGCAGAGAGCTTGGCCTGGAAATGGAACCAGGCTACAACCTTAGAGGCCTCCTCCCTGCACCCTAATCCCTCCAGCGAGACTCCACTTTCCAAAGGTTCTGTAATGTTTCAAAACAGTGTTACCACTTGGGGACAAAGTGTTCAAATGAGCTTATGGAGACATTGCAATCCAACCACAGTGGTACTATTCAGAGGGATCACATTTATCTCTATGTGTGTGGCATGTGCACATGTATGCATACTTGTTTCTCTGTGTATGTGGTATGTGCATATGTATATGCTTTCTGTCTGTGTGTATGCATATATATGGTATATGTGTGTATGTGGTGTGTGTGTATGTATGCATGCTTGTTTGTGTGTTTATGGACTCCTGTTTATGTGAGTGCATGTCTTTGTAAGTATGTATGGACGATTTCACTGGGAATTCTCCTGGATTACTCTCTTCCTTATTAGTTAAGGCAGGGCCTTTTATTTGAACCCAGAGCTTGCCAGCTTAGCCAGCCTAGCCACCCAGCTTGCTCAGGGGATACCGTCTCTGCCTGCGCTAGAGTTAAAGGCAGTCCTCTGACATTTATGAGGGTGCTGGGGATCTCAACACAGCCACCTCCTTAGTCCCCTCCCAGATTATAATTCCAAAGAGTGAAGTAGGCATTATGTTTTTCTCAATAATCAAAAAGTAGTTAAGAATTAAAGACACTTGCTATTTGTCTAGAACTTTACCTTTAAAGGTGCTTTCTTCTATTAATTTTGTGCATTTCTGCAAAAATCCTGTGAATTAAGTTGTCTTAAAAGCTGAGGCCTGCCAGGAGGTAAAGTGGCTTGAGGTTTCAGAGCAAGTGGCAAACCTAGAAGCCTCACTCAGCTCTTACGTGTGGTAGCAGAGTCCTGTCACATTTTGTGTGCATATAGGTGATGCATTCACACATGTAGCTGTTCTCAGTGTTACGTGGTTCTTGTTAGTATTTCATTTCACCACAGTCTCCTGTGGTTACAAGTGGCAGCCATATGAACATGTATCTTGGAAGAGAGACTGTGATGGCACTTGGCCTTTGTACTGGATAGCTTTGTGTCAACTTGACACAGCTGGAGTTATCACAGAGAAAGGAGCTTTCGTTGGGGAAATGCCCCCATGAGATCCAGCTGTAGGGCATTTTCTCAATTAGTGATCAAGGGGGGAGGTTCCCTTGTGGGTGGTGCCATCTCTGGGCTGGTAGTCTTGGGTTCTATAAGAGAGTGGACTGAGCAAGCCAGTGGAAGCAAGCCAATAAAGAACATCCCTCCATGGCTTCTGCATCAGCTCCTGCTCCCTGACCCGCTTGAGTTCCAGTCCTGCATCCTTTGGTGATCTACAGCAGTATGGAAATGTAAGCCGAATAAACCCTTTCCTCCCCAACTTGCTTCTTGGTCATGATGTTGTGCAGGAATAGAAACCCTGACTAAGACAGCCTTGAAGTCAGAGTGCTTGTTGGTCCAGCTTAAGGATGAGGAATTTGTAGCCTTTATGGGCTAGCAGATGGCGTGAGTGTGCCACGCAGACACAAAAGAGATGCAGAGTGTCTGGCTAAAGTCTCTTTTATGTAAGATATTAATGTGAACTGAGTTTTAAAACAGTTGTTAAATAACAATACTGCTTCCAATTTTTAAATATTGGCATACAAATCGGAATTTAAAATGTCACTGTTTAATGTTAGGATTTCATAGAGGTTTAAAAAAGGAAAATCACTATATTCTCATTACCCTAGTATAAAAGGTACTCACTTTTCTGTGTGCTGTCACTACACATAGACACATGTGCATCCATTTGCATTGTTACAAAGTAGTACAGTTTGCTATTTTCATAAACTATTTCTCCATATTGTCATCCCTCAGACTTAGCATAGAATGGGCTGCTTATCTGTGAAGTTCATAACCAGCTTGTTGAAGCATACACTGCTCAGAAGACAGAAGACTCTCATTGCCTGCAGAGTACAAGTGTGCTACTGAGTTGTTTTCTGAGGTGGTCTTACTGTGTAACCCCAGCTGTCTTTGAATTTGGGGTCCTCCTAAATGCTGGGGTGATAGACATGTACCACCATGACCCTACTCCTTTCTTTTTAAGCTTTATATATTAACTTACCAAATACTGATTCTTTTCAAGTCCTATACAGTTGCCAAGAACAAAATAGACATTGTTCTCCCCCTCAGAGGTCTGTAATCAGTGAGGAAATGTGTGAGTGAAGTGAGCCGCTGAGTTGTGGTGTCCTGAGCAAGCGAGGGTTATTGAAGGGAGAGACAAAGACCAGAGGAATCCCAGGCTCCCATTTAGCCTTTCCTTTCATTTTGTGGTCTCAGCTCTTTCTTAATCCTGACGCTCTCCTGAGAATAAATCTATGTTTGCTGTGCTAGGGTTATGGCTCCGCCTGTCTCTCAAGAGTTGTGTTTTGAGAGCTTGATACTCTGTGTGGCAGTGATGATCTGGGGCCTGAGAGTTCTTAAGTTGTGGAGTACCCACCTGGGAAGGGAATATGATAGCTCTTGTGAGACCTGAGTTAGTTCTTTAGAGAGCAGAGTGTGCCAAGGCAAGCCTAAGGCCGAGCTGCTCTGGGCTTCCTAACTGTGAAGTGTGATGGCTCCGTCTCGTAAGGCAGTGGCATCATGCCCTTTTCACCCCAGAACTGTAGATGAATAAAGTTATTCAACTTTAGATGTCCCATTATAGTAATCAAAAAACAGGGGGATAGTATTTTATTGAACTATATTCTAGTGTCAAGTCTATGTCTAGTTAATATTTTAACCCTGACATAGTTCTCTGAAAACTAAGAAGTTCTCGTTCAGTCCGGTATTTCCCAGTGCATGTCTTGAGGATTTAATTCCATGAAAAGTAGAACTGAGCCATGTGCATTAGAGATTCATGTATCACCTCTGCATCTTAAAATCCCAAAATGGTCTGAGAAATTCACTGTAAGAAATCCAATTTAGGGATGGGCTTGGTGGCACAGGCCTGTGTGATCCTAGTATCAAGGAGGCTAGGATGTGAGAATCTCAAGTTGGAGGCTATTTTGGGCTCTTAACAGCTACCATGTACCTAGGCTCTGTCACAACAAACAGAAAGAACCGAATTAAACTTGACGTATCCTAAATATATCTAGTAGAAGTAAAGATAGCCTTTACCTCTTTGCAGTGCAGGGGATTGTATCCAAGGTCGCGTACATGTGCTAGATAAACACTGCACCGCTGAGCAACAGAATCACTCTTTAAAGAAAAGACTCTGAGCGTGGAATGTAGCTCAGCAGCAGAGAGAATATAGCTAGTGTGTGCCAGTCTGCAGTTTAATCCCCAGTGTGTGTGTATGAGTGTGCGTGTGTGCGTGTATGTGTGTGGGTGTGTGTGTGCGTGTGTGTGTGAACTTACATGTATGCCCATGCCCTGTGTGGTGGTCAGGGGCAATTCTTTGTGAGGTCTGTTGATTGAACTCTGATCCCCAGGCGTGGTGGCCTGCACTTTGAGCCATGTAAGCATTTTGCAAGCCTGCAAGAGAAGGTAGCAGCCTGTGGGGCTAATGTTGACTTCTGAGGGATGCCATGCTGAGTTACTGCAGCTGCTCCTGCTGCTGTGGTCTTCCTAGAGCTTTCACAGGTTAGGGTGACTCAGTGATATGCTAGCCTGGTCTCATGGTGATGTGCTAGCCTGGTCTCACGGTGGAGTGGTTAGAGTGCTTGGTCTGTTAGACTCTCGCTTCTGTTGCCCATCTGTACTGACAGCGAGTGGGTCTGTCCCCTCTCTCAGTGTTTGTCTGCAGCTTTGCTGTGGATCTGCAGGGTGTACTGCGCTCGCACTTTGAAAGCATCCAAACTCTTTTCACTTTGCTTTCCCACTTTCCAAGGGTGAGACTGGGCTTGTGCTTTTCTGATGCTAACTCTATACAGAGAAGTTTGGGGAGCTTTATTTTTGTGATTTAATGTTGATTTAAATAACAGTGATAGCAAATCATAATTTTTACATAATTTTTCTTGTATTTTTAAGGTTAAACTTTCCAGTTTGAATTTAGACAATCATGCAAAGAAAAAACTCATTAAACTTGTAGGAGAGCGGTACTGCAAGACCACTGATGTGCTCACTATCACAACAGACAGGTGGGTGCAGCCTGTGGGCTGCTCTTCATTCTGTGTGTGCCTGTGTGTGTGTGCTTCAGTGTGTATGCACGCGCGCGCATGCTTCTCTGCTTTTATTTGTGTGTGTATGTGTCTGTATGTGTCTGTGTGTATGCTTCTATGAGCTTCTGTGCAGTTTTGTGTGTGTGTGTGTGTGTGTGTGTGTGTGTGCATGCCTCTGTGTGAGCTTCTGTGCTTTGTGTGTATGTGTGTGTGTGTGTGTGTGTGTGTGTATGTGCACGTGTGCAAGCCTCTGTGTGAGCTTCTGTGCTTTTGTGTGTGTGTGTGTATGTGCACGTGTGCATGCCTCTGTGTGAGCTTCTGTGCTTTTGTGTGTGTGTGTGTGTGTGTGTGTATGTGCGCATGTGTACATGCCTCTGTATGAGCTTCTGTGCTTCTATGCATGGCCACCAGCTCTTACCTGCTGTGTACATGCCTCTGTATGAGCTTCTGTGCTTCTATGCATGGCCACCAGCTCTTACCTGCTGAGCCTCCCTCCAACCTCATTTGCCCTACTTTTTAAAGGGACTCATTATCAAGTTTGTGCTGTATGCTGAGACGTTGCCTTCTCTTCTTCCCCTTATAGATGCCCTTTGAAGCGGCAGAACTATGACTATGCAATGTATCTTCTCACAGTCCTGTACCACGAATCTTGGGTAGGTATGTATGTGGTGTGTGGCAAGGATGTGTGTGATGTACTGGAAGTGTATATGAAATGTGTGAAGGTGGTGAGATAGTTCATTTGGCCTATCTCAGGCCAGTAGGACAGTGTCCCGAGTGCTGGCATTAGAGGCCTGTGCACCATGCCCGCTCTTAGGTGCAGCAGTGGAAGCAATGGTGAGAAGCCATCCTGATGCTCACAGAGTCATGCAGAGGAGGCTCCTCAGTGGGTGTGGTTCTGTGTTGGACAATGTGAGGCCCAGGAAAGAAGCATCTCCTTGTGTATTGTGGCAGCCCCAGGGGCTGATGGGTAAACACATGCAGCTGTTTCCAGACTGGCATTTTCACTGTTACTAACAGTGATCAGGTTTAATACATGGGTGGCAAGTGAAAGGAAAATAAAGCTTTATTTTCAAGATTAGTAAATAGCAAAACACGGTGTCCAGTCCTTTTCTTTTGCAAGATTCTCATTGCCATAATTCCTCTGTGTTTGTTTGTATCCTGGCTTTGGAAATGGCACTATGGAAGCAATTAGTCTCTTTCCTGTCAATTGATTGAGAATTGTCGTTGACTTTGAACCAAGAACATGCTTGAGCATAGCTATTGTCAAAAGAGTTCATAACAAGCAGTAAAATCCAGCCAGTTCAGAGTCTCTTATTTTGCCAGTTGCCCGGAAAGTGAATACCCCCACCCCACCCCCACCCCCCCAAAAAAAGAGACAGGCACAAATAGACTGAGAGTTTGCTCACCAGATCCTTTCTGTGGTTCTGTGACATAACAAGCCTGGTATTCTGGATTCATGAAAAAGTCTTCCATCTTTCATACTAATTACCGTGATACCAGAGTAAGTAGCCTCGTGTAACTAACCGTCTTAAACAGCTGTAATTAAGGAATTCCTGTATTAAAGTCAGCTCTGAACGAGCCCCACCAATGAGGATGCTGTGAGGTGCAGAGGAGCGTGGAGCTTTGCTATGGCAGCACTGGGCTTTATTGAATTGAGTTCTTTTTTTCCTTCACCAGCTTGGAATTTAAACTTGAAACTGGTGTTGCCACCTGGTGTTTGATCAGCATTTAGAGCCCTGCCCCATTGACTGCTTTATTCTCAGTAGCCTGGTCTCTGAACACTTAGTGCTCACATGTGAATGTCCCTTGGCTTTTTAGCATTTCAATGGAGTTTACTTCTGGAAAAGTGTTCATCTAGACCTTCATGTAAGGGTGTTTTTGTGTAGTAGTCAAAACAAGTAACTGCAGCCATGTCAGTCATTCCACAAAGCACGACTGGACGGGAAGCCAGTGCTTCCAAGAACATTCTTTGAGTGCTGACAGTAATAAGAGACAAATATGTGCTAGCGTCCTCAGACATGCTAACCTCTGGGTTAGTGTTTCAGCTTGTGCTGTGAATCAGCCTTCAGCCTGTGCAGCCGTGCTGGCCTGCTGTCTTAGTTTGAGTTTTACTGCTGTGAACAGAAACCATGACCAAGGCAGCTCTTACAAGGATGACATTAAATTGGAGTTGGCTTACAGGTTCAGAGATTCAGTCCATCATCATCAAAGTGGGAGCATGGCAGCGTCTAGCCGTACATGGGGCTGGAGGAGCTGAGAGTTCCACCTCTTGTTCTGAAGGCAGCTAGCAGAAAACTGACTTCCAGGCAGCTAGGATTCGAATCCTAAAGCCCACACCCACTCCAACAAGACTGCCCCTCCTAATAGTGCCACTCCCTGAGCCAGGCGTATTCAAACCGTCACACCTGGGCTCTGGAACTTTACATGGGTCATTGTTTTAAGCTTCAAAAGCCATATGTGCAGACATTAGGCTTTCTAAGATTTTGGGTGGAACAGAGAGAATTTTTTTTTTGTAATATCTGCCAAATAACGGGCTTTCAGTAATTGTCCATTATTTTTGTTAAAAATACTACAGTGAGATTTTTTTTTTCTTAGAATTTCAAGTATTTTTATGGCAAATTCCTATGCACAGCCTATACATTTAACTTGACAGAGGCTAAAATAAAACACTTGAGACTTAATCCATTCTCTTCTCCCTAAATCTAGTACATTACCAAATATTCCCTGTTCTGATTAAATCATTGAGCTGTTTCCCTGTTATTTCTGCTGTTCCGCCCCCTGTAGATCTTCCTTCATCCTTGTCCCGAATCACTGTGGCAGCCCCCTAGTTGGTCTCATCATTGGGTTTCCTCTGGCTTTTCCAAGTCTGGCTCTGTGGTGTAACCTTTATGGCAGTGCCTCCGTTAGCCAGTGTGTGAAGCCATTGCACTCCCCGTGCACCATGGCTTTGCACATGTCCTTCCCTGCTGGCCAGCCTTCCAGATGTGTGTGAGTGGCACCACTCCCAAATGCTTCCTGCCATCCTCCTTCCTTCCTTAGGTGACATTGCTACATTCGTGTTAAGTGCCTTTGTACACATCTGCCTCACTTTGTGCAAGGACAGTGCCTGTGCACACACCTGCCTCACTGTGTGCAAGGACAAGACAGTACCTCACTCCTCTTGGTTACCCCAGCATCTGTACAGTATCTGGCACACAACACTCAGCGAATTGCTTTTAAAACTGGTCCAAATTGAGTTTAACTATTGGACATATGCAGTTAAAATTTAGCCTTGGCAGTTGAAATAATTGGCAGGGTTTTTTGTTGTTATTGTTACTTTATTAAGACATTTTTTCAAATAAACTTGTTTTATATCTATATGAATTACATGTTTATTTTGTGTATATTTGGGAGAACACACACACACACATATTAACATATTGAGTGTCCTGTGGAAATCAAAGGACGTCTGTGGGAGTCAGGTTTTTCCTTCTAAATGGGTCCTAAAGATCAAACTTGGGTCACCAGGCTTGGGAGCAAGTGCCCTCTCCTACTGAGCCAACCTGCCAGCCTGGGGTTGTTTTTTAATGGTTAAACTGTTTTCCCTCATGTAGAACAACGGTGTCCTTGTAATCATAAATAGTGGAATATTACTATGATTCATGCCCTAGTCACAGAGAGTTGTGAATACAGTGAGTGGTAGGAGGTGGCAGATCTGTGTATAGGGCGCAGTTCCTGCATCAGTTCCTGCAGTGTGCTGGCCCTCATAATAACTGGCTCCATGTTCTTATATTAAATCTGTGCTTCTGAAGGAGAAGGATTCTAGGTTATCCTTCTGCTCCGAGATTCTTCTTACCAGGTCTCTGTGTTCCTTAGAACATGTTGTTCTACCACCAAGGCCCATTGCGGTTTGGGGAAAATTATTTAATTGCTCTGGGCTTGAGTTTCCTGGTCTGTAAAACAGATAATAGCTGTAACTCACAGGACTGTGTGAGAGAGGTCAGTGAGTTAATAGTATCGGAACTTAAAATTAGTGCCTGGTGTGGAGAGTCCTCTCTTGGTTGCCCTTTGGCTATGTCTGTGCTGGGCCGCCCTCCCTGGCCCTGCTCTCTCTCCCTTGACTGCCAAGCTCTGCTCTGTTGGGACCTTTATGAGTCTATTCTCCACTGGGATCCTAGTCTTCTGCAGCTGGTGCCAGCTCAGCATCAGGCCTCCTGTTGGGCTGAGGCTCCAGGAGGGCATGGTGCCTGGCACAGCAGCTGGGTCATAAAATGTATTGAATGAATGAGTAAGTGGATGATGGAGCCAGCTGGGAAGGAGAACAGGATCACATGGAATGGAAAGTTGATACTTCTGATGTTGTGGTCAGGCAGGAAGAAGGAGGTGTTTGTGTGTGTGTGTGTGTGTGTGTGTCTGTGTCTGTGTCTGAGTGTGCGGGTGTATGTATGTGTGTATGCATGCATGGGTCTGTACATGTGTGTGTCTGTACATGAGTGCAGGTAACCATAGAGAATTGGATCCCCTGGGGTGATTTTGATCTGGCTGATGTTAGGCTGGGAATTGAACTTGGGTTCTCTGAAGCAGCAACTCTCTTAACCCTGAGCCATCTCTCCAGTATTGGTGGAGTTATGTGTATGGATTATAAGCTGCTGGAGCTATGTGAGAAGTCACCTCTGGATTACTATCCTTGATTGTTGTGTGCACCTGTGTGCGCACACAGGCATGTACACATGAATACACAGAGGCCAGGGGGCATTGTTGGTGTTCATTACTCTCCTTTGCCTCCTTGAAGCATGTTTTTACTGAACAGGAAGCTTGCTGTTTGGACAAGCTGACTGACTGAGGTGAGCTCTTGGATCCACTGCTGTCAACACTGGGGCTAAGGCTTAAGTAGCTGTGCCTGGTTTTTACATGTGCTGGAAATTTGAACGCAAGTTCTCATGCTTGCAAATATTCTTAGCTACTGATCCACCTCCCCAGGCCCTTGCCTTTTATTCTAATTGCCTATTTTTAAAGGCCCTCTGCGGAACAGTAAACATTTTCTAAAAGATATTAAAGTTAAACAAAAATGTTTAAAAGTCATAATTTTATAACATAATTAAGTTATAGAGATAAGAAAATCTCACTTCAAAGTTGTTCTTTTGGAAAGGTGCTTCCTTGTAGGCAGTGTGAAGGGTGGAGGGGGCTCGTGCGTGTGTCTGCTTCCAACTTAGCTGCTTGAGTAGGTGGGTTGTTGTCCTGGGTTTGTCCTTTTCCTCTTTTCCCTCCTCTTGCCTGTTCTTCAGGATGTTGAAAGTCACCCCGAGGTCCATGGTGGCCCCAAGCAAGCAAGACAGAGATGAGGATGCCAGAGGCACTGGGTAGGAGGAGCAGAGCCTGCAGTCCGGCTGTTCGAGCATTTGGCTGCTGCTCTGGAGGCAGCCATGCTCATTGTCTTTCTGGAGTGACTTCCTTGTTTAGCTTACAGGGTGAGAGCATGGCCCTGAGTGTTGCAAAACTGCAGGACTGCCCACCTGTTCAGTGACAGGAGAGAGAGGATACTAAAGTTGTAAAGTCTCTGCTACATTCAGCTCCAGCACCTGAGTGCTGCTTCTGCATGGTGTCTTCCTGTTCCCCGGGCCGCAGACAGATGTGTCCCTAGCTGTGAACCAGAACCTACACACAACACGTCTGATGGTGGACTGAGTGAAAAAATGACCTAGGTCAGGCAGTTGTGATCTTAGATGTGACCAAAGTAATAATAGTATTGACCTTATAACTTTAAAAAATAGCCCTTGTTTTGTTAAGGAAAAGTACTGAGCTATTGCCAATTACATGACACAACATCTACAGTTTCCTTTAGAGTGAATATGAATTGAATGGCCCAGCTGAGTTTGTAACTTAGGAGACTGAGGCAGGTGGATTGCCATGAGTTTAAGGCCATCCTGTACTTGTCCTATGGTTATTTACTACATTTCCCTTCTATTTGCATCTTTGTTTATTGCATGCCAAATAATGTCTTTTCTTTCATGTTTAAAGAAGATTTATTCTTTGTGTGTGGGTGTCTGCATCCAGATGTGTGCACATGGCACACATAAGCGGTGTCGTGTGCTCTGGAGCTACATTCCAGGCACCCATGAGTTCCTTCATGTGGGTGCTGAGAACCAAACTCAGGACGTCCAGAAGAGCTATATCTGCTCTTAACCACTGAGCCATCTCTCCCACCCTCATCCTTTTGAGACAAGAACTGTTTGTGAGCCCAGGCCTTCATGGGTCTTGGCCGTCCACTCACAATCCGTAAATTTCAGAGTCGATTGCAGGCTTGTACTACAGAACTGGTGCAACTCTCAAGTTGGGTTTCCCATAAGCCCATGGCAGCTTCAGTTGATGGTGTCTGTCAGAAAGGATTTCCTTTCTCCCCCGATCAGCAGCATCCTAGGGTTGTCCTGTTGATGGAGTTGGTCTGCGCTGGGTTGCAGTCCTCATGATTTAGTTTACCTCTGTTTGTCTCTTTTCCTCATCACAGCATTTCAGGTTTGGGTGACTTGCCAAGGACCAGCCTCGGCTTGGAGAGGAGAGTGTGTGGGAGCAGCAAAGACAAAGTTAAATCGTGGGCCTCAGCTGGCAGCCAGGGTCCTGCTCTAGACAGCTGTCCAGACCACTTTCATTCTGTTCTGCTTTTTCCGGAGATCTCCAGACAGCTCTCTATTGAGACATTCTCCAAGCAGTTCTTTATTGCTATTCTAAAAAATTCTCTGGATAGCTCATCTCTTGCAGATCATAAGCCCAGTCTTTTATTTTATATGCCAATCCAGTCATTTACTCCAGGTTCCCTTTTGATTATCCTATGAGGCAAGCACATTTTTTAAAACATTGCAAAAGAATTCAGAGATCTGCCTGCTTCTGTTAAACACAGATGATAAGCTAGCTGGGTGGGACCCCACCCTGAAATTACCATTTCTACCATACCTGGGCCTAAACATGCTCTATTGCAGGCCGACCCTGAACTCATTTGTATCTGCCTGTCTTTGTATTTTTCTGACAAGCTGGCTTATGGTGCAGCTGCCGCTGTTCCTTTAGACCTAAGAAGCTCCTTATATAATTCATACTGTATCCTTATATTTTTGCATAGTTGATGAATTATATATTTTTGAACTTACGTTTTTAGAGTTCCTTTCTACAGCATTAAGGGCTGCCCTGAAGGTCTCAGTGTTTACCATTTTTGTTGAGACATTAGCCACACCTTTGCTCCCCAGACTCATGCTGTCTCTGATTATCATGGAATCATTAATGTTAACAAGGAAGACATTCCTCAAAGAAGGAATGTAAAAATACGTACGCTATTATACAAACCTTACCCCACAGCAGCCATTGACACTCATGAAGGTCCATGCCCCGTTGACCCTGTCCCAGGCGGGAGCCATGCCAGTTCATCCCCACGAAGACGATGGCGGACTCAGCAGCCTCCCTTGGAAAGGTTGGCTGCTTGCTCCTTCAGAAGTAAGAGGTTTAGTTGGTAATGTGGAGCACCTTACAGAGTCATGATCCAGCAAGCCTGGGGAGGGTGCTTTCATCTACTCAGTTCTGTGAGATTATAGGAAATTTCACTATGCTTGATAGAAGCCTGGTCCCTTTAGTAGCCCAGAACTAAAGACAGCTCTCTATGTAGCTTTCCAAAGTCTGGTCTGGCTTACAAGCCCTGTCTCATAGCTTGGTGTCAGGGTCCCTTTGAATAATGCAGATACCACTCTTGATAACGTACAGAATCAAAAGTTGTTCTAAGGAAAATGGTGGTGAGCAGTTTTTAGAAGGCCCTCTTCCATGTTCTTGCAGCCAGGGGTCCACATTCATGTCCTCATGGAATCTGTAACCTGCATCTTACCTACTGGGGTGGGGCTCTGTGTACCTTCTATTGCACTTGCTGTGACCCTGCTACATCTTGTTTTAGCAGTTGTAGCTAGGTGGAACAGCACAGTCTTATATCCTAGCATTTGGGCACTTGAGACATGATTGCAAGTTCAAGGCCAGAGAGAAAGAATAAGGAAAGAACAGACAATGAGATTTGCTTCTATTTGAAAAAAAGGCAGGGAGGAACTCTTATAAGGATTCTGTATTTGTGCTTCTTAAATAAAGAACATTCTAAAGTGATGTACTTCATAAAAAATAGCCCTGCCTTTGTATCCTCTTGTATCCTGAGTCTGGAGGGAGGAGCTTCTGTTGTTTTTAGACAAGGCCTCGCTATGTAGCCTTGTCTGGCCTGTGTCACCTGAGTGGGGATTAAAGCTGTGTACAACCACACCTGTGCCGCGGTAGCTTCTTGGTGCCATTTATAAGCAGTGTTTCCAGTTGGGTTGGTTTGCACTGCAGTGTATAACAGAAGACCATCATTAGTAAAAACTCATTTCTGTTATAAGAACAGAAAGTAAGAATAACGAGAAAACAGGACAGACAGCAGCTGCATGTGTGTCCAGACGCACCACCCCATTCATGACTTCCCGTAGCAAACAGCTGCGTGTGAATCCAGGCTCATCTCCCAGTCTGTGTGCATTCAGATGTGCCCCCACTTGCTGGCTTACCTGTCATGGTGTGTTATCTTCCCAGTCATTCCACAAGCATGTTAGATAATACTTTCTTTGATTCATTATTTTTAACATTAAAACCGAGATAACAGTGAGCAGCTTCAAACACTTGCAATCTTAACCCCTGGGAGGCAGAAACAGGGTGGTTGGAAGTTCAAGGCCATCTGCAGCTATGTAGAGAGTTGGAGGCCAGATGGCAGCATAGTACCTTGTCTAGTGTTACGATGTCATTGTGTTGCAGTTTGGGTCCTGCAGGCCTGTCCCCTGGGTCTGTGCTCCAGCACAAGAGCAGGGCAGATGCGTACTTGAGGGCACCTCTGGTAGCCTACGGAATAGCTACCTGCAAGAGAGCTTCCTGTCTGTTGAGTGAGGTTGGGGAGGCAGAGCAGCCATTGAGGCTGCCTTGGGTGCCCCGCAGGCTTGAAGTGTACAATGGAGATGGGGACATTGAACACATTGTAACCTTTTCTTCCCCCAAATCAACAAGCAAAGGAACTTTGTGATAACATTTCCCAGAGTTCTGGACTTTTCTTTCTCTTTCAGAAAACTGAAGACTGGGAAAACAATAAGACAGAGGAAGACATGGACGAGTATGTGTGGGCGAAGAGCTCCTCAGAGAAGAGTGTCCTTCAGACTCTGCTGCAGATGAGAGCTGCGGAGAGCAGTGTGGCGCCGAGCAGAGAAGAGCTACTGGGGACTAAAGAGGTGGAGGATTACCAGAAGTGTATTGTTCGTCTCAAGAATGAGGGGGAGAACGAGGCAAACCTCGCTCAGTACAAGGAGTCTGTGAAGAGACTGTTAAATTTGGCATGAAGTCCAAACTAGAAGGCAGCTGTATCAATTTTATGTTGTATTTAGTCACTGGTTTGATATAAATGGGAGAATCCTTAAGAATATTGTCTTATGTGAAGTAACATTGTGGCTTTCAGACTCCTCTGCCCTGTGGTGGGGGGGGTGGGGGTAGGGCTAGGGATTGTGGTTTCTCTGGTTCTGCCATGTTTTGACTCTATTTCTACACATCACCTTAATTCTTCCCCAGCTACAGAGCATAATTGTTTCATTAGCTGCCTTGTCTCCACTGTCAGGTTTAGTGATTGCTTGTGATCAATAATTTTGTTTCTAAGGATACCTAGCCCAGCCTCTGACCAAGCCCTCCGTGCCCCTCAGTGGCCAGGAGATCCTGTCTCATCCAAAAAATAAAACAGACAACATTGTTACACAGTGGCCTTGGGAGAGGGCTGTGGCCTGACTCCAGGGAGAGGACCTTTGAGGCTCCACACTCAGAACTGTCCTGGATCAAACTTCCTTCTCCCCTGGGCCATGGTAACCAATATCCTTTCCCTGAAGGACAACTGACCGAGCCCTGAATCCTAATGAATTTCCCAACCTTGCAGTGGTGTTGTGAACAAAACCTACATTTGGTGGGAAATGAGGCACTGTGCCTTAACTGGCCAGTTCAGGTTGATCAGAGGACTCAGGCCACTGTCATTAGTGGAGAAAGGCAAGAGCTTACTGTGTCTCTAGCCTGCTGTATCTGCTTCTTGACTGTCTGCAGTCTGCATTGCCTCTCAAGTTATCTGAAGGGCAAAAGATCCAGCCGAAGGATGCATTTGTTTCCTTATAAAGGTAATCAGGGTTTTCTCAAATTAGAGTCATTTCTGTGAGATTCTTCAAGGAACGAGTCAGTTTCCCAGAAGGAACATCTCTTTGAACCTCCACTGTGTTGGAAAATCCCTAAGCAATTCATACAAATTGAAACTAAATCTGGAGCTGGGCATGTTCACACATGCCTGAGGCTCAACGCTTGGGAGATCAGGAGTCCAGGTCGTCCTCTGCTGTGTAGCTGATCCTCTCAAACCAGCAACAAATGTAAATAACTTTTGAAAGACTATTCTATTTGAATACAGATTTATCTGTAGATACAATTCATGAATTACTTGTTTAAATACAATTTTAGGGGGCAAGAATCCCAGCAGTGCTCATTTAAAGCTGGATATTCTTGCTACAGTTGGTGTAGAACTTTATAATGTATTAGGAAAGAAATTGATAAAGTTTATGAAGCCTAATATTTTGAATCATAAGCAAGTCAAAGTACGTTTTTAATCTTTTTTTTATTTTGTTTAATACTCCACTGATAAAATGTTTTCTTTCTTGTGCATGTGTGCATGTACATGCCTGCATATGTATATGTGAGTTAGTGTGCTTGCATGTGTACATGTATATGTGTGTGTTTGGGTGCATATGTGATTGTGTGCATGTGTGTGCATGCTCGTGCATATTCATATGTGGGAGCTTGTTGGTATCTGGGTGGAAGTCAGGCAACAGCTTTTTGGGAGTTTGTTCTTGTACTGTGATTCCCAGGGGTTGAAAGCCCGCGGTCAGGCAAGCACTTTTACACACTGAACCATCTCTCTGGCCCTACCTTTTTTTTTTTTTTTTATATATTAAACAAAATTGCTACTTTTACCCAGAGTCAATACTGGGGAAGGAGAAACTTTTAAGCCACTGGTCAGTTTGTTTTAACATCTGAGGAAACTGTTCTTTTAGTCATTTTTTTCTTTAATTTTATTTTTAAAAGAAGTTTATTTTTTAGTTGTATGGTAGATATCTTACTCCATGTATTACTGTGTTTGTGTGTATTTGTCCACATTCACGCATGTATCACAGTTCTCTTTGGGGGGGGGGGTCAGAAGACAACTTCAGGAGCCTGTTCTTCTTTCACCCTGTGGGCTCCATGGACTGAAGCATTAATTAAGGGAACATGAAAATAGGAAGTGTTTGTGCTAAGTCCCTGCTCTTGCTCATTTGCCTACACCTCTAACCAGTTATCCCTGAAGAGCAGTTACTGAGCATCGGCCTTTGAACCAGGCCACCTGTAAGCCCCGTCTCTTCCCTTTCTCCTCTTCCGTTCCTTTTCTTTTGGACAGGGTCCCATGTAGCTGGGGTTGGCCTGGAACTCACTCTGTAACTGAGACTGACCTGGGCTAGCCTTTGACTCACTCTGAGACTGACCTTGAATTTCTGGTCCTCCTGCCACCTCCTTCAGAGTGCTGGGGTCAAAGATGTTATCAGTTCTAATGTATGATCCCCTCCCCTTCCTCTCAATTTAGGAAATGGAAATCATTGGGAAAGTAGACAGTTTTACCAAGCCTTTGCTTGGGTAGATATTGGTATATCTTTTTTTTTTTTTTTTTTTGTCTTTTATAAAATGCTCTTTCTCACAGAAAGCCTTAGACCTCCAGCCTTTAGGAGCTTTCCTTCAGTGTGTTACGCTTGCACCCAGATGCTGACCCTTGTCCCACATGAGACCAACCCTGCTGCTTCCCACAGCATCTGGATGCCCCGAGGACCACACGGCAGCAAAGGCTGACGACGGCAGCACCCAGGGTCACACAAGCCAGCCAGACCCCTGCAGACGCTGGTGCTCCATCCCGTGGCTCTTTGTTCTCAGACGAGTGGTTTCCACTGTGGGATCCCTTTGTTTTGTTCACTGATGGTTTGCTAATGTTGAGTCGAGATCGGCTGGGCACCTGAGAAACTCTTGTGTCTGTGGGTCCAAAGAAAGGAGAAATAGTCTTGTTGCCTGGGCTGTGGGTGAAGTCTATGCTTGGTGACACCATGTTGACCTTGGTAGCAATGGACACATTCGTAGAAGTGAATCTTATCCCCACATCCGTGGTTGACTTCCTGGAATAACTGAAACCTGTGTTTGCACCTAAATCCTGATGTGTGGTTGATGCTGCCTCTGTGGATGGCACCATGTGGTTCATCAAATCTGGGTCTACTCCTCCACTACCTACATTCATAGCTTTTAGAATCCGCAGTCTATCCCACCATTCAGACGAGGAACGGGTGTTTGGGTAGATGGGAGATGTATGCTCAAAAACCAGCAAGTCTGGGTCTATGCCTGAAAGACAAGAGATATTTTAAAAAATAACAGTTTATTTGAGAATTTCACGAATGTATGCAATGTATTACCAGTTTCCTTGTGACGGCTTTAGGCACAGCCTGGAAGCTCTGGGGTTTGTCTCTGGAGTCTGGGCTGAGCCAGATTCCAGGTCCAGCTGCAGACTCCTGAGGTTCAGGGCAGGCTGAGTGTGTGTTTATCCCAGCATCCCAGTGACACTCTGCTGTGGACAAATATGGCTGTACAGAGAAGACGCCTTTGTGTATAAAGAAAGCTTTGTGCCAGAGTTCCCATACTGCCAGCAGCCACAGCGAATACCACACACCAACTAATAAGCTGGTAAAAACAGCCAGGGAAAGGTACCCTTTGAAATTGGGAACAATGCCAGCAGCCACACCCTCCCTGTTTCTGCTTTGTCTTCTCTCCTTGTACACTCAAAGGCTGTGTAGCTTCCCAGTGCTCCCCACCAGGAGTGCTGTCTGCCTGTGTCCCCCAGTGCTCCCCACCAGGAGTGCTGTCTGCCTGTGTCCCCAGTGTTCCCCACCAGGAGTGCTGTCTGCCTGTGTCCCCAGTGCTCCCCACCAGGAGTGCTGTCTGCC
>NC_034591.1:161496125-161505896 GCF_900095145.1 Mus pahari
TCTGCCTGTGTCCCCAGTGCTCCCCACCAGGAGTGCTGTCTGCCTGTGTCCCTCAGTGCTCCCCACCAGGAGTGCTGTCTGCCTGTGTCCCCAGTGCTCCCCACCAGGAGTGCTGTCCACCTATGCTGCTTCTCTTCCCCACTTTGACCTCTGTGACAATGCTTCATCTCTCATCATTTTGCAAAGTTTAAGCTTCAGAGGCATCCTCAGTACTGTGGGACCTTCTTGAGCCCTGGCAGTCAAGTCCAACTGCCTGCCTCTTCTTTAGCCTTGGCTTTTTGTCCCAGCCATCTGTCCTTTGTCCTCATACCTGTTGTCAATTTGATATAAACTAGAGACAGCTGGGAAGAGGGACCCTCCACTGAGGACTTGGCTTCCATCTTGTTAGCATGTGGGCGTATCTGTGGTACTGTTTGATTAATGGTTGATGTAGGAGGGATTAGCACACTGTGGGTTCCAGTTGTATGAAAAGCTAGCTGAGCTCAATCCTAGGAACAACTTGAGGCTCCTGCCTCAAGTTCCTGCCCTGATTTCCCTTCATGATGGGTCGTGAGCTGGGAGTCATAAGTGTGCAAGATGAAATAGCCCCACATATGCACACACCCATTAGTAACCTTCTTACTGCTGTGATAAAACACCATGGCCGAGTACATCAAGGCAAGCAGCAGGCATGGTGGTCAGGGCAGGAAACTGAGAGCTCATATCTTCAGATGCATGCAGGAAGCTTACTGGCAGTAAGGCAAGGCTATCCAGTCTCAACGCCTGCTCCCGAGAAGTGCTTCCTCTAGCAAGGCTGTACCTTGTAAGCTTCCCCAAAGAGCACCACCAACTGGGGATTAGGCCATCAAATCCACGCCCATGGGGACATTTATCTCTGCAAGCTGCTTGCAGTGTGGTGTCAATCACCGCAACAGAAAGCAAACCAGAACACCATCCTTGGTCTTCATCTCCCTTCACCTCCCTCCCCAGATTCCATAGCTGTCCCACTATACTGATGGCACCGAGGTGCATGTGGCCTGCACCTTCCTCTTTCAGGCACTGAACTTTTCCAGTGCTCTATCAGACACTAATACTTGCACACCCCAGGCACCATCTCTGAGGGGGTCCAAAAGCGCTAACCTTGGCCTGTTGCCTCCTCCCACCCCCACCACCCATTCTGGGCTATATAAGAAGCAGGGGTTGGCTCTTCCCTCATTTCCATCCTTTAAAAGGTTACTAAGGGATGGAGATGTGGCTCAGCGCAAATCCCTGGGACTTATCCCCAGTACCAGAGGCTCCTAATGAATCTTTCCAAAGTTCAGCAGCAAATTGCTTCATAACAAACACCATTACCTTGTCAGTTCCAATGCTTCCCTGACCAGATGTCTCCCTCTGTTTCTGAAAATGTCAACCTGAAGATGTCACTGCCCTCTTGAAGCCATATTTTCACTGTAGCTCCTAATGTCCCCATTCATGTGGCCAGGTGAGTTTTCCCACTGGCTGGATGGTGGCTCAGGGCTCCCTGCCTGCTTCTGCCTGGTTTCTCACTTTCTGCAGTTTCCTCCTCTTATGGGCTGTGTGCTGAGGCAGTATCGTGTGCCCATGCTATGTGTGCATGCATGTGACCACCTGTGTGTGTCTGAGTGTGTGCATGTGTGGGAACACTGATGTGTACAGGAACAGGAGTAGGAGATGAGAGGACAACCTTGGGTGGTGGCCCTCAGATCCATCCACTCTTGAGACACGGTCTTTTTCAGTGCACTGGCTATCTAGAGACCTGTAAGATGCTGGTGTCTATCTGGGGAGCTTCTTACACCCTTACCTCCAACTGTGTATGACCCTATTTCAGTGTCCATAGACCTCAGGTGGCCCATGAGCACTCTCTCTGCTTCTGAGTGACATTCCCAGCCACTGTAGTAAAAATGCCTACTTTAGCTTCTGCTGAGTTCTCAATATCATCCAACCACAGAGCTTACACTCCTGTTCAGTTGTGCATAGTCTGTCATCTGGAATGAATGCTGTCGAATGTGCCAAACAAGGTCCTGATGGCCAAACCATCTCCAGACAGAGGTTTCTGGCAAACAACAGTCTGGGGACTTAAGCCTGGGTGTTCCAGCCAGCTTTTGAAGCTGCAGGCCCTTCTAGAGAGGTAGCATTTGCTTCCCAAAGCCTTGTTAGACGGAGTCTTTACCTGCTGTTATGTTATACAGTATGGCACTGGTCCCAGGCTCCAGGATGCAACTCTCCAGGGTTGGGCAGTGAACATGAAGGCAGTTGACATTGTCGTGGATGGGATCGTGGAAGAAGACAGCCACATTACAGGAAACTGAAAAGGCCAAGGGAATCAGCTTAGGGTTAGGATCCTGGCTTCCATCAGTTGTGTATTTGTGTATGAGAGAGAGAGAGAGAGAGACAGAGAGAGACAGAGAGAGACAGAGAGAGACAGAGAGAGACAGAGAGAGACAGAGAGAGACAGAGAGAGACAGAGAGAGACAGAGTATCACTACACAGCCCAGGTGGGCCTTAATTTTTAAAAAAAAAAAACACAAAGAACTTTTTTTTTAGATTTATTTATTTACTTTATGTATGTGAGTACACTGTAGCTATACAGATGGTTGTGAGCCTTCATGTGGTTGTTGGGAATTGAATTTTTAGGACCTCTGCTTGCTCCGGCCCAAAGATTTATTTATTATTATACATAAGTACATGGTAGCTGACTTCAGACAGCACCAGAAGAGGGTGTCAGATCTCATTACGGGTGGTGTGAGTCACCATGTGGTTTCTGAAATTTGAACTCAGGACCTTCGGAAGAGCGGTCAGTGCTCTTACCCACTGAGCCATCTTACCAGCCCCCAGGTGAGCCTTAAATTTGTGATAGTCCTACCCAGCCTCCTAGTGCTGGGATCACAGGGACATAACCACCAAGCTTGGCTTTGCTACCAGTCAGATGAGATCTGAGTAACTTCTATTTCTTTCTGGAACATTGAATGAATCTCGTATTGTGGTTATATATTTTCAGAACATTATAAACTATTAAAGCTATATAATACACCTATTTGAAAGAAAATATTATTCTAAATACTCTAATATATTCCTTTCCACAGAGTACACCTGGAATTTTTACTTGATTTTCATTCTTTTGAGACAGAGGTCTCTCTAAGTAGCTCTAGCTGGCCTGGAACTTGTTATATAGACCAGTCTGGGCTCAGGCCTTGCAGCAATTCTCCTGCCTAAGTGCTGGGACTGTAAGTGTGAGCTACCATAACCAGCCTTATGCTGATGGACTGATCACATATTTAGAGACAGGGTCTCACTGTATATCCTGGCTGGCCTGATACTCACTGTGTAGACCAGGCTGGCTTTGAACTCAGAGATCTTTTTGACTCTGCCTGCTAGGATTAAAGGCACACACCATCATATCCCATAGAATCATTATATTTTAGTCTTAGTAGTTTTTGTGCATGAAAAACATCAGTTGTCTACACAAAGCTCTGGAAAGTACCTGTGTGGTTTCTAAGTACAACATGGTCTCTGAGTGCTAAGGTCCTGGGGCCACTAGAGGAAGAAGGAGGAACATAAAAAGAAAGATGTGGGCTGGAGAGATGGCTTGGTGGGTAAGAGTACTGACTGCTCTTCCAGAGGTCCTGAGTTCAATTTCCAGCAACCACATGGTGGATCACAACCATCTGTAATGGGGTCTGATGCACTCTTCTGGTGTGTATCTGAAGATAGCTACAGTGTATTCATATAAATAAAAATAAATGAATCTTTTAAAAAAAGAAAGAAAGAAAGAAAGAAAGAAAGAAAGAAAGAAAGAAAGAAAGAAAGAAAGAAAGAAAGAAAGAGAAAGAAAGGAAAGAAAGAAAGATGCTCCAACACAGACAAGGGAAGGACAGAGTGGGGACAGCCAGAAGATGGCATGACACCTGAGGGTGTGGATCTCGGTTCAAATGTTTTCCCAGGAGAAGCCTGATCAGTGACTCTTAAATACACAAGGATGCTGGTGTCAGTGGGCAGGGCATATCTGCTTATCACATATTCACGCTGGCTTTTGTTTTCCAGATCTGTCGCTTTAAACATACTGGTTATTTCTGGAAACCAAGAATCAGAGTTACTGGGTGCAAAACTTTGTGCATCTGTCCTGATGTGTATATGCACTGAGAGTTCTTTCCTATTGCAGAGCAGCCAGGCCCATGTGATGTGTCAGCTGGCTCAGAGGTATCACACTCTTTAATAAAACAGGATTACAGAGATACAGTGTCTCACCTCAAGCATGCTGGGGGTGCCATGCATGTAGGTCAGGGAGTGTGCTGTGCTGAGGGGTTGCGGGTAGAGGTCAGGGAAAGCACTGTGCTGTATTGGTGGGGATCATGAGGTCAGAGAGGGCACTGTGCTGTGGAGCCCTGCTCTGCCCTTCAGGAGAGTTAGCCATGGAGAGCTACAGCTTCAGTCTCACTTCTGGGACACCCTCAGATTTCTGCAGCATTTCTTATTTTTTTTTCCCAGAAGAGAAATAATAAGACAAAATTAATTACTAATACATTGGGTTGCAAAACCCCCAAGGATGGTTCTGGGAAGTTGTAAGGGAAAGGAACTGAAAAAGTTATTTAATATTTAGATTTGTGATAAGAAAGTCATTGGTGTGATAGAGAGCAGTATTGGATCTTACTCTATTGCCTGAGCTGGCCTTGAACTCAGACTTATTATATATCCCAGAGTGACCACAATTTCATGGCAATTCCTCTGCCTCAGCCTCCCTGGTTTTGGGATTATAGGCATCAGCCACCACACCTCGCTTATAGAGACTGATTTTTATTGGAATAACTTTTTATGAAAGATTTTATTTTTAATTATATGTACTTGTGTATCTATGAGAGGGGAGGCATGTGGCATCAGTGCATCTTGTGGAGGACAGGGGTATCAGATCCCTGGAGCTGGAGCTGGAGTTACAGAAGGTGGGAGCCGCTCAGTGTGGGTGCTGGGACTTGAACCCAGATCCTCTACAAAAGTAATAGGAGTTCTTAACCACTGAGAAACCTCTCTAATCTCTCCAGCCCTGACATGTTTTCTATGGAGCTGGGAATGTGGCACCCATCCATAATCTCCGCTTTCCAGAGGCTGAAGGGGACAGATCAGGATTCCCCAAGAAGAGGACAGGGGGAGAGGGAGGGAGGGAAGAAAGGACATAAGGACACTGACCTTCTATTTCATGTATATGTTTCAATGTTCCAGCTCCGTGCGGAAGTGTGACAAGTCTGGGCCCTGTCGTCCTGTCCTGCCTTCCTGACTGCAGAGACTCTGGGCTCATGGAGAGTCCCGGATGACTGCCCTGGACGGTTTTTCTATTTAATGTTGATATGTGATAAGCATGTGAGTGTGATATATGTGTGTGAGTGCTCGTGTGTCAGAGGACAGCCTTGGGTGTCAGTCCTCTTCTGCCTTGTTTGAGGCACCGTCTCTGCTTTTTGGCTGCTGCATGCCTTAGGCTAGCTGGCCTTAGAGCTATCAAGGATTCCCCTGTCTCTACCTTCCATCTCCCTTTAGGGCCACTGGGAATTATAGATGCTCATATTCCTGTGCCTAGCTTTAAGTGGGCTCTGGGGATTCAAACTTGGTACCTCACACTTGTCTGGCAAGCCCTTTAGCCACTAAGCCATCTCCCCAGCTCTGTTTTGGTTTTGTTTTCATTTCAGCAAGATGTCATGTATTCCAGGCTGGCCTCAAACTCATTACGTAGCTGAGGACAACCTTGAACTTGTGATCTCCCTGTTTTCATCCCTCAGTGTTGAGATTACAGAAGTGGGCCACCGCTCTGGGTTTATGTACTGGAGGCCTCCAGCATGGTAGGCAGGCACCCTACAAACTTAACTGAACCCCCAGCCCATGACCCTGCTCTGAAAAGATTCTTTTTTATCAAATCATTGTTCTTTGTGCCTCTTTAGCTTTGAAGGTCATGGCTTGTGACAAGTCTCTCAAACCACTATCCCTGAAAATCTGGCCGCCCTCCTAGACAGCGCTCTAAACTTTATTCAGAAATTTGCATATGCAATTGGCTAAGCAATGTCTTTAATGAATAATCAGTATCAAATTATGGTTAAAAGACAGTGAGGCCCCTGTGGGGATGGCTTTAACCATACACTGTGTTGCTCTCACATCTTTCTACCTAGCTTTAAAAGAACTGAAAATGTCTTCAAGCAGTTTTGACCTTGAAGGCGTTCACACCCAAATCCCATTTATAGGGAAACTTGAAGATAGCATATCTACACTCTAACTTCCTGTACAATGTGCCCCATGCTTTATAAGCTGTGAGACACATCTTATAAGATAGACATGACACTGAAACCACCAAAAGTTATTTTAAGAAGAAATTATTAAACATGGTGGTGCTTGCTTATAATCCCAGCACTTGGGATTTAGGGATGGAGGACCAGGAATTAAAGGCCCGTCTCCACTGAAAAGTGAATTCAAACTGGGTCACATGTAAGTACATCTCAAACAAACAGAGGAGCCTCACAGCTATACCAGACCAGTACAGGATCAAGCCAGTCGGCTTTCCAGCAGGAGTCGAAAGGGGATTGAGAGCCCTTACTTCTAACAGAGGAGCTGTTGACAGTTGATGGCTTCATGGGAGGGGACTCAGGGTTGGTTGGCTTTTCTTTCTTTCCTTCTTTTTTCCTCCCCCTTAGGGGAGCAGTTCTTGGTCATGCCCAGGAGAATCTGGGCAAGACAAACTGGAGTCAGTGGGTTATTTTTTAAAAGGAGAATATGAAGCGAGTGGTGGTGAGGGATCTAGAAAGGTTAGAAGTTAGAGGTTCGAGGGCAGAGTGAGGGTGAATGTAGTCAAAACACTGAGATTCTCAGACTTAACAGAAAACATCTTAAAAGCACTGAGAAACAAAAGTAAATACAGTTTAAAAGTTAGTTACTGTAAACCCTGGTCGTTTGTGTTTGTTGTTTGGTTTTGAGACACAGTCTTAGCCCCTGCTGGTCACAGTGTAACTGTGTAGCCTATGTAACTGAGGCTTGATCCATCCCATCCCACCACCACCACTTTCCAGTTCCTAAATGCTGGGTCTGCATTCATGGGCCACAGCACCGGGTTTATTGGAAACATTTGGATTATAAAATAATCAAGTTAGTTAACCCTGAAAGAAAGAACTTCGTCAAAGAAAGCAGGATACCACGGGTTCTATAGCTTAAAGAAGATCACGTTCAAAATCACCTGCTCTGCTGCTGCCCACCCTGGGTCCTTCTGCTCCTCCCTCTCTACCTGGGCCTCATGCTCCTGGAGTCCTCTCTGGCCCTCCCCCTATGGGCCTAATGCTCTGGTTTCGGGGTCCTCCCTGGTTTCACCCCCCACCCCACCCCCAGTCTTGGCCCTCGTGCTGTGACACTACCCAAGTAGGCTCTGCCAGCCCCGCTTGCTCTTGCTCGCACTTACCATCCTTCCGGAGGCAGCAGCTCCGGCCGCACTTCTGCCCAGTGTTCTCGGAGTAGTACTTGAGGAACTGGGCACCCAACCTCTGAGACTCCTCCAGGTCCAAGAGCATCCCCGGGAAGCGGCGGATCCAGCAATCTCTGTAGAACACAGTGGGTGAGCAGAGCCCGTGCACCGCGCTAGCCAGCCCCAGCAGCAGCAGCAGCCCCGCCGCCCGCATCTCTCCGGTGCTGAAGGGAGGCAGTTGGAGCTGATCATGGGCTGCTAGGGCTGCGAGGGGCGTCCTTCTGCCCAGGCATCTCGGCACCTTTTTTGTTCCTTTCCAGCTGGGCCCCGGGAGAGTGCTGGCCTTGCGGCCTTGTCTCTGAACCCTGTCCAGCAAGTTTTGGTGTTCTGACCCTTCCTGTCTTGAAGTCGGGGATGCTCCAGTCAGCTAGTCAGCTATTCTTCTTTCTCTAGGAGTAAAGAGTCACAGACACCTTTTCCTAGGCAGGAATAAAGGTCAGGAGAAACCCTAGCCCTGAGTCCTGCTGAGAAAACAATTACCTAGTCTCTTGACATCAGATTAAGGGAGACTCTGTTTTCAGAAACAACACATTGTTTTGTGAGGTGTTCACTATAGGCTTAAGAGCTGGTGACGACTGTATTTTTTTCTCCCTAAGTTTTGTTGTTCTGGCTCCAGAGAAAACCAGTTCTTGTACTTGTTTGACTTTTTATTATTAAAAAACAAACAAACAAACAAAAAAAACAAAAAACAAAAACAAAACTTGAAAGGAAAAAATAGAAAAAGAAATATATTTAAAATGTTTAATTTTGCGATAAATGCAATTGTATATATTCTGGTTACTTCTTAGGGCCAGTAGTTTTCTTGTAAGCCTAAAAGAAACTAAAGATTCAACCCACTGACCCCAATTCAGCACGCTCATAACGAAGGGGAATATGACAGCCTTGAAAAGGCATATGGCTCCATCCCCAGTAACTCTGTGACCCAACATACCTGCCTCCCTGCTGAACACCATGTGCATGCGCATGTCTCACAGCCACTTCGTGGTTGCCCATGTGGTGGGCAGAGACAACTTGCCAGAGTTGTGTTTTCCTGCTACCACATGATTCGAGGTTCAAACTCAGAGCATCAGGAGTCCTCAACAAGCACTTTGACCTGCCCAGCCACCCCACCAGCCGGACAGCTGGACCTTACCTTATTTATATTCTCTCTCTCTCTCTCTCTCTCTCTCTCTCTCTCTCTCTCTCTCTCTCTCTCTCTCTCTCTGCCCTGCCTGCTCCCCTTCCCCATCCCCAGCCTTTTCTCCAGACAGGGTTTCTCTGTGTGGTCCTGGCTGGCCTCAGCTCAGGTAGGCCTGCCTCTGCCTCCTGGATGCTGTGACTAAGGTTGTGAGTACCACCACCCATCTGTTAGTTATTTCTAACAGGATCTTTTCTGGTTTTGGTGCTGGCATGGAGACCCAGGACTTTGTGTGTGCTGGCTAAATGTTCTGCCACTGAGCTGGGAACACTGAACTTGAGAGACAAGTCAGCTTTCCTCACTTTCAACACCTATGTTTTTGAGACATTGTCTCACAGTGCAGGGTTAGCCTGGAACTTGTTATGTGGACCAAGCCGGCCTTAAACTCACATCTGACTGCTTCTGCCTCCTAAGTTCTGAAATTAAAGGTGTGTGCCACATGGTTTATTTTGCCAGAGAGTGTTTTTTTTTGTGTGTGTATAGTAGATGCACAAATCAAACATTCACTGATAGTGAACCAGAAATAATTTTATTTGGGGGCTGGAGAGATGGCTCAGGAGTTAAGGGCACTGACCATTCCAGAGGTCCCCAGTTCAATTTCCAGCAACCACACGGTGGCTCACAGCCATCTGTAATGGAATCTGATGCCTTCGTCTGAAGAGAGCAACTGTGAACTCACATAAAATAAATAAATATTTTTTAAAAAGAATTTTATTTTAAACAATTCTTTGAAATGCATAGAATTTTACCATGTATTAAAACAAAATTTGTATGCTAATGATATGGATGTGCTAGTTAATTTGCACAAAATATTTTTGAATTAATCTCCTCTTTGACAATTTCACACATGTACATAATATATCTGGAGCATACTCTCCCCCAATTAATTCCTCCCACAAACACTTCCAGTAAACATCCCCTTTCTACTTCAGGCCCTCTGTTGGCTTTTTCTTTTCTTTTCTTTTCTTTTCTTTTCTTTTCTTTTCTTTTCTTTTCTTTTCTTTTCTTTCCTTTCCTTTCCTTTCCTTTTCTTTTCTTTCCTTTTCTCTTCTCTTCTTCTCCTTCTCCTCCTCCTCCTCCTCCTCCTCCTCCTTCTTCTTCTTCTTCTTCT
>NC_034591.1:161506169-161510772 GCF_900095145.1 Mus pahari
TCTCTCTCTCTCTCTCTCTCTCTCTCTCTCTCTCTCTCTCTCTCTCTCTCACCTTGCTGGAATGTTAACCATTCTTCTTGTTGGCTATCTAGTGCAGACCATAGTTCTGAGAGCTCACCAGTGTGATCTCCTCTTCCCATACAAAAGACACATTCCACAGCACTCCTCCCCACTCTCCCAACTTTATGCTCTTTTAGCCCCTTCTGCCAAGTGGTTCCCTGAGCTTGTGGGGACAGGTTGCTATAGAAGTCCAGTTAGGGCTGAACACCCAGTCACTTGTTCTCAGCACTTTGATGAGCTGTCTGCCCACTGCGGACAGAGATTTCTTGGGACAAGGTGGATGGAGAACAGCACTGACCCATGGCTATGAACATAAGTATTCAGAAGGTAACTTGATAGTACGCATATCCATTTAGCAAGGCAACAGCAGTGAGCTCCTCAGGGCTGTGATCCTGAGCACAAATTGTCAGTGTTTAATGATCAATGACAGCTCCATCCACTCAGTGTGATGACATTAAGCAAGTGTTCATGAAACCTGGATACTATAGTTTAACTACTTTGTAACAAAAAAGTTTATATGTATTTGTCTTTATGCCCAGCTTTCTAGAACACTGTGTGTGGTTTACTAAAATTATTGGATCTTTTAAGATGCCCCATTGTATGGCCAAGGGTTAAAATCTTGCAGGACCAGTGCCCAGTATTGTCAGGTAACACTTCAGATTCTAGTCCAGCTGACCTCACTGTGGTAATATGACCAGAGTTGAAGTGCCTCTCTAATGAGAATCATTCTCAAAGGTTGGCTTTCTGGTTTGTTTTAAAAGGCAAGAGAATACCAGTTGGTCTGGAAACAAAAGCTTCCATTGGTAAAGATTCTGAAGAGCCAGAGACTAAGAGCCTGTTCTTCGGGTGACTCACTGAATCCTGCCTTGTTGCTGATGGAGGCGCAGACAGATCCAGGTCCAGCCTTTTTGAAGTCAGCCCTCCCAGAAGCCCCCAGCCTGATGTCTAATGGTAGTTGTGGCACTTTGCCTTGCTGTAGAGTCTACTAAATCCTTGGCCCCTCACCTGAAACCCTCCTTATACCCCAAGCACTGAGAGTGACAGACGGGAACAGAAGCCTGCCAGGAATGATTGCAGGCCTGTCAATCACAGGGCAGTGTTTCAAGTTTCTCAGAGTATCCAAGAAAGTAACAAAGTATAGCAAGCCCCAGGTCCATGTGTTGTGTCTCTTTCCCATAGGAAGGCCGGATCCTGCTAGAATGTTTTCTATACTTCGTAGGTCCTTACCTTTGCCTGTATTCTGCAGAATATAATGGCTGACAGCCCTCTCTCTGTGAAGCAGCCGACAGATACAGTAATGCTGGGGAATGCAAGTCAGGGTGTCACAGGCGCCAGGGCAGACACTATCGCTTCACTACAGCCTTTGGGATCCAGCTTTCTAACCAAGCGTCCCGCCAGGGAACATAGGAAAAATGTTCTTTCCTAACAGCTATGACGGGATGATGGTGGTGGGGTTGGTGGGGATGAGAGCGGGCAAGTGCTACCCAGAGGGGACAGCTCTGATGCATCCTCTCCATCCACCTGCCCCTTTTGCTGCTCGAAGATTCTTCTGTCTCTGGTGCTGGGGTTTGAACTCTCTTTGGAGCCCCCTCCATGCCAATGCCTGCCTTCCTATCTGTCTGTCTTGTCCATGGAGTTAATAACTCTTCTAATACATTGCTTAGCCCTAGTAATCCGTTAGTCCACTCTGGAGCCACCCCACGGATCCAAAACCTCGCAGTACTGACTGGCCTAGGAAAACTCACACAGGGACTGTGGGGCTGCGGGAAACACCAGAAGATCAAGTACTGTGATTTGTGCATAGGGGGCGAGCGCTACGGAACCGACGCGTTTGTTTCCTAACAACACCGTGCTGGAGAAATGCACAGTGTTTAAGAGTGCACACTCCTGCCGCGGAGGGCAGGAGCCCCGTTTCCGCGTAGGGCAGCTCACAACCACCCTCACCTCAGGCTGCAGGGTCATCTGCCGCCTTGACTTCGCGGCCCCTGCATTCACGCGTACGAACCCACACAGACACTTGGATTAAAAACTCAGGCCGTTTACTCGGAGGGCGTGTGACGCACCGGCGGGGCTGAGCCCGGGGCCCGCGGCGGCGGAAGGAAGGAAGCGCGAGCGCAGGCCGGGCTCGGCGGAGGCTGTGCGCCCGGGGGAGGAGCCTGAGCGGCCGGGGCGGCGGGCGCAGCGGCCCAGCCATGTCGGCCGAGGAGATGGTGCAGATCCGCCTGGAAGACCGCTGCTACCCGGTGAGCAAGAGCAAGCTGATCGAACAGAGCGACTACTTCCGCGCGCTCTACCGCTCCGGCATGCGCGAGGCCGTGCGGCCCGAGGTGGGCCCGGAGGTGCAGCAGCTGCGCGGCCTGAGCGCTCCGGGCCTGCGGCTGGTGCTGGACTTCATCAACGCGGGCGGCGCGCGCGAGGGCTGGGGCCTGAGTGAGGACGAGCTGGCCGAGGCTAGTGTGCTGTCCGAGATGGTGGAGGCCGCGTCCTTTCTGCAGGTCACGGCGCTACTGCGCTTGCTGCTGTCGCATGTGCGTCTGGGCAACTGCCTGGAGCTGTACCGCCTGGCGCAGGTGTATGGACTGCCCGACCTGCAGGACGCCTGCCTGCGCTTCATGGTGCTGCGCTTCCACCAGGTGCTGTGTCAGCCGCAATTCCCGCTACTGCTGTCGCCGCCGCAGGCCCCCGGGGACTGTAGCCTGAAGCAGAGGCTAAGGGAGGCCCGCATGCGCGGGACCCCGGTCCTGGTGGCCCTGGGGGACTTCCTTGGGGGACCCCTGGCCCCGCACCCGTATCAGGGGGAACCCCCGTCCATGCTTAGGTACGAGGAGACCACGGAGCGCTGGTTCCCCCTGGCCAACAACCTGCCCCCCGACCTGGTGAACGTCAGGGGCTATGGCTCAGCCATCTTGGACAACTACCTCTTCATCGTGGGTGGTTACAGGATCACCAGCCAGGAGATCTCTGCCGCACACTCCTACAATCCCATCACCAACGAGTGGCTGCAGGTGGCCTCCATGAACCAGAAGCGGTAAGTGCAAACGGGGGTCTGCGCCCTTCATTCATTGCCCTGGTGTTTGCTGGCCAGAGGTGATGGCATCTTGTTTAGTGCTGCTGCACTGTCGCCTCTGGAGGAGTTCCCAGGGAGCCCAGGGCTTGCTAGGAAGAAGACAAGTACTGTGTCAGTTAGCTTAGTGGTCTTCTTTCAGGTGCAGGCCCCAGGTAAGAATGGTTCTCTGCCTCAGACCGGCTTGCAGAGAAGGCTATTGGGAAAGATAACGGTTATTTTTCCTTCTTTCTTTTTTTAACTTGTCTGACCCGAATTACGGAGACCCTAGCAGTATCTGGTAACTCTAGCTTCGGACATTTTTGTTGTCGCTGACAGTGACTTTGGATCCTTCTCACTTGGGTAGAAGAGAGTGTATCCGCTCTCCCTAGGATGGTGTAAGGGATCTGCCATAGAGGATTCTCTTCTCTTACCTTTTCATCCTCACTTTTGTTTCTTATTTCCTTCTAAGACAGCAATCATCTTTGACCCAAAACTTGAACCTGGAGCAGTCAGCTACAGAATGGGTGTGCCCTTGTCTCTCCAAGTCTGTTGTCTGTCTGGGATGCCTCAGACACCCCAGGCTGGGTGCCTGAGTCCCTTGTGGGTAGCATTAGCATGTACATATAAACCCTACACATACATACATACCTATACATTAGCATATATATATATATATATATATATATATATATATCCTCCTGCCTATGTTCAGGTGGTTTTCCTTTATCTTGGTATGTTCCTCAGGCTGGTTTTGAACTCCTAGGCATGAGGGTCTGCCATCCTCTGCCTTCCAGCCTTCAGAGAGCTGGAATTAAAGGTGTACAATACAGTATTGGCTTTCTACAATAAATAATCTGTTACTTATAACTTCAAATGTAAGGCATCTACCATGTCAATGGTTGAAGGAATGACAAAAACCAACTTGTACTGTTCAATTTCTCCCTCTTATGGCTTGAAGATGCATTCCTTTCCACCTCACCCATCTTTCCCATCTTTCAAAGTAAGGAAAAGAGACAGGTGACGAGAATAAAAGCATTATAAAGAAGCAAATAAATGAAGAGTCGAGGAATGAAGACAGCAGGAAGAGGAAGGAAGGAAGGTGCAGGCCCAAGTGGCCTGGGGACAAGTCAGGGCTTGTAGAGAGGGTTTGTTGCCCCAGCTGCTTGGAAGGCTGAAGCAGGCGGATCCCAAGTTAAAATTCTTCCTGGGCTTCAGAGTGAATTCCAGGCCAGCCTGGATAATGTAGCAAAACCAGAAAGAGTAGGGGAAAGGTGTCTCAGTGAGGCCTCAGATTCAGTACCAGTGTCCCAGCAGTAGAAAGAAGAGTAGCCAAGGACCGGATGGGTTCTCTCCCTCTCTCTCTTCTTTCCTTTCTTTCTTTTCTTTTCTTCCTTTCTATTTCTTTTCTTTTTTCTCTTCTTCTTTTTCTTTTCTTTTTTTCTTTTTCTTTCTTTCTTTCTTTCTTTCTTTCTTTCTTTCTTTCTTTCTTTCTTTTTT
>NC_034591.1:161510787-161532678 GCF_900095145.1 Mus pahari
TTCTCTGTATAGCCCTGACTGTCCTGGAACTCACTCTGTAGACCAGGCTGGCCTCAAACTCAGAAATCCGCCTGCTTCTGCCTCCCAAGTGCTGGGATAACTTGAAATTTTTTTGAGCTCTCCTTTTATTATTATTATTATTTTTATTTTTCTAATTTTTTAAAGATTTATTTATTATATGTAAGTACACTGTAGCTATCTTCAGACACTCCGGAAGAGGGCATCAGATCTTATTACAGATGGTTATGAGCCACCATGTGGTTGCTGGGATTTGAGCTCTGGACCTTTGGAAGAGCAGTCGGGTGCTCTTACCCACTGAGCCATCTCACCAGCCCCAGGCTTTTTTTTTTTTATCAGGCCACCTGATGCCATCCAAGTCCCACTCTGGTCTTTTCCAGGTCCATTGCAGGACAAAGGGACCTTTAGATCAGAGATTATTTGCAGAAACATTCCTTGTTCTGATGGCTCAGAGGTTAAGAGGTTGCTGCTCTTGCATAAGACCATCCACCCTATGGCCTTTACAGGCAACCACATGAATGTGCACACGCAGAGAGACACACAAACATAAAAGTAAATCCTAAAAATCCTGGCAAGCTGAGGTGTGAGAAGCAGAGATGGATGCATTACCAGCCCCAGAGGCACTAACTGGGGGCGGGCTAGTTTTCATTCAGCCTCCTGCAGTGTGATACTTCCATCACTGAGATGATACAGTAGCAACACACTTGTAATCTCTAGGCTGAGGCAGCTGGAACTGTAGTCTAGCCTGAGCTAGAGACCTTTTCTAAAAACAAACAGAAACAAAATAATAAAGTTATTTTTTTGGTATCAAAAGTGTTATTTTAAAATAATCTTTAAGAGCTTTAGTTGATTCAACCAAGGTGGTGTTCAAAGAGGAGATAGAAGTTTCCAGGTTCTGTCTTACCTTTCCCCGTGTGTCGCCAGCTCTGTCCATGTGGTCTCTGCATCTCATCCATCCTCAGTTCCACAGTCCTGACCTCTCACCGGTCTCTCTTTTTAGCTTCAGATTCTTGGTCTGTTTTCCTCAAAGTGTTCTTTCTGTGCTCTTTAAACATGGTCAACTTGTTTTCTAGCTCCTGCCTCATGTGTCTGCCTTAGAAACCATAAAGTGAGTGTGTCTGCCTAAGTTACTCCGTGACAAGCACCTGACATAGTAGAGCAGAGTGGTTAACTCATGGCAAAGAAGAAAAATATTCCTCATGTCCACCTCCACCCAGGGGTCTGCTTCCTCCAGGGAGGTCTCACCAGCTGCTTTCCACATGTGATATCACGTGATTCTTTCCACGGCCTAGGGCCCTCGTGACTCAGTCATCCCTAAATCTATGTGTGATCAATGCAGGGGACCAAGCCACATGTATCTATACATGCATGCCATAGTTAGGTATTATAAATGCATAGATGCTTATAGAAATATAGGTGTGACTAGCCATTCTCAGTGGAGAGCTACATGTATATTTTCTCCAGTGGGTGGGATGTATATACATGTACTTTTACTCTAAATTTGTTAAGGTACTTAATATTTCTTCTAATTAATAGTTACTGTATATGAATATTTTGTATTCACAGATGTATATTGATATATTTTTATTTTATTTTATAATATATTTTATTTTAAACTAATACATTATTTTATTAATTTTTTTGAGCTGGGGTCTCAAGAATTTTTTTGTATTCACAGATGTGTATTGATATAATTTTTTATTCTATTTTATAATAATGAATTTTATTTTATTTATTAAATTTTGTTTTAAACTAATAAATTTTATTAATCTTTTTGAGACAGGGTCTCATGTATCCCAGGCCTTGAACTTTCTGTATATCCAGAATGACCTTGGATTTCTTATCTTCCTGCCTACACCCCGAGTCCTACGATTAGAGACATACACCAGCATATTGGCTTGTTGTTTGGAGAAAGGGTCTTTAGCCCCAGGTGCCTTTGGACTAGAGGCAAGTCCTCCTGCTTTTTCCAAGCGATGGGCGTAAAGGTGTGAGCTAGCTGCTTCTGTCTTGTTCATGTTTATGTAGCATTCCAGGCTGTGTTTGGTGGTATGCATTTGTCCCTATAAACACTGCTGTATTGGACATCCTGGTCTGTGTGTATGACTGTCTTTGGCACATGTGAGTTGGTTCCAAGTTCTCTGAGTGGCGGGGCAAGGTGTATGCACATTTTATATTTTGGCTGCTGCCCAGTTGCCCATGAAAGACTTGTAATTTTCTCATGAGCAGTGTTGGATTTTGCCAGTTCCCCTCTCCTGTCAAGATGAGATGCTCTCCCCACCCTATAAAGCGGGCAACTCTTCAGTGTGGTGTCCTTTCATCAGAACATCATTCTTTGAAAATGCTTATTGACTTCATTTTTGTATACAAATGATTTTTGAGACAGGGTTTTTCTGTGTAGCCCTGGCTGTCCTGGAACTTTGTAGATCAGGCTGGCCTCGAGCTCAGAGATCTGTCTGCTTCTGCCTCTCAAGTGCTGGATTAAAGGTATGTTCCACCACCTCCTAACTATTGGCTTATCTTTTAAAAAAAGGTTTATTTATTTTTATTGTTGCGTTTTGCCTGCATTTATGTGCACCTTGTGTGCAGTACCCACAGGTCCCAGAGGAGGGCACCAGATCCTTTGGAGCTGGCGTTACAGAATGGTTATGAGCCAGGACCTGAGTGTCAGGACTCAAACCCAGGTATTCTGAAGCAGCAGGCATTGCTCTTAATTGTTGAGCCACATTTCCAACCCCTGCTTATCATTTTCAAATTCATATTGGTAGTTTTATATGGGTAGAGATATGAATGTATGGCTGTTAATACAATATTGGATAGGTTTTCCTTACCATGCTTTTTTTTTTTTTTTAACATGATCAAAACTGGAGTCTTAGAATGGCAGGGCAGGTGATGTCAGTGTGTAGAGTGTGGGTAGGAGTTGTGGGGACCAGGTGTAATGTCAGCATGGGACTCCTCACCCTGGACCACATTGGTTATTCTTTAGTGGAAGTGAGGAGTTGGCGTGGCTGTACATGAGGTATCCTAGTCTTTAAATGTTGGCAGCTTATTCTGACTTTATCTGGACCTCATCTAGATAAGGACATGGACAGACTCATCTGTCTTGCAGTTCTGCCTTTTTACATTTATATATGAATCTTTGAAATTTCTTTTCAAAGTATAATGTAAAGTCATAGGCTTGAAAATGACCATATAGGTTGGTAATATGGATCTTAGTCGGTTATAGGCACTTGCTACCAAGCCTGGTGAACTGAATTTAAGTCCTAGGACCAACATGGTAGAAGGAGAGAACTGATTCCTGCAAGTTGTCCTTTGACCTTTCATGTGTGCTGTGGCCTGTGTATATGTTCTTGCACATAAATAAGTGTAATTTTAGAAAAGAAAATACTGTTCAAGTACCAGCATTTTTTTTTTTTTGAGGCATTTTTTTCAGGTGTACAACACGGCTCATTGTCTGAACATAGATTTGACTCTTGACATGTGGAAGCTTATATGACCACAAAATTCCCTTCTCTCCCCACCTTAACTAGGGATGGCTTGCAGGAACTGGCCACTGACTGCAGGCGTTCTTTGTAAATTTTTCTTTCTTTTTTTTTTTTTTAAATTTCTGAGATTGTCTCTAGGGTCTTCCTCAACTCCAGGCCTCTGCTCTGAAGTTGAAGCCCAGGGGGTCCAGTTTGTGTGAGAATGCAGCAAGGCCAGAGAGGCCTCAACTGTCTGCTGGCAGAGGAGCCTGAATTGGGAACACTTTGAGAGGCTGCAGAGCCCACACAGCTAGGCACTAGGGGAGGAGGGAAAATGACAGTCCTGTTTTAACCTCCAGAGTCGGATTCTGACCAACAGTTGAAATTGCTTTTGCTTTTTGCTTTTTGACTTTCCCGTAGGTGGTTGTAAGAGCCACGATGAGTGTTTCTGTTTTCTAGCTTCGCCCATCTCCAACATGGTCCCCAGCAGAGGTCACTACAGCCGAGGAAGGGGAAGGAAGGACTGAAGAACTGGATGGGCCTGAGGAGGGGAGGGGGTACGGGGCAGGGCAGGGCAGGGCAGGGGAAGCTTAGTGTTTCACAGTAACAGAATTGTCTGTAGCAAGCCACTGTTGCATTTTTGGTTTCTGGAACTCTGTTTCTGGGTCAGGTGTTGAGGTTACTTTGTTATTATTCTCCAGCATCTCTGTGAGGTTGGTCTCATTACTGACCCCATTTCCCCAGTGAGTTTAGTCATTTTTACACAAAGGGCCAATCTCAGCTCTGGTGTCACCCTCCTCACTGTGGTTTGCATAGCTGTTAGTCTAGCTCTGACTGTCCTGAAACTCATTCTGTAGTCCAGGCTGTCCTCAAACTCACAGAGATCCAGTTGCCTCTGCATCCTGAGTGCTGGGATCAGAGGCATGTGTCACCATTGCCCAGTGACAGATCACTTAGTTTTAAGTGTGTGTTTGAGTCAGGAGCTTCTGTATAGTTTGACCTGGCCTCTCTAAACTCTAAGATCCTCCTGTCTCAGCCCTCCCATCACCCCCTGCGTCTGCTTTGGGTATTGAACCCTGGCCCTCAGGCTGAGCCCATGTTCTATAGCTATCAGGCTTTGCATTTCTTCCCAAGGGAAATGGAAATTAAATTGCAGCCATGCCTAATTTGTGTCACTTGCTTTTTACTTACTGCGAGTGAATCATATACAGCTACAAAATGAAGGCTTATTTAATATTACAGTTGCCTTTCTTCCTTAACATAGTGTGTCCAGGGTCAATATGAAGGAAGAAAAGGTAATTGAAGTAATTGATAGCTCAGATGCACACTCACTGCTCCAGCTGACGAGTGTGAGCTGTTGTAAGTTGGAAGTGAGGGCTGGTGAAATGGTTCAGTGGGTAAGAGCACTGACTGCTCTTCCAAAGGTCCTGAGTTCAAATCCCAGCAACCACATGGTGGCTCACAACCATCCGCAATGAGATCCGATGCCCTCTTCTGGTGTGTCTGAAGACAACTACAGTATACTTACATATAACAATAAATAAATCTTTAAAAAAAAAAATGCCAGGCGTGGTGGTGCACGCCTTTAATCCCAGCACTCGGGAGGCAGAGGCAGGCGGATTTCTGAGTTCGAGGCCAGCCTGGTCTACAAAGTGAGTTCCAGGATAGCCAGGGCTATACAGAGAAACCCTGTCTAAAAACCAAAAAAAAAAAAAAAAAAAGAAGTTGGAAGTGAATTGTCAGGGATTTGTAGACAAGAACACAGACTGAAGAATTCTGGAGGCTGTTTGTGCTGTAGTGAGAAGACAATCCTCCTGGAGCTAAGAAAGTGGGGCTCAGGGCTGGAGAGAGGGCTCAGGGACTGCTTCTGAGCCTGACAACCTGAGTCCACCCCTGGGACTCATGTGACTGAAGGACAGAAGTGTCCTCTGACTTCTATCTGTACACTGTAGCATGTACACCCCTGCATGCCAATGCACAGACATACACATATACACAGAGTGATGCAATAAATAAATGCAATAAAGTTTAAAAGCAAAGAGGGACTGGAGAGGTGGTTCAGTGGTAAAGGGTATGTGTTGCTGTTCCAGAGGACCTGAGTCAGTTCCTAGCATTCACTCAGGTGGTTCATAGTCACGTGGACACCTGCACACATCTGCATACACCCCTATATGTATATAGTTAAAGAAATGAAATCTTAAAACCAATACTAAGGCTCCTTCTCCCCCTAGGGCAGACTGTGTGCTTAACTCTACTTGAGAGGTAGAGAAATAGGCACAAATTTACTGAGCTTCAGTCACTGTCCCAGGTCACTCAGTTGTTCAACAGTGGAGTTTAGATTTCTCTGTACAAGCCTGGAGTTAGAGCCCTCAGTGATGTGCCTCTAAATTTAGCAATTGGTTTGTTTTCAGACGGCTAGCCCATCTGCAAGCAAACCCAACATTAATAAACATCTCTCTTGATGAGAGCTTGCGCTTACTGGGTTTGGAGAGATGGAATTGTTTACTTAGCTGCCTGTCCTGAGTTTCAGAAAAAGATCTCTTACCTTTTTGCCTAAAAGCATGCAGGATGAATTGCACACACTGTTTTTGATACTGCAGAATTTACTGTGTGCCCACCGGTGGGAAGTGAAACCACGCTGAGCTGGTTAAGATCTAGAGTTGTTTACGAACATTATTTCCTCTGGTTCACCGGATCTGCACACGAAGAGAGGGCACGATAGCTGGATTTTAAGGACCGTGGTTGGCAGTGGGGAGAGTAAGCAGCATGAACCGGGGATCGCCCAGGTGCTGCCACCAGGGCGAGGTCTGTCTTCATGGCTGGATGGATTTAATGGCCTTGAGGCTCTGGATGGAGAACGCTGGGTTCACCCTCACACTTGGAAAACAAACGGAACAGTTCATATGCACCCAGGCACCTGTAAAGAGCCATACCTTCTTAGCGTTCTTCCTCCACCATGCCTGAGACTCCCTCTCCCGCCTACAAAGCTTCTGTTGTGGCTTTGCCTCTGTTAGCTGCTTCTGTACTTGTCTTCTGCAATGTAATTCTTCCTGTAGCAATCCTTGTTGGAGTTAGACCCAAGGGCCATGCCTGGCACCTTCATTTCACAAGGCAGAAAGGTTTGGGCAGAGAACATCTCTTGCTTGTGTGTTTAGCCACTGGGTGAGATTCCCCTGCGTTAGAGATGAGGACCTGAAGTGGACTGGCTATCCTGCTGGTTGTGAGGAGCTGGGGCTGAGCCAGCTGATGGGTGCATGGCCTTTGTGCTGTAGGAGGGTTGTGAACGTGCCTGTTGTGTGTCTCTATAGAGGAGTGGGGACACCCTCAAAACAACTTACTTAGCTGATGACAACACATTTATCCATAAGTAGTTCAGCTTAGCCATCCCCATTTATATGTGGCAACTGAGTATATAAACTGCCTTCCAATGAACTGTGTCCTTTATATCTGTGTCTGTGCCGGGAGCCTCCTCTCTGAGGAAAAATGGCCTACCCATTCTGTGAGGAGAAAGCTGAGGGATGAGTCTGTACTCTCTCTCTTCCAAAGACTTATTTTAAAGGTATTTAAATGCACACCTGTATGATGGTATGGCACAGGTATGCCAGTGCCAGAGGAAGCCAGAAGAGGAAATCAGATTCCCTGGAGCTGGAGTTACAGGAGGTTAGAAGCTGCCGTGTATGTGCTGGGAACTGAACTTGGGTCCTATGCAAGAGCAGCCAGTGGTCTTAACCAACCAGCCCTGCTTTCTTTCCTGCTCATACTCCTGGAAGGAGTAGTGGTGTTTGCGATCTGAACTGTCCCTGTCCCCCCTGCCTTTTCCCTCCTCCCCCACCCCCCAGGCACAAGTCTTAAGTCTTGGGAACTTCCTCAGCTGGTGAGGGTGTTCAGGGAGGTTATGGATCATTTAGAGCATGGGTCTCTTGTCAAGGGGTGGTGTAGTCACAAAGGGTGGGACTTGAAGGCCACACCTGGCTGCTTCCTAGTTCCTTCTGTCTCTGTGCCTCCCGCTCCACTGTGGTGTGACAGCCTCCAGCCCTTGCCACCAAGAACTGCTCTTCAAGTGCTCTCTGTCATGATAGGCTGAAATCCTTTGAAGCTCTGTGTGCCAGACATCCTTCTGCGAGGTGTTTCTGTTGGATATGGGGACCACCGTGCCGTGACATAGTGACTATGGCTGGGGATTAGTTCCAGGTCTGAACTTAAAATGTCACGGGCTGCACATCACTCCAGCATCCTGCTGCGTTTTAATTCATCTTGAACTTCATGGAACAGAACAGAACAGAACGCATGTGTTCTTTAGGTAGTTATTGCAGTCTCACCTAAGGGGGATGGATGTCTGCACATGTCCATGACAGATGCAATGTGTCATTTATATTTGGGTCTGAAACTGCTGGCTGGATCCAGGCATGGCATCTTCAGATGGGGAAGACTGAGTTCAGTGTAGAGCAGGTACCCTGATCCTGGCCTCAGGCCCACAGGCAAGATTGGTCCTTGTCACCAAGAGCTGCCTGTTTGGAGTTGCTTGTATCTGTGGATTCCCATTCCTTCCCAGCAGAGTGTGGAGTCCTGGGTACCAGAGTAACATCTGAGAAGTCACCTCTGCAGTCACCAGGCAGAATGGCTCTGACTGGAACACTTCAGGACACCTTCTGCCAGACATCGCCCTCCCATGTCATGGCCAGAACTGACCTTGCGGTCTGCGTCTTCCTTTCAGATCTAACTTCAAACTCGTGGCCGTCAATTCGAAGCTTTACGCCATTGGTGGGCAGGCCGTTTCTAACGTGGAGTGCTACAATCCCGAGCAAGATACGTGGAATTTTGTAGCTCCCCTGCCAAACCCTCTGGCTGAGTTCTCTGCCTGCGAGTGCATGGGGAAGATTTATGTCATCGGTGGATATACCACCCGAGGTGAGTGAGTGGCGGTCAACTGCTTTTGCATAAGCTGCAGCAACCTGGCTGGGTCAGGCGTGAGATTTTATGCAGTAGATGCTATATACTCACCTTTTCTTCAGGATGTGAGCCCTGAGCAGGATGGGTTAGGCAGGGAGGACCTTTGATGACCTTATTTAAGCATGGACATTGTTCACATGGAAGAGGGAATTATGAAAGATTATGAATGTTCTTTGTGCTTCTAGAAACCCAGCCTTATGGTCAGTACCTGGAACCCGCCCATATTGGAGGTTTGTGTCACAGCTTGGGCAAAAAGGATACACTGAGTACCTTTGTCTCCCCAAGAGTTAAACCCGCCCACCAGGGCCATGCCAGAGCTAAGTCTGGTTCTTGCTCTGGGCCCAGTTTCTATGTCCCACGGAGGTGGAAGGGTATAAGCACAAGAGAACTTTTTAGACCAGATGGTAACACCTATGCAGCGTGTTCTACCGTCTGCACGTGCACATCTGTGTGGTGGACATTTTGTAGGAGTAGTGTGGAAAAGAGACAGTCCCCAGGTTCAGAGCTGGGTGTGACTGTGCACTCTTGTGATCCTAGCACTGGGGAGGTACAGGGAGCCGGACTGCTACTTTAAGGCCAGCCTGGGAGATGGTAGAGCAAGAGGAAGAGAGAGGAAGCTCTCCGCAGGGTCTTCCAAAGGCTCTATCTAGTCTTCCTCACCTCTTCTCTTGCTGTCTGGTGGCTTCCTCGTGCATGTCTGCCTGTCTTCATGTGGCTTCCCCTGTGAGTCTCTGCCTCTGGTACGGAGGCTGGCAGTTGGGTTTGAGGTCCGCAGATCTGTTTTCAAGTGAGGTCTCTCTGGTGAGAGCTGAGGTTGTGGATTGGACCTGCTTTGGGGGTGTGGGGGTTACTCAGCAGCTAGCCTGTATATTTGTGCCTCTGAGGAGAGGCAGCAGCAGCAGAGGGAGGAGTGTGATGGAAGCTGTGGACTGTTTGCTTCCTCAAATGCCGTCACTTCCCCGTGGCCCCCACTGGGACTCAAGATAATCTGCCTTTGCTTGTGCTCTGCACCACTTGCACTGGGGCTTAGTATAGCATCGATTGATTTCACACGTTTAGACAGCCATGCATGGCATCTGACACTCCTGAATCCTACATCCTTGTTTCTGTTTTTCTAGGAAAGTGACTAGCTAGATTGTTTACCTACAGACATTTCTCCTTTCTTTCAGGCAATGTGTGGTTTGTGTTTTGAAGCCAGGCCTTACCGTGGCGCAGTCTATGGTGTAGAACTCTGTAGCTCGGTCCCCTTGTCTGAGCCTCCAGGTGCTGGGATTCTCTGCATGAGCCACCACCCTGTCTCGGCGAGCTATTCAGAATACACCCTGGCTGACATGACACACGCTTGTGCCCCAGCTTCTCTTCCACGCAGGAGCTGCTGGCTCCTGCCGGTAGCACTGTTCTTCTGGTAGATTTCCTGGCTCTTCCATGACCTTGGCTCAGCAAATGGGCTGTAGATTGACCTGGAAAACCCTTCTTGGGTGTTTTGAGCTTCATGGCCACCACTAGCGTGCCTTCTTCACTTGGGCCACCCAGGATGATGTCCATCCTGGATTCTCCATGCCAGAGACCGTTCTGTGCGGTCAGAGGTGGACTGACGGGTGTTTGTGTTCTAAGCTGAGAGGGCTGGGCACTGGCTGTTCTCTCTAACCCTGGCTTTTCCAGCACTTCCTGATAGTTCCTGTAGTTCCCATTATAAACAGCTCTTCCCAATTGTTTGGGGAAAACAGACAAAAACAATAAAACAGAAAACAAACAAACAAACAAACAAAACAAGAAGAACAAAAACCAGGACTTGAGTTGGATTCCCATCCTGTTGACTTCTTAGACGAGACTTTTAAAATTCATTAAGTAACGGTTCATGACTTTTTGTTTTGTTTGTTTTGGTTATGATACAGGGTCTCTCTATTATGTATCCCTGACTGCGTTGGAACTTGCTGTATGGTCCAACTCATAAAGATGCACCTGCCCCCGGATGAAAGGCATGCATCACCACACCCATGACTTTTATAATAGATTTTGGTTATTTCAGTTCCTTGCCGTGTCGTAGAGAGATGGAGACGCCAGGTGTGGTTGGCCATCCCTGTATTCTTATCACGTGGAAGGATAAGGCAGGATTGCTGCAACTTTGAGGCCATCCTGGGCTACATAGTGAGTTCCAGCTCAGCTGAATGCAGGCTAGAGAATGAGACATCCCAAAATTAAAAAAAACAAACAAACAACAAAACAACAGGCATAAATCCAGTAGGAAATCCTAGCAACCCTAAAGGGCAGAGGAATCTGTTTTAAATGTAAAGACCTAAAGATTTTCTCACCAAGTCAGGCTGCCTGAGCCAGTGCTCAGTGAAGAGGGGGAGCGAGTTTGCACCAGAAGACCCAAGAAGGCCTACAGGATGTTGGTATGAGGAGAGGAGCTTGCTGGTGACCCAGCCAGGTGTCCTGGGTAGATTAACCAACCCCTCCTTGTCTATCTTCTAGAGTGACCTTATTATCTAATCTCTAAGTAGATAAGTGCAGACCTTCGAGAGGACCAGAGAGGCAGTTCCCTAGGGCCGGAAAGCTGTGGGCACAGGGACCAGCACACACCCAGGACCTGCTGTCTGTTCCCTGCTAGCTTGGACTCAGATTTGGCTCTGGGGCTTGTCTTTCCGTCTGTACCTCCCTTTCTTAGACGAGGTCAGTCTTACTTTGTAGCCAAGGCTGGCCTTGAGTTTGCAATCCTCCTTCCTCAGCCTCTGAGGGTGTAATCTGTGATTACAGATGCGTACCACCATGCCAGGCCAACTGTAGAGCTCTTTACGTGTAGCAATAGGTGGGGTGGATGGCGTTCCACCTGCTGTGGGTGAGTCAGTTACTATAGGTTACCATTGCTTTGAGAGGGTCCATTGCTGTGGGAGGTGCTGCTGCTGTTTTGAGTCCATTGCTGTGGGAGGGTCCATTGCCGTGGCAGGGTCACTCTGTAGTTGTGGGTCCATTGCAGTAGGTGAGTCTGTTGCTATGGGCTGGTCCATTGCTGGCTCCAGACCCTGAGCTGTTTCTTCTGCTCACAGCTCAGTTTTTGTTTTTTTGTTTAGCAATAACAAACAGAAACTTCATTTTTGGGGGTTGTTAATCACTTTACCTCTTTTTTTTTTCTCCTGCCCTGTGGCTAAAGCCATTTGTGCTTTCTTAGAGAAGAAAATGTTTTAAAAATCAGTTTAAAAAGAGATAAGTGAAGCCCTGTGTGGAACCTCCCAACGTTATTTTCTGTTTTCCTTATTTTGCAATGTTGGGAACCTGACCAGGTCCCCATGCACACTAGCAAGTACTCTACATACCTAGCCTTCTTATTAGACGTACTTCGAGGCAGAGTCTCACTGTGTTGCCTAGGCAGGCTCTGAATTCTCTCTGTAGCACAGGCAAACCTTGAACTTGAAATCCTCTTGCTTCAGCCTCTCAAGTAGATGGTAAGACAGGCGGTTTTTGTTTGTTCGTTTTGTTTTTTTTTTCCTTCAAAAAGAGAGACTATACTTTTCCTGAAAGTAGTTATTAGTTTAAAGAAAAAAAAAGACAGAAGGCATTCACCAACCCTGACTGTTATCCGTAAGATCAAGCAAGAGCCGGCGGGAGGCGGGGTCTTTGATGGGTCTCCAGTGCTACATTTGGGAGGTAGGTGTGTGAGTGGATCTGCAGGAGCTGAGGCTCCTGTGTCTCCTGACCCTGGAAACCTGTTTTGCTAACTGTTGGGTTTTGGTATGGTTTTTAGGGTTTGCCGAGACACAGAGGGCAGGGGTCTGGACCTATCTTGTGTGTAGTCAGGCGTTCTCTAGCCGTCTGAGAGGCGGAGGGGTCTGGACCTCTCTATCTTGTGGGTAGTCAGGCGTTCTCTAGCCGCCTGAGAGGTGGAGGGGTCTGGACCTCTCTATCTTGTGTGTAGTCAGGTGTTCTCTTGCTGTCTGAGAGGCGGAGGCTGTTGGGCTATGGTGATGATTATGGTGACCTTGTGACTTAGCAGGCTGCAGTGCAGGGCAGGCTGCTCAGGCAGGCAGGACCATGGGGAGCAATATCATGTGGGGCGTTCTAAGGGTTGCACAGCGCCTCCCCCGCCCCCCCCCCAAGCAGGCAGCACAGTTTCAGTGCTGTGAATCCTGTTTGTTCAAGTCTAATGGTAGGCGTACCACCATTTTGCTGAAGAATAAGTTTTACATTGTGGGTTTTCCATTTTGGGTAAGACAGCATAGGTCACTAGGGTTCAAATCTCTGGTTAGCCAGCGCTTCTCATTAAAGCGTAGAATCTGCTACAGTAGTGTGAGGGTGCCCCGAGGTTTGCTGAGGCTAACTCTTCTCTCGGAGGACTCGGGGTCTTGCTCTGAGGTACAGCAACTCAGCATAGCCGCCTGTCTAAAGCAGCGTCTGCAAGTTGTACCCAAACCAAAGCTGCCCCTTCCGGTGTCCAACTCAAGAGCCTCCTGTTTGGGCTTTCCCAGTGCTGGCATTATAGGTGTGAGCCACCATACCTGGCTTCTGGCTTTGTGGTTCTGAGATTCTCCCAAGAAGGAAGTGCCTGGGAAAAAAGGTAGTGGGTGAGAATCCAGATGACCTCTGCCCCATCTGCTTAGAAAACCATTTCTCTATCCCCTGCCTTTCTGAGTGAGCTGCCTAGGCCACATGGATGCCTCTCCACTGCCTGGGTGGTGTCATCTGGCCTCTTTGTGTCTTTCAGATCGCAACATGAACATCCTACAGTACTGCCCCTCCGCCGACCTCTGGACGCTGTTTGAGACCTGTGACGTCCATATCCGCAAGCAGCAGATGGTGTCCGTGGAGGAGACCATCTACATCGTGGGCGGGTGTCTCCATGAACTGGGGCCCAACCGCAGGAACAGCCAGAGTGAGGACATGCTCACCGTGCAGTCCTACAACACAGTCACGCGGCAGTGGCTCTACCTGAAGGAGAACACGTCCAAATCGGGCCTGAACTTGACATGCGCACTGCACAATGACGGCATCTACATTATGAGCAGGGATGTCACCCTGTCCACCAGCTTGGAGCACCGAGTGTTTCTCAAGTACAACATCTTTGCTGATAGCTGGGAGGCCTTCCGGCGGTTCCCAGCTTTCGGACATAACTTGTTGATTTCCTCTCTCTATCTGCCCAATAAAGCAGAGACCTGACCGATTCAACAGCATTTAAAAGAAAAGTCTGGTTCAAGGGGACAAAGGCAAGCCTTTGAAGTCCTGACTCCTGAAGGGACAGAGTGGGCTAACATAGGTTGCGTATGTAGGCGGCTCAGCTGTAAATAAGCTTTCTTGAAACTAATTACTTGAAAACTTAGGGTGAAGAGACCAACCCTATTCTTTTCAGATTGGGGTTTTTTTTTTTTTTTGTATCTTGGGAACAAATGTCATGATAAGTATTCATTCAAACCTAACAGTCTTGGACCAACAACTCAAATCCACCATTAAAAAGTAGACTACTAGAGTCTGCCTTGCATGGGCCAAGGTCAGTAGCTAACCTGATAATAATGGTTTTGTTTTGTGTATGTGTTTTTTTTTTTTTTTTTTTTCCTTGCTGGGAATGGAATCCAGGGCCTCATGGTAGTCCCGGAAAAGATGACATTAAAAATGCTCTTTCTTCAGGTCACCTGAGATCTCCTCAGTAGGGACATTCCTTTTGGTGATCGGTTTATTTGACAAGCATTAGGATCCGTCACCTCCTTAGCTTCCGGCTCCCTTGTCACCCGGTTGTCACCCTGTCTCTCTGGGCAGACATTTTATCTTATATTTGTTTTCAGAAACCCTAACAGGTGTGTCCAACCTTTTGACATTTAGAAATCATATTATCATTTATAAACTTTGTGCACACTTGAGTTACCTTTAAAAAAGTCTCTTCATGATCTAAGTAAGTTGGCTGATGTTGTGTTTGCTGGCTGTTTTGTAGCTGTCCTTGGGGCCCACAAGCTATGGTTGCCTTGCCTGCTACAAGGATAGAGCCAGAGAGAGAATCCACACAAGCAGCCAGACCATCCACAAACGTGGATAAACACATTCTCAGCCACTTTCCCTGTCTTTGTGCAATTGAGAATGCTGTCTAAAGTAGACTAGTGAACCTCTTATCTCGAGTGTAGCAAATGAGGGTCTGTGTGGGTCACCACAGCTTCATTGTGAGGCCTTTGTGTTTAGAAGATTGCTATAAACACTTTGTAAATTGAGTCTTAGATGAGGAGGAGGACCACATGAAGAAAGATGCCTTTAGGAATTACTTTAATTGAATGTAATGTTTGCACACTTACATAGGTTTGCTTCTAGCTTGATCTTAGCCTTAGATGTGCAGCCATGGTTTGCCTTTTTAAGGGAAGGATGGCTGTAGCTGATGTGTGCTAGAAAGCAGGGGAGTTAGATGTTCCTTACAGACGTGGGATGGCCTCTGCTGGCCTTTCTGACTTGAGGTGAGATGCTGGCCTCAGAGCTCTCATGCCAACAGCGGTGCATAACTTAAGGACCTGCCAATCATGGGTCTGTGTTTCTTAAAAGACTCAAGGGCCTACTTAGCACGTACGAGAGGCCCCAGGTTTAATCTCCGGCACTTACAGCAACAAGGTCCTCACCTACAGGAATTTTGATTGAAGAGAATTTGCTGCAACCAGCTGCTATCTTGCAATGGAGTCGGCTAAAGGGACTGGACTCCATCTCGACACCAGCAGCAGGCTGCTGCCTTGCATATTTAAGAAAGCTCCATAGAGAACCAAGAGCTACAGGCAGATTCTTCCTGGTTCTGTGCACAGCTGCTTTCCTGGTAGCTGGGCATGGGAGAGGGGAGCTGACCCCTAGTAGGTCTTGAGGGAAGCTGACCCCTAGTAGGTCTTCAGTGTTAATGAGGGAGTCACTTCAGGGTTTCTTTACAGCCATGCCTCTAATACAGTTTTAGAGTCTAGTTATAAAACTCTTCTTTGCACAGCGATTTAGAAGCGCTGCTAGTCTTTATTTGGGACATGGTGACAATTCTTAGTGTCTTGTCATGAAATCTACCAATATCCAATCAACCTGCTTGTAATGCCATTGGAAGCTTACAGGCCATTTCCAGCCACATCTGTTTTCAAACACTAAGTCTGTTTTTCTTACCCCCACCCCCTTATTTTTCCCTCTCTAAGACAGAGTATTTGCCTTACAATCCAGGATAACTCCAAACTGGAGACTCTCACCTCAGCCTCTTGCTTCCGTGCCTGTCTTTATGTATTACTTTTAAAATTGTTTTGCTGGGTTCTTTTCAAGTAACAAAAAACTCTGAGCTAAAAACTTCACCAAAATGGTACTTATAGAGTAGATTTAATTTATATTCACTGTGGAATTAAATTTTGGAGGAGTCTAGAATTTCATTATTGCACTTTAAAATCTAATTTATGTTTGTTCTTATGGGTCTTCATTTTTATGCAGCCTAGTCCTGAATATTCAGAGGAAACTGGCAGTTGAATTTGCAATGGACAAAGATGGGCAATTATCTTGTGAAAATACACTTCTTAAAAGCCCATCATGGCGTCTACCTGTTGACTAGTTCTCTTCCTGATGGCCATCTTTGGGCATATTTCCTAATGCCAGCAACTAGATTCTTGGACCAAATGAAGTTCTAAAACTGAAATCCACAAAGCTCTCACTCCAGGCTTAACATGTAGCCTGTGTGCATTATATGGCTCTGGGGTTTAGATGCACAGACTCCCAGCAGAAGTTTGTTGTTCTTGCTGCCAGCTATGCTTGGAGAAGAGAGTCATGTCATAGAACTGGATGGGTTTTATGACATCTGTCTGCCTGTGCCCTTTACCTGCCTGGGCATTCTAAGAGCACTTGGAGTTCAGCTGGTGCCAACTGCAGAATTCGGCCAGGATGAAAGTGTTCCTTCGGAAACCTTCCCTTGCTCAGACAACTAACTCCTTATGTGATACTTTGTATTTCTTTCCATTCTCTGTTGCCTTACTCCCCCCACCCCCAGCTTCTGGGGTTCTGACTCCCACTGTGTAGCAGGAAGTGTCTGGGAGTACCCCCAAGGGAGCTGCCTGCAAAGTGTGCACTCCTTCTCTGGGAGGCTTCTCCCCTTGGCACCAGAAAAGGTTCTGAGATGACTGTGTGAGAATCCATAACTTCTGCAATCTGAGCTAAGACATATTGTCAAAGAACTTACAAGATGCTGGCAAGAAACACACAAGGCTTAAGATTAAGCGTGAAACCAAAGAGACTTTGACCCTGATGTTTTCTGTTATTTCTAAAGCCAAGAACCCGAGCAATCTTAGATGCCTTGAGTTTCCATCCAAGCAGAGGGAAGGAGAGGGTACTGTAGCTCTATACTGGGAGAACAGAGGAAAATGTTTCTTTTTAATAAACAGTTGTTTATAGACTGTTAGAGGCGCAGTCCTCAGAATTCCAGGTAAAGTTACAAGCCTGTTTGGCCAAAGAGGTAAATAGAAGGGGCCCTGATGTCTTTGTCAAGGTGTTTGGTGAGCTTAGCTTAGCACTGCTGACTTGAGGGTCTGCAGGACAAAGGGATCGTGCTGAAGGTTGTCTTGTCCTTACCCAGGAGTTCGGGGTCTGTGTGTACACTCACTCTGCCAGGGTTTGTACCTGGGAGACCTGTCAATCAGTGCTACCAGACATCCTGCCAGCCTATCAGAGTGAAGTGAATGCCAGTCCCCGCCCCTGCTTCGGAGATGGTCAGTATGAAGGGAGCTGTGATCTCTGGAAGCAGTGAGCTACATCAATTCCATTCCTTGGTGACCAGAAACATTGAGTGTTGGTGTGAGACAGAGCCTAGCTTAGGGACACTGACTGAACCACTGTTCCTAGGACAATGTGCTCTCATTTTCAGCCATGGTGTAGCCAGAGATGCCCACTTTAGTCAGGCCCACTGGGCCCACTGCCCACTGCCTTGTGATTCAGTAATAACCCCGGGAGCTTGTTTGTCCTTAAATCTGAACATCATATCCCATGTTTCAGGTTTTTTTTTTTTTTCTGTGTATGTTTTTTTCTTAATTTTAAAGTTAACTACTTTTTATAATCCTTGCACTTCGCAGTTTGTGAAAACACAGAAATGATGTGGAATGTGTTTTATTTAGAACTCACTCAGCACTGTAGCCCCGCAGATGGTTCTAATGAAGGAGGAAGGAGAGAAGGTAAAGATTTGGCACGAGTAAGCTCAGCGCTGGTACGTTTATGCCTTTGCCTTTAAAACATTCCCGTGGAAGAATTCAGCAATGCTCCCTTGGACACTTTGTCATTGAGGTTGTTTGAGTTTGCCTTGCCAATGACTGTCGAGTAGTTTCCACCTTAGGTTTAGTACTCACGTTTGCTTTTCACACTTTCATTAGTTTGGGAACACAGCAGGAAATACATAGTGACTGCCAGCTGCCACTTGACATAGCCATATTCACCCATTCCTACAGGAAGCCCGTGAAATGAAAAAGAGGGTCCATTCCGTAGAGCCCAGGGTGCTCAGTGTTTCCGTAGGGCTGGTTGGTGCTTTCCATAGCTTGTCACCGGCAAAGCAAAGGAAAATGTGATTTGTTGTATCACTTCAGGGTGCGACATTTCTCTGTCCCTCCAGTGTTTTCTTACCTAGTTATTTTTTATGGAAAAAGATAATCCTCAAGTTACATTCTGTTATGACTGACACTTTCTTTGTTTGAAATATTGTACTGAGTCTGTAGTTTGGAGTGTGGCATAAACACACATATCAGCATTGTCACATATCCATAACCGTGTTTGTGCATCTGACACCTGTGAACCACGGAGCTGTGTTCATTTTGTTTCTTTGGACTATGGAAGGAAATGCCTTTAAATAAAATAGTTCTCAATCAGCTTTTGATGTGTGTGTGTGATGAGCAAAGCTTGGGACCAGGGGCTTAGCAATCCAAAAGGAGGGGTCTGTGAGCTTCTGCGCGGAAGCTGGGAGGGGCCTGAATTTTACAGATTTCTGGGTCAGTCTTCGGCCTCTGTGTCCTGGAATCCTTCAGTCCCTGGAATCCTGACCAGAGTCAGCCTGGCTGGTATGCTGCACCATCTCATGGTGCCTCTCTGTTCCTAACATTCTTCTCCCTCCATTCCAGAAAAGTGGAAACACAAAGTTCCTTGCTTTTGTATTGGTTTTACTGTGACTCTAGTCACAAGGCTGGGTCAGTGTCCCTTTTTGAGCAGCTTCTGTTTGCTTCATGTGCAGGAAAACGTGAACATGCATATTTAAGATGCACTACTTGATAAGCCTGTCCTGATTCCTGGCTGTGTGGGGGAAGCATCTGTGGCAGCTATGGTGTGATCCACAGAGTCCCAGGTCCAGGGATGTTAGGGAAAGCATAGGAGGATCTGACAATCTATGAAAGAGCGATTAACCATGTACTACACACCCACAACACAATTCTCATGGTTCATACCTGCCGTAGTATTTTGTAAGCATATGCTTTGCTCACTTGCTGACTTTTTTTTTTTTAAGCACTAAAGCTTTATTACAAAAGGAGTTAGCTGCTAGAGAGGGCCCTCTCCAACCTTTCTCTGTGTCCTTTTCCTTCCCAATATATACCTCCAGGGGAGGTCAAGGGTCCATTATAGAAGAGGTGTTTGGGAGAATAAAATATGGTAATATTGTTCCAAAGTTCCTCCACATCCTTCTAGGTGAGAATCTTCTGATAGAAGAGGTAGGAACTTTAGCTCCTCTCTCCAAGATCTTCCATCTCTACATCCCGGGGAACCTTTGTCTTCTTTTGTCGTTTGGGCTGTGGCTGACTAGTCCTGGTTGACTTGGAGGGGACTTCCACTTCCATGGCTGCTTTTTCTTTCTGGGCAAGTCGGACGGATCTGCTGCAAGAGTTTCCTGTGCTTCTTCCCAGACAGCGTGATGTTGGCGTGAGCACTGGCTGCCTGTTTCTTGAGTTGGTGCCTCATAGTCAGCGCTTCATCTATCATAGCCCGGACCACCTGGTGCTTCCATCACCCATCTCTCCCTGCTAATACCTCGAGGAGCTTGAGGAACTTTCCTTCCGGGGGTCCCATTGCTACACTCGAGGCTCACTGAAGCTGCAGCGGATTGGTTTAATAAAGAGTTGACAGCCAGTAGCTGAGCAGGAAAGGAAAGGTGGGATTCTAGTCTGAGAGAGGGACATATGGGGGTGGAGAGAGAGATGGGTGGGGGGTAATAAGCCACGTGGCAGGACATGGACTAGTATAGTCGGATTAATTAAGTTAGATGAGCTAGCTGGGAGATAGTGTAAGCTAGGCCTAAGCTATAATAAAATTAGTAAGTCTGTCATTAATCAGAAGCTGGTGGGTCCAAGAAAGTCCAGCAATATATCTATTTATCATCTATCTATTATCTATTTATCACCTATCTCTATCACCTGTTAACTCTATCATCTATCTACATATGTATATCCATCACATATCTATCATCTATTATCTCAATTATCTACCTATCATCTATCTTTTATCTATCATCTTCTAACTACATCTATCATCTTTCTACCTATCAGTCACCCATCTATCATCTATCTTTCTATCATCTATCATCTGTCTATCAATCATCTATCATCTGTCTATCAATCATCTATCTATCTATCTATCTATCTATCTATCTATCTATCTATCTATCTATCTATCATTTATCTATCTGGAACAGAAAGCTGTAGGGTTAGTCTATGTTTCAACAACTGCTCTGCTGTTATGGATGTCTTAGATTGTCTATTGCTGTGAAGAGACACCATGACCACAGCAACTCATACAAAGGAAACAGTTTAATTGGGGCTAGCTTACTGGTTCAGAGGTTTAGCCCATTGTCATCATGGCAGGGAGCACGGAGGCATGCAAGTAGATGTGGTGCTGGAGAAGAATCCAAGAGTCCTACAACTAACTGGATGGGCAGGCAGTAGGCATAAGTCAGATAAAAGATGACTAACCCTGGACATCCAGAGGGGCTATGAGTTGGCACAAAACAGCAAACAGATACCTGGGGACACCAAATCAGCGAACAGTGATATAATCTGTATATAGCTCTTTTGGGCAGAGTGCCACCTGAACGGTTCTGTACAGACATAGCCTTGAGGTCAGAGGCTTGAGCCGCTGCATTTGGTAGCCAGCCTTCTGTCTGTATGTGTCTGTTTTGGCTCCTCAAAAAGCCATGCTTCCAGAGCTGAGGGCCTCTGCCCCCAGAAGGCTTTAATTCATAACAAAGAATTGATGTATAGCCATTGACTGGGCAAGGGGACAGATTGGGACTTTTCGATTGCACGCAAGAGAACTGGGAGAGAGAGAGAGGAGAGGAGAATCGGGAGAATCAGATTTGAGAGGGAATGCGGCCCTAGCTTGCGTCTGTGTCTGTGTGGTGTGGGTGCTGCCCAGAAGGTGACAGGGCAGCAAAGATAAAATATAGATCTAGAAGGTAGTAAGCCAGGAATATCAGAGAGAAATGTATGCTAGCCACGGGGAGGGTTAGAAGTGCCCAACCATTGAGCTACTCAAGGCATATCAAAATTAGCTGATGCGTGTGTGTCTTTCATTCACGAATCCAGAGAGCTCTTGGGTGCCAAAGTGGTTTAACTAATTCACCCCTGCAGGTGGCACCCCACATTGGCTACCATCTTTAAGCCGGTGTGTGTGTGTGTGTGTGTGTGTGTGTGTGTGTGTGTCTTTCATTAGTGAATCCAGAGGGCTTTGGCGAATGCCTGGAAGTGTTACCTGATGGAGCATAGAGTGGTTAACTAATTCACCGCTACAGGTGTGTGGTTGTCTTTCAGATACTGGGGTCTAGTTCAGGGTCTCAAACATGCTAACCAAATACTATAACCTTAACCCCTTAGTTGTTGAGACTGGAAGATTTTTGACTTTTCTAAATTAAATATAAATGTTCAATTTATTTAGCCTTAAAATTTCATTATAAGAAAAAAGCCCTAAATTTTCATTATAGAAAATAACATAGTGTTTTCTTTTTTAGATGTATGTCTATGTGCACCTGTGTACACATGAGTGCTGTTCTCTCAAAGTCCAGAAGAGGGCATCAGATCCTCTGCAGCTGGAGCTACAGGCTGACATGGGTGCTAGAAACCGAACCTATTCAAATGAACTCTTAAAAGTTTATTTATTTATTTCATGTATGTGAGTACACTGTCGCTGACTTCAGACACACCAGAAGAGGGCATCGGATCCCCAGTACAGATCATTGTGAGCCACCATGTGGTTGCTGGGAATTGAACTCAGGACTTCTGGAAGAGAAGTCAGTGCTGAGCCATCTCTCCAGCCCTTCAAATGAACTCCTAACTGCTGAGCTATCTCCCTGTCTTAGTCAGGGTTTCTATTCCTGCACAAACATCATGACCAAGAAGCAAGTTGGGGAGGAAAGGGTTTATTCGGCTTACATTTCCATATTGCTGTTGATCACCAAAGGATGCAGGACTGGAACTCAAGCAGGTCAGAAAGCAGGAGCTGATGCAGAGGCCATGGAGGGATGTTCTTTACTGGC
>NC_034591.1:161534063-161536454 GCF_900095145.1 Mus pahari
TAAGCTGAATAAACCCTTTCCTCCCAAACTGCTTCTTGGTCATGATGTTTGTGCAGGAATAGAAACCCTGACTAAAACAGATGCCATTTACAGAAAGTATCCCGGGTCTGTGACAGAGTGGTGGGTCCAGGAGGAGAGCTGATGCCTCTTGTGTCACCTTGATCCCTGGTTGATTTCCAGGTGCTGCTGGGTAGGAAGATGAGTTAATCTGAGGCAAGAGCCTGTACAGGCTCTGAGTACAAGCTGCTGGCGGCTGGAGGTGGTTCTCTTCACAAAAGGTTCGTGTGTAAGTGTGTGTGTGAGTGTGGTGTGTGCATGCACGTGTTTGTGTATGTGCCCGTGTGTCTGCTGGTTTTGTTTTAGTGACATCATCAATGTCCTCTGACAGTCAATGGGATACTGTCTCAGGTGTGATGGTTTGGAAGGGAAAAGTCACCTATGGTCTCATGTATGTGAATATTTTGGTCCCCAATTGGTGGTGTGTTTTGGGAGGTTCTAGGACTTTTGGGAGACTGTGGGGTCTAGCTGGAGGAAATGAGTCTTTGTGGAGTGGGCATTGAGCTTTCTAGTCCCAAATCCCCAGGACAGATGCCATAAGAGAAAAGAGCATGTTCAACCTTGTAGCAGAGACAGGGATGCTGAGGTTAGAGGAAGGGGAGGAGCCAGCCAGGAAACTCGGAAAGCCAACAGCTGGAAGAGCATGTGGACTTCAGGGCCTTGGTGATAGGTGGGGTGGGGTAAGAGGTGGGGGTGGGGTGGGGTGGGGGCAACAGAGTGCAGATTGGTGAGACTCTGCTTAGTCAGCAGGACAGCAGACAGGAAGAATGCACAGGCTCCTTTAGGCCACACAGGGAAGACATTAGCCTTTTCAGATTCTTCTTGGAATTGGAGGAAAGTGCTTCCTGTTTCCAGACGCAGAAGGGGAGTGCTTCTCACGTGAGAGCGTGTGTGTGTGTGAGTGTGCATGTGCATGTGTGTGTGTGTGTACGTGTGTGTATGAGTGTGCATGTGTGTGAGTGCACGCGCACGCGTGTGTGAGTGTATGAGTGTGCATATGTGTGTGTATGAGTGTGCACGTGTGTGAGTGTGTGTGTATGAGTATGCGTGTGTGTATGAGTGTACGTGTGTGTATGCATGTGCGTGTGTGTATGAGTGTGCGTATGTGTGTGTATGAGTGTGCATGTGTATGAATGTGTGTGTATGAGTATGCGTGTGTGTATGAGTGTGCATGTGTGTATGCATGTGCGTGTGTATATGAGTGTGTGTATGAGTGTGCGTGTGTGAGTGTGCATGCTACAGAGGCTGACTTGGGTGCATGCCTTGATCCCATCAGCAAGCTCAGTGAAGCCCGTGACTATGAGATGGTCACTTAGGCGAGGGAGTCCTATAGCATGTTTCTTAGATGCCAAGGAACCACTTATGTATTTAGCAGCTGTTGAATGGGGAATTTGTGAAATTTGGTTTTAAAAACTGACTTTTTTTTTTAAGTGCTTGAACCTGTGGCCCTTTCTGTAAGCTGCTCTTGAGTTAGGGTGGGTTCTTTTGAACTTTAAAAGAATAGAGAATTCAATACGAAGGGGTATTGGGAACCCTGAAGCTATTTTTAAGACAGCTTGGCTTAAATACCTCATCCTGAAGGCGAGCCCTTCATGAGTCTCTGCTTTAAAAGGTAAAGATCTGAGGAGGTGATGGCAGGAGTTAGAAGTATATGGCTTTTAAAATATTGTCACAGTCTTTTAAAAGGAGAAGGCAGAAGGCGAGAAACTGTGATATGTATTTTGTCCTTTTCTCTCTCTCTCTGTCTTTCTCTCTAGGTCAGAAAACAGAAAACAGCTTGTGTGAGTCTGCCCTCTCCTTTAACCGTGTGGGGCCTGGGTACTGAAGATGGGTGCTCCAGGTCTCTACCAGGCCATAAACTTTTAAAGGAGCAAAGGTTGGGGAGAAGGCTCAGTAGGTACAGCGCTTGTTGCTTAAGCACACAGACCCTTTATTCAATCCCCAGAACCAGCATGGAAACACTTGGCATGCACTTTAATCCCAACCCGGAGGAAGCAGAGGCAGGAGGATTCCTTGTGCTCACTGGCCAATGAGCTTAGCCTAACAGGCAAGTCCCAGGCTATTAAAAGACCCTGTCTCAAAATGACACGTGAGGCATGTGAGGAACTGTACCTTAGCCTGACCTCTGGTCTCTACATGCATACACTTACACATGAATGTGCCACACCTACTGCACACATATAAAAAATTATTTGTAAAGTACTTTCCCAAGCTCTGACCCTTTGCGTGTTAGGCCACAGTGCATTTTATACATTATTTTTAAAAGAGTGACCCTCATATGCTCGTAGATTTGAATGTGTAGGCACCAGAGGGTGACACTATTTGAATCTTTTT
>NC_034591.1:161536470-161537628 GCF_900095145.1 Mus pahari
AGCCACCATGTGGTTGCTGGGATTTGAACTCCAGACCTTCGGAAGAGCAGTCGGGTGCTCTTACCCACTGAGCCATCTCACCAGCCCCATTTTATACATTTGTTCTTCTCCCCAGAATGGGCAGATGCCCACATACCACAGTTAGTGCTTTCTGATCTCAGTTCCTTGATTCTTTTTATCAGCAATTCTGGAGCCCTGACTAGGACAATGTTGCCCCTGAGGGGCATTTGGGAAACCACCAGGTTGTCTGTTGGCACTTCTGATATTGCTCTAGATGTTGGAGGCTTTGTCAGAACAGTCCTGACTTGGATTGTCCACAATCCTCAGTAGCCTCTGTGTGTTACAAAGTATCTGGCATCCTCTTTGGCCTCCATAGGCACCTGTATTTACATTTGCATATATGCACACACAATAGTAAGTCTTTAAAAAAAACCCTAAGTCGATATATTTTTAAAGACAGATAGATAGATATAGGGTGTTCTGTAGCCCAGGCTGGCTTCAAACTTGTGACCTTCCTGACTCATCCTCCCCAGTGATGAGATTTTAGGTCTTTATCACCAGGCCCAGCACCTAAGGTGGTTTTGTTTGTTTGTTTGTTTGTTTTGTTTTTAATTTTATTGATTTTTTTTCAAATGAATTTCCCACCATGTACCTAAGTCTTTTTAACAAGTAGGCACTGGCAGGGCATGGTGACACACATCTTTCATCCCAGCACTTAGGAAGCAGAAGTTGGTGGATCTCTGTGAAATCTAGGCTAGACTGGTCTGCATATCTAATTCCAGGGTTACAAAGCGAGAACCTGTCTCAGAAAAATCCCAAAATCACCATGACAAACCAAGTAGGCATCAAACTTTACTGTTATTTTGGATTCTGTAACTAACTATATGTAGACTTTTACTGGAATATAACCACAGTGCAGTAAATCAGGAAAAGTTTATACTTTGTTGCATTCAAGATTTTGCCAGGAGTCTGGGAGATGATGGCTTGGCCAGTAAACTCCCTTGGTCCTGAGCCTGACAACTTGAGTTCAATCCCTGGGACCCAGAGGGTGGGAGGAGAAAATTCAGTCCCTACAAGTTGTAGCCTGACAATGTCTGCACTTGCACCATGGTGCACACATCCCCCATACATACATACACACATACATACATACATACA
>NC_034591.1:161537763-161588673 GCF_900095145.1 Mus pahari
ACATACATACACACATACATACATACATACATACATACATACATAATAAGCAAGTAATTTAAAAGGATTTTGTCAAGCATTGCTTACTGTGGTAGTGTCCTCTCCATTACTGATGACAAGGCTGCCCATGGGTAACTGGCATGATATTCTTTTTCTTTTGTCAGTCCTTTATAATGGTCACATACCTGTCAGGTTGTCTTCTAACTCCTTTAAATTTTTCTGTCTTTTTGAGGTAGAGTCGTGCTGTGTCACCAGAGCTGGCTCATGATCCTTTATCACTACAAGAGGGCGCCCCTCTCCCTAAAGCACATTTACTTCTCTGCAGGAGAATAGGAAGAGCTTTTCTTATAAAGTCTCCAAGTCCACAAGTGGCCATCACAGGATACAGTAAAAATGAAGATTTGGGTTTGGCAGAGCCCACAACACTGGGATCAAATGATTCTTTTAGCACCCTGGGTTCACAAGGGCACAAAAGTCCAAGCAAGTGGTTGGAAGGTACACCCAAAGGAGTGCTTGGGGACAGCAAGTGTGTCTACTTTGAGTCTCCTGACTGGTTTAGGTCACCTTCTGCATGGAACCCAGACTTCATGTATGCTGGACAAAAACCCTACCCCTAGCTGTACCCTCAAAGTATTATTATTGTTATAGTTTATTCTGGTTCAGGGATTAAAACGTCAGGGATTAGAGTAGAAAAGGGTTTCTTGGAGAAAGAAGTTGTTCATGATTGGCCAAGAGGGGATGGGTCACTGGAACCAGTCACCCAGGCAGAAGCAATCAGCCTCCATTCTTCTGGACACAGTTCCCAGCAGTCCCGGGCCAGTGAGAAGGGCCTTCGAGGTAAGGCTGTCTCAGGATCTGTGGAAGGAGAGGCTGCCAGTGATGCTGATCTCTGCCACATTTGGGGCTTGACCATTTCCTCACGAATACAAGGAAAAAAAAAAAAAAAGAATGTAGGAGAGAAAAAATAGTTTTCCTCTTAAACATCAGAAAAAGAGAAATGGAGATAATTTGGCAGCAGTCAGCAGACACTGGATCCGAGTGAGACAGACATCGGACCACTGTCACCAGAAAAAGTCTGTTTGCCCCATCAGACCAGTTATAGCCGCTTTTAAAAATAGGAGTTAGCTTTTACAAAATGCCACAGTGAAGTGGGATTTTGTGTTATAAACTTTTGTTTTACTACGTTGGCTTAATATTCTCTCACTCATCTTAAATATCAAAGCCTGTTTCTGTGGTGCTCACAGTTCCTACCTAAAATTGTAACTTTATAAACTTTGAAGTGGATCAGCTCCGGGGAAAACCTGCTAGCTCTCCAGAAAGCCTTTAAACGGTATCGACAGTATTCTTGGCCACCTAGCGGTAAAAATCTGAACTGCAAGCCTCGTGCCTGTCTTGGGACGCTTACTCTAAACCACGGTTGAGGAGCTGGCCAGCAAATTCCAGCCGCCTAGCCACAGTGGCCATGTGTGGTCGACTGTGGCTCCGTCATTCCTCTGGGGGGTTTGAGAGACCCAGAGAATCTCGACTACTTATGACTGCTTTTGTGGCTGGAGTGAACATAGCTCATTCCTTTAGAGTCGTGTGTGCCAGAAAAATAGTGTGTGTGCTCTCTATAGAACTAGGTTCAGGATGTTTTCCAGTTTGTGAAGAGATGTATATGAATCCTTCTGTCTTTCCTCCTCCTTCTCCCCCTCTTCCCCATCCTACTCCTTTTCTTTCTTTCTTTCTTTCTTTCTTTCTTTCTTTCTTTCTTTCTTTCTTTCTTTCTTTCTTCCATCCTTTCTTTCTCTGTCTGTCTGTCTGTCTGTCTGTCTGATAAATATTCTGAAGAAGCAATTTAAGGATATGCTGTGGCTTCATCATCACAGCTACCAGGAACGTGAGGCTGACTTTGCATGTTTCAGGGTCTGGTCTCTCTCTCTCTCTCTCTCTCTCTCTCTCTCTCTCTCTCTCTCTCTCTCTCATTTGTTTTGTTTTTTATTTTTGATCAGAATCCCACCCCAGCCTGTGGGATGTTCACCTACGCTAACAGGAAGGAAGGTCTTCCTCAGTTAATTTTTTCTGTTTCTCAGTTAATCCTCTCTGGAAACCCTCTTACAAACAAATTCAGAGGTGCATACCATTGATGCCCTATCAGACTTTTCATTTAATTGAGCTGACATAAAACCTGCCCATGATAGAACTGAGGGAACAAAGCACTGAAAAGCCCTGTTACCACCAGAAATCTTACAGAGAAGAACAGAAACCATAAGAATCACGCAAGGAGAGCTCAACCAAATGTTTCAGACTATGTAAATTCCCATTTACAGCTTCTGGCCAAGCAGTAATGTGATGGTCTAGATATTGCTCTCTGGTCATGAACAAACTTGGCTGTGGACATTGGCAAGCTCTCCCAGCCTCAGTTTCTCTACTCTTAAAATTGGATAGTATCAGGAGTATAGTAAAATTAACTACTGTGGGTCAGAGCGCGGTTTTGGAGTGGAGGTGAGGTGGCGTTGTTTCCTTGGTTCCTCTGTTTGGAGGCACTTGATACCTCTGGAGCATGTGTCCACAACACCACCTGGGTGCATGAGCTCAGCCTTGAGTCACAGGACAGATCAACTCTGTGTGATTCACCTTCCTGGGGCTCCTTAGTCATCTACACTAGTCCAGACAAGGCTGCCCCAGCTGGGATGCTCAAGCTTTGCTTTGCGTCAGGTTGTGCTATTGACTGATAGTCTTCCCTAGATGTGTGGTGTTTGTGTATGGACTCGTGGTGTGGCCAAGGCAACACACATGTTCTGGGGAAAGTTGGGAATTGCCACAGAGACCTTTAAACTGCCATTCAGCTTGGAGCGGAGCTGAACTTTTGGGTTGCTCTAAGGTGCTCTCCAACATCTGCCCTTGCCACTCCAACATCTGCCCTTGCCACTGGAGCATCAGGGATGCACAGAAGCCATGAAGAGCAACTTCAGTGGGGCCTTAACACTTTCCCTAAACATTAGACATTTTGGTAATAATGGCACCACAGTCACAGCTGTTAAGTTATTGCTGTTGCTGTGCTGGTGATGAATCTCCACTATGTAAATTTGAGCAAGCATCAAACTCACAAATTAGAGGTACTCTTTTATTTTCTCAAGAAGAGATGTTGAATTCACAATTATTAATGGTGCTTGTCAACTGGTCTCACTGTGACATTTCCACACAAGCACATGGGCTTTGGTCATAGCCATACCCCCCTCCCCAGTCCCCTTGTTCTTTTGTAATAACCTACACTCAACATTTTGTCTGATTTTAAATTCTGGCTTGTATGTATGACAGGAAGCAGTGATCCTTTTTTTTTCCTTCCCTTCAGGAAACTTGATTCTTTTGTCAACCCATGGTATCCAAGGAGATCCCCGCCACATCGCACAGTCCTCAGACTCTCAGGAGTCTGTGAGTAAAATGTCTTAGAATCTGCACACATACTCCTGAATAATTTAAACCACTTCTAGATGCTAGTGGCCCCCAAAGAAGGATGGAGATGCACAGTCATTACACTGTCATCTAGGGGTAGTGTGGAGATAGATACACAGTTGTTACACTGTTATCTAGGGATAGAATGGAGATACACAGTTGTTACACTGTCATCTAGGGGTAGGGTGGGATAAGGAAGAGTATATACAGGTTCAGTAGAGATGAATACTTTTTATTTAGGATCTTTTTGATCTGTAGTGATGGGTGAATATGGAATCTAAAAGTGCAAAGGACCGAGGGTGCACTGTGGTGAAACTCTTAGTCCATGCAGTCAGGGTCTCCACCCATCCCCTTCATCCTCAGCACTGTCCCAGTCTGGTTGATAGACTACAAAGATAATATATTCTCGTAATGCCCATACCACTGCCTTCAGGAGACAGCCACTGTGCACATAATAGCCAGTGGCTATGAAGTCTTCCGTCTGACAACAGGGTCAGAGCCAAGCAATGTAGAGAGTGAGAAGTCAGGCTCTAGAGATGGCCCAGGACTTTCTAGAATAGCTGAATGCTTATATGAAAGCATATTTTAAAGATACAGCTCCTCCTTCCCAGTGTAACTGTGGTTGGAACTGGACCACAGTTGGAGGAGAGCTTGCCTTCCACGCGTGAGGCCCTAGGTTAAGGTTCCGAATAAACCAGACTTGGTGGAGCAGTCTTGTGATCCTAGAACTTGGGAGGTGGAGGCAAGAAGATCAGAAGTTCAAGGTCATCCTTGACTATGCATAATGAGTTGAAGGCTAGCCTGGGCTACATGAGATCCCATCTCAAAAACAAACAACAAAAATCATAGGGACAGTGAGCTGGCTTTATGGGAGTGCTTCCCACCAAGCCTGATGATGGACCCACATGGGAGAGAGAGAGAGAGAGAGAGAGAGAGAGAGAGAGAGAGAGAGATCCTCTGACTAGCATGTACATATGCTAAACATACACGTATGATAAAAACTTAGCAGGAAATAGAACAGCTTTCTCGCCACTTCCTGTCAGATACATTGAAATAAATATATACACATTTAAAGGTCCGGCAGCACCGGAAGAGCACAGGCACCTTCTGCTAGTGGCCACCTGTAGTCAAGTTGCCCATCTGCAACACATCCTCTCACTGGAAAGGTTGGGGGTGATGACCCCTCTGTCCCCTGGTGCCTTCAAGGGAAGATTCTGCCATGCAGGAAACGCTAAAAGGCAGTTGTTATCACAGTTGCTGCTGGGATCTCTGAACACATGTTGATTTTTCATTTAGCCTCTATACAGAATGGTTTCTTAACCTCATTTGTCATAAACAAAAATCCCCAGTCAATATGGAAATGTGAGTTTCTGAGGGGCCTCTATTCGAATGTTGTTCTTAAGCAAATAAGCCTGGTTTCAGTAAGTCCAGACATGGGACCATCGTCCTGGTTACAAGGGCCTGGTCCTTCCAGGTGGGACTTGGGGCCGTCTGGGTGTGTGGGAGGCCATGGGCAGAACACTGGCATTGCTGTCTGTGGTGTACCTGTTCAGTCATAAACAGAGAGCCTTAGTTTCCACCTGGCTCCTCTCGCTGGCTCCGCACCGAGAAGTAAGAGAGAGAAAGAGAAAAATGAACAGGAGAGACATCTCAACTATTCCAGAGACAGGGTCAAACCCAGCCCTGTCCCTCGATGCCAGGTTCTAATGTGGTCAGAATGAGGCGGGAGACGGGAGTTTCTGAAATTAAAAGAAAAAAATCCCCTTGGAGGATGTATGTGGACTGTGCATACCAGTCCTAGTCAGTTCTCAGCAAGAAGTGCTAGAGCTGAACTGCAGTCAAAACATCTCACTGAACTGAGGGCTGCTGACAACACCCTCCCTTTCCTGTTGCTTTATTTAGTCCCAGCCCGTTCCAGCGTTTTTGTCAGGCAGACACTGTGGAGATGCCTCCTCTGTCCTCACTGTGTGGAAACGGTGACTCAGAATCTCACTCTTTTTAGGCTCTTGCAGTATCCCTCCTCTTCTCGGCTCCACCCGACTCCCTCCCGTCCTACTAGGTTTGAAAACCTTCTCCAATCTGGGGACCCACTGTTTAAGCTACTGTGATCCAAATGGCCCGTTTTGCCCCTCTGTCTTTTGAGGCCGTGAGTTGATTAAACCCAGTTCCCACCCGACTCTGGATCTGAGGATCGTGGAAACACACATTACCTCCCCTCCCTTTGTGGCTCGAGTGTGAAATTTCCCCCAACAGGTTCACGTGCTGAAACACTGGTCCTCAGCTGGTGTCGATGCTCTGGAAGGTTGCACAGGCAAGCCTTTGAGGTTTAGAGCCTCCCTTGCCTCCTCCTCTCTCTCTTCCTGCTTCTCGTTCCATCAAGATGTGAGTCGTAACCATTCCTGCCCCAATACCACCATGAGTCCAGATAAACCCATCCATCCCCCCCCCCCCCCCCCCGTAAGCAGCTCTTGTTAGGAATGATCTCATAGCGACCAGGAAAGTCACAGCTCTATCCCCCTCAATAGTTTTGGCACCAAATCTACATCAATAAGTTTTCTCTTTGCACAGTGTTAAGTATTTCCTTGAAAACCAACGGGTCACAAATGGCTATCTCTTCCTGGGGACGATAGCTTGATTCTAGAAATCATTTGTTGGTGTTTATGTCTCTTACAGACACAGAATGAGTGACACCCAGTGACCAAGTCTTGATGATTGTACTTCATGCCATTAGATAATAAATACAGTATTCCGTCAGTCAATGACAGGCCTCCCATAAGATGGTATTGCCTCGAGATGCTGAAGCCATCTGAGTTTATGTGGGGATGCTCTCTGATATTCATAGGAGGGAAAACCCCTCTGATGCTCTTTCTTAGATTATGTCCCAACCATAAGCAATACCTGACTGTATATAACTTTACCAGAATAGATGGCTGCTATTTTTATTACACTGTTGCAACACCAAGAGGAATGTTTCTGGGGCCGGCCGGGTAGATGGTCTAGTTGGCCAAGTGCTTGCTGTGCAAGCATGCACACCTGAGTTTGCATCCCTGTCATCCACATAAAAGCTGAGCGCAGCTGCATTCCTGTGTACGAGTGCCAGGGACCAGAGACAGGAGGAACCCAGAGCTTTCTCATCAGCCAGTATAGCCCAACCAGTGAGCTCAGGTTCAGTGAGCTTGTCTCAAAAACACAAAGCAGAGACTGAATAAGAAGACATCTGACATGACCTTTAGTCTTTATCTGCACTCATGTGCATTTGCATACCTTGACATGGCACAAGTACATGCGCAGAGAAATGCACACACACACACACACACACACACACACACACACGCACACTCATTTGATTGAGCTGTCTATACTGCTTATGTATCTTTATTGCTAGTAATGACTTACCTTAAACTCACCATGTCAGTAAACAAATGTTTGTTACTTCCATTCTTCATGAGGGGCGGGAGCCCAGGAGCAACTTACTGGACGGTTCTGGCTCGGTGTCTCTTGGGGAGGTTCCTTTGTTTGGCAGTGCTGTAGTTGTATGAAGTCTGAACCTGGCAAGAGGCTCCACCTCCAGACTCCATGTTGGCTGTTGGGGGTGGCCTTTGATCTCTCACTTTGCGGATCCTCTCACAGGGTGGATCATGGAGTGCCAGCTGCTTCCTACAGCACAGTCAGTCTGAGAGAGAACAGTGGCACAGCTGGTCACACTGATTGCTTCTGGCACATTGTAGTAGGGGACAGAGGAGGGTAAGAATGTAACAGGCCATCTTGGTTAGCAATCACAGTCCAACTTGAGACCCCAATCTTTACATTCCTTCTACATGAAAAATGCACGCAGTCCTTCGTAACGTTACCCTAAATCTCACCTCATTATAATTCTTCCTCAAAGTCTAGGATGTTGTTATCCAAGTTAAATATGTATACAGATGGGCTCACCTGGAAATGTCCTTTCTAACACTTTCACAATGTCTGTATCAAGAGTGGGAGATGGCTCCTTGTGTGTATATTAGTTAGGGTACTCTAAAGGAACAGAACTGATGGAATGAAACACACACACACACATGCACACACACATGCACACACACATGCACACACACACGCACACGCACGTGCACGCACGCACACAATACACACACACGCACACACACATGCACACACACACACGCACGCGCGTACACACACACACACACACACACACACACACACGCACGCACACACTTATTAGAGTGCTTTCAGGCTATGGTCTGTGTAGTTCAACAATGGCTGTCTCCTGATGGAAAGTCCAGAGATCTGTTAGTTGTTCAGTCCACGAGATAGGATGTCTCAATCCCATCCAGTGCTAGAGCACCAGGCATGTCCTAGAAGGCTGCCAGCTTTCATCTGTGTTGGAGGAAGTATCCTCTAACATCAGGGAAGCAGCAGAGTGGATGAACTTGCCACTGAGAGTGAGGGAAAACAGGCAAAAAGCATAAGCTTCTCTCTTCCACATCATTTTACTGGGCTGCCACCAGAAGATGTGCCCGTATACAGGGTGGGTTTTATAACCTTAAATAATCTAGCGAAGAAAGATCCCTCACAGGTGTGCCTAACTGCCTAAGTTTTAGTTAATTCCAGATATGGTCAAGTCGACACCAGGATTAGCCATCACAAAGCCAGAGAACAACTTTGGGGGTTGTTGCTTAGGTGAATGTCTCCCTTCCTTCCTTCCTTCCTTCCTTCCTTCCTTCCTTCCTTCCTTCCTTCCTTCCTTCCTTCCTTCCTTCCTTCCTTCTTNCTTCCTTCCTTCCTTCCTTCCTTCTTTCTTTCTTTCTTTCTTTCTTTCTTTCTTTCTTTCCTTCTTCCTTCCTTTCTCTCTTTGACAGGGTCTCTTACTGGCCTGAAACCTGCCAAGAAGGCTAGCCTAACTGGCCCTTTAGCACCAGGGATGCTGCTCTCCCCACCTTCCTGATACTGGGATTACAAGCTTGTGCCACCATATCCAGACTTTTAAATGTGTGTTGTGGGGACCAAACTCAGACCTTACGTTTGGGTATCAAGTGCTTTAGTAACAGAACCATCTCCCTACCCCACCTTTTTCTAATAAATTTTGTTTGAATTCAAAGAAATAGGACTCATGTTGACATTTTATTTTGGCTTATTTCTTATTCACCCCTCACCAGCTCTGCTGTGGGCTCTGCACAGTTCCCCTCTGCTTTTGTTATATCTATGTGTAGTCTATCATCCTGTCTTGCTCCCATCATTCCTCTCTGTGTGTAACCCATGAGCCACAAAGGCAAGTTGTTTCCCTCCTGGATAATGTCCCTAGCTGCCCCTGCTCAGAATATGGGAGGCGGGCAGCAGATAGAACCTCAGGCAGCCCTGAAACTTAGTGGGGTAAATGTAGGCTTTCCTTGGGACTGCCACAGCCCTGGCCAGAGGGCCTCAGCATCACCCTTGACTCTGCCTCCTGGGCACTCTGACCTCTGGGCACTCTGACCTCTTTCTCCATGTCAGCCGGGGTTACAGTTGAGTGCTTCTTCTCATCCTGCTTCTTGTGTCACAGAAGTCTTGAGTCTGTGGCTTTTGTTTTATCTTTTCTGTGCTTCCCAGGCAGAGCTGAGGGTTTCTCAACCACCATTCCTTAATAACTGGTCTGGGTCTTTTGTGACTCCTTTTGGAGTTTACTGCACTAGAAAATATGCATAACAAATTTAAACATGCCCCTTTAAACTGTAAACTTTTGATGAGGGAGAAAATATATTTAAGTTTTCTAGAGTTCTATTATTTAATTGAATGAACTCATGGCCCAAACCATAAACCTGTAGAGCGTTTTTTACTGTGAGCACTGTTTCCTTTATTTTTCTTGATTTCCACTTTATGTCCTTTTCTGAAATGTATGACCTGTATTTAATGGCTTTCTGGCTGGTTTTATCTAGCAGTCTCTATAGTAAAGGTTCTCTAGAGAGCCAGAACTTACAGAATGAACATGTTTCATAATATATACGACATGATATGTGAATATGTTAATATCTGTTCACATATATAAACACGTATATAAAATATATATTAGGGGGATTTATTAGACTGGATTACAGGCTGTGGTCCAGCTAGTCCAACAATGGCTGTCCACCAGTGGAAGGTCCAAGAATCTAGTAGTTGTTCAGTCCAGGAGGCAGGAGTCTCAGCTGGTCTTCAGTAGACACTGGACTTCTGAAGAAGTGCTGGTGAAGGAATAGAGTTGCCAGCAAGGCGAGAGAGCAAGCAGGCAGGGAGCAAGTGCTTCCTTCTTCACGTTCTTATGTCGGCTGCCAGCAGAAGGCGTGGCCCAGATTAAAGATGGGTCTTCCCACCTCAAAGATTTGAATTAGAAGTGTGTCTTCCCACTTCAATAATTAAATTAAGAAAAAAAAAATCCCTCACAGGAGTGCCTAGCCATTTGGGTTTTGGTTAATTCCAGATGTACTAAAGTTGACAACCAAGAGTAGCCATTAGTCTTTCACATGCCAGTCTAGTATGGTTTGAGAGCGAACAGTCAGTCCCTCACAGGCTTGCCTGCCTATAAAATACTTAGTCTTCAGCAGATGGCGTAGTTTTGGGAGATGTGGTCTCTAGGGCCTGGCTTTGAAGGTTATACCTTGCTCCTAGTTTGTCTTTCTCTCTGTTTCCTGTCCACCATGAAGTGCACAGCCACCTCGTCCACCACCGTGCTCCTCGCTCGCTAACGGCCCGGAGTCTTTAGAGCTGGAGGTGGACGGATGGGAATTCTCTTTAAGATGTGTGTAAGTCTGGCCATAGCCCCAGGAGAACTGAGCCGCGTTGGTACCGTCGCGTACCGTCGCGATACTGTTGGTATCGTCACTAGGGAGAAGCTGGTTCACACTAACCTTGGCTGCAGTATTACAAGATGGGCCACTCAGCAAACCAGGGGCCTTTCTTCCCAGCCGACTGCCAGTGGCGGCGAAGTGCTCTGCTTCTGGTAAGAACTTCTTTCTTCCATTTCTCTCTAGAGTTTGCCCGGGTTTCCTTGAGTCCTCGGTCCACGGTCCCGAGTCATATAAACCCTGTGCTCATTGAACTTCCACATTTCGCTGAAGCTTCCCTCGGAATTCTCTCCACCCCCTCCAGTTTCCACCCACGCTCCGTGCCAAAGCCATTCCCACATTTGGGTGGTTGTTATGGTCTCCACTCTGGATGCCAAGATCTTGACCGCACTCCTTCCAGACGAATTCGTCCGTCCCTCGTGTATCCTCAGTTCCACTTGCGAGTAGGAAGTTCTGGAGGGCTTGGACCTCGAGTCTTGACAGTGGGACATAGCACACCGGTGCTAAAATACGGAGGGCCTGACTTTCAAGCACCTCTTTCTCTTGACTCCAGGCCATCTTTGGAGAAGAGACCATTTATTTATTAGCTGTCTGGAGTTGCTGAGGTCTCAGCAGGAGCACAGAGCCACAGTTATGGTGGTACCTTTTCTCGTGCTTTGGTGATTTCTGGACGTGGAGGTTCTGGGTTTAGAAGAAACCAAGATTATTGCATTATTAGGGTTAGTGATGATACAAATTTTATCTAACACCCAAAGTCTGCACAACCATGGTTGGACTCTGAGATGTTCCACACAGATACCTATTCTGATTGCTTGGTCCCAGTTGGCCATGGTATTTAGAAGGTAGTGGGATCTTTAGGAGATGGCATCTCATGTTTCATGATAGGCAAGGCTTGGAGAGAGTTGTAGCCCTACCTCTGACTGGCCCACATTCTGTACTGGTCCTGTGCCGTGATCAACTTCTCGTCCTTCTCCTTTGGCCATGGATGGAGTTCTTCACTATGTCTTCCCCGTTTTGACAGGCTTCTGAAACTGTGATCCCAGATAAAGCTTTCCTCCCTCTAACACTCCTTCAGGTTTCAGTACAGGGACACACACTACTAGCATGTGCACTGAAGCCCAAGGTGTTCCAGTGCCCATGGAAGGACCAAGAGGGACTAATTACATCACTTCAAGTCGTCTTGGGTGAGAAGCATCACGGGGAATTTCTCCTAGGTGGACTTGTACAGACTGGACGAGGCAGAGTGGGGAGCTCAGCCTGGTGTAAACGCCCACTGTTGCCCTCCCACGCAGACTCTGGAGGTTCGAGTTCCAGCTCCAGTCCCGGGGTTGTCTGAACTATTCTGGGTTCGGCTTCAAAACAAAGATGGGGAGGACCTGCTGTGGATGTCACTGACATGCTGAGGAAAGCCAGAAGAGTTCCATGATGAGTTTCTCAGTAGAAAGCAGTTGCAGAAGTCTGGCCTCTGGCATTACCATCTCTCAGGGTATGAAAGAACCTCATTCTGAGTCCCTAATGCCCCTTTGGCTCCAGCCAGGGCCTACGCTTCATTAAATCCTGCGAACTGTGCCAATGTGTCTGGAGCTTTATGAGGTACATGAAAGGGGTCCCGGAAGCAACTATTGGGTCTGCCCTGGCTAAGGCCGGTGTTTGCCCCCAGACTCGTGTGGTGAGACCACAGCTCCGGCTCCCTCACCTTGCTGCGGGCCTGGCTGCTCTCAAGGGCCAGGGCATTGATCTCACCCCCAAGGTTTGGAACGAGGTTCAGCCTTATACTCAGGCCTCTTGAGGCTACACAGTCAGTCTCACACTTCTACAGGTTTATTCCTGGTGGTAACCAGCCTCACAAAGTAGGAAAGTATGAATTTGGGGCTTTGTGGTCAGTTTTATGTAACAGTGTTTCAATACATAAGATGTCGGCACTGAGATTTCGATGCTTTACAAACCGTGTCTGTAGTTTGATTTTTACTGTGCTCCCGAACAAGGCGGTCTGCCAGCTCTGGCCAAATCTGGTTACGAGGCGCTCCTGTATCTGGAAAGGGTCCCTTGAGAAAGCACTTCAAGTCATTTATCCAGCACTGTCTGTGTTGGCTCTTGGCTTGGATGGTCAACTTTCCACCAGCCCTGCCACACAGAAGAGCCTGGCCTCTTAGAGAGGGTGCGGCGAGGCAATCGGAGCAAGCAGGTTGTAGGAGCCATGGCTGGAAAGTCCATGTTGTTAGTGGGTCCTGGGTGAGGCTGGGATGCGAGTACAGTAGCTTCGTTTCAGCCTCCAAGGTGGGCCACAAGTCTGTGGTCTGAAGGCAAGCTGCTCCCATTTGGCTGAGCCCGCATCCTGATCATCTCCAGGTGGAGAACACTTCATCTGGTGTGTGAATTTAGAAATTGGATCTGGAAGGGACCATGTTTGATGAGATGCAACATTTGAGGTTCAGCTTAAAAGCTGTCAAAAAGACACCAGTGAGGCACTCTAAGTCAGGGGCCTCCGTGTTTCACGGCCACCCAGTTGCTACTTTTTAGCCTCTTATTTAAGTCATATGTTTGATTAAATAAAAAGGAAGGCAAAATCAGAATCACAGCCATGGGGGAAATGCTAAGTCAGGGTCAAGGAGCACATATGGGACTTAGATTAGAGGCCATGCCTCAGTTTCCCATTCAGAACCTTAGGTCATCTCCCTGGCATCTTCACCCTGAAAGAACATCTTGGTCAATTCAGTGTCCTTCCCTTATCAACCCCTTTGGGGTCTGTAGTGACTCCTGGCACGTGGTAAAAAGCCACTACATACTGGACACTTGCTTAGATTTACATTTCTTTCTTTCCCTCCCAGAGAACTAGCATAAGGCTCATTCGTTATGTTTCTTATTGAAGTGACCAAATACCAGACAGAGAAGCAACTTCAGGGAGGAAGGGTTTGTTCTGGCTCATGGTTTGAGGGGATACACTCCTTGATGAGGAGGAAGGTGCAGAGGAAGCAGGAATAGCTTATGTTTGTAGCAGTTGGAGTATGAGGACTAATCATCTTGGTAGACCAGAAAGCCTAGAGCAAACAGGAAATAGGGCAGAAGAAAACCTAGGGGCCCTCCCCCCAGTGACAACCAAATGGAAAACAAATTATTGTCACTGGGGTGATATTTCTCGTTCAACACCATAGGGCTAATTCTATGACTTTGATTTTGACTATATTTTGGAAAAAGTTACCCCGCGTCAAAACCTCTGAGCACTTTGGAAGCTGCCTACCTTGACACTTCTGCCTTGCTCCGGACTCCCACCCATACCTCCGTTTATACTATCTACTCCCTTAGGACAATGTAGTCAAGTGCTAGGTAACGAATTTTAAAGAATGATACAACAAACTATGTTAAGGACAAATTTATCTCACTAAGCTGTGTTTGAAAATCCAAAATTAAAATCAGATAAAAATGATGATTTTAAATATGTGATGATTCCCAGAGGTTTAACATGAGACTTGTGTTTTGAATGGGAAATGTCATCACAGGTACACACATTTGAACTCTCAGTCCCCAGCACGGGAACCATTTTAAGAGCTATGGAACCTTTAGGAGATGGAGTCTCACTGGGGGAAGTGAGTCTCTAGGCCCTGAGGTTTTGTAGCCCAGCCCCCTTCCCATCTGCTCTTTGCTTCCTGACTACAAGTACAACACCAGACGTCTTATGCTCCTGAGGCACCCATTTATCACTAAGACAGAGTATCTACTGAAATCTTAGACCCGAACAAGCCCCTCCTCCTTTATGTTGCTTCTTTTCAGGTGTTTGGTCACAGTAAGTAACTAAGATGGTGCTCACAGGATACAATGTAGATGGAGAGGGCTACCCATAAGATACACTGCAGAGGGAGATGGTATTGGTTGTGGATTGGTCTGCTGTGCAAAATTACTTCTCTAAAAATTATATTTATACTATGTGTGATGGCCTGTGGCTTTAATTCCAGTGCTCAGGAGGCAGAGGCAGGTGGATCTCTGAGTTTGAGACCAGGATGGTCTACATAGCAATTCCAGGTTAGACAATATAGTAACGTAGCCTCACCCTCAGCTCATGTATCAGTTCTTGCTTAACCATTCATTCTGTGTTTTTATTTCCATGCCAGTGACTGGTTTTGAATATGAATTTATTTTTATGAGAATTATTTGTTTAGTACTCCTTTAGAATGCCAGTGCATATTTAATGTTTATATTTGTGAAGATGTATTTTTCTAGCGGTAACCTTAACTCAGAAATGCTAAGTCTTACTGTGCTACCTTTAGTTCAGTTGCTCCTCCTCCATGGTGGAGAGGGTTGAACCCCAGCTCCATGCTAGAGAATCGCTTTGACCCTGAGTGATGGCACTACATTCATTGATAATTTCTTTCAAAGATTTATTTTTAGTATTTTTAATTATGTGTAGGTATGTGTGTCTATGTGTATGTGCAGTATACATAAGGTGTGTATGTACATATGCAATGTGTGTGTATATGTGTGTCATGTGTGTCTATGTGTATGTGTATGTAATGTGTGTGTATAAGTGTCTAAGTATATATGTGTGTAATGTGTATATGTGATGCATGTGTATGTGTAGGTATATGTGTGTTTATGATGCATGTATGTGATGTATGTTTATGTGATGTGTGTATATATCTGTGTAATGTGTCTATGTAATGTGTGTGTGATATGCATATGTGATGTGTATGTATGTATGTGTGTAATGTGTGTATGTGTGTGTAATGTGTGTATGTGTGTATGTGCGTGCGTATTGCATGTATTTATGTGCATATGAATCCAGGTGGTGCATGTGCCTGCAGAAGCCAGAGCTGTGGGATCCTCTGGAACTGGAGTTATAGACAGGTGGTTATGAGCCACTTGATGTGGGTGCTAGGAACCAAACTGGGTCCTTAGGTATCATGGCAAGCTCCTAACAGCTGAGCCATCTTTCCCGCTCCATTATTGGCAATTTTTATACAAAAATATAATGGAAGACCCTAGTGTTGAGTGAAATAAATGTAGATTGGATATTTTCACTATGTTCCTATAATATAATAAATGCAGCTTTCTAATAATAAAGATGCTGATTTTAATTTTTAAAAAGGCTTTGAATCCTCAAATTATGTCTTGTATCTCATTATCCAAATACTCTACAGTCAAAGTGTAAAAGGTACCTGCTAGAAGGATGTGATGACAGAGTTCTTCTGATCATGATGTCAGAGAGCTGGGAACCCTGGGCCCTGGGGCACAGCTTTGGTTCTAAGAGCTGCAGATTCTGTGTCATAAGAATAATTAGTGTCTCAAGATGTCATTAACCTTTAACCTAGTTTTGATGGGTTGGAAAGTTAATTCAGATTTTATTCAGAGAATTATCTGCAAGTAGCTAAAATTAAAAAATGTAGTGGCTCATTAGAGATTACAAAATTGCTTATTTCCCATCCCTCCCTCTCCTGTTTCCAGAACAGTAATTCTGAACTCTTAGAAATCTACCTTTCAGGAGTGACCTTGTATGTTAGTCTTAATTGATTATTTTATTTGTAATGACTTCTGTCTATGTCTCAGGTTTCAAACTCCCAGTTTTTCCATTGGTTTTTATTACCCATCAAGAAAAACTGAATGTGAATGTCCTCACAGGGTCATGCGTGAACACTTGGCTTCTGGCTGGTGGTGCTGTCTTGGGAGGTTCTGGAACCTTTAGGAAATGAAGCTTTGCTGAAGGAAGTGGGTCACTAGAAGTGAGCCTTGAAAATTGTGTGTGTGTATGTATAAGTATATGTATGTGTGTATGTGATATGTGTATATGTGTATATGTGTGTATTGCTATATATATGATATATATACATACACATATATGTGTATGTGATGTGTAGGTATTTGTGTGTATGTGTATGTAACATATGTGGGTGTATGTGATGTGTATGTGTAGGTTATGTGTATGTATGTGATGTATATATGTGTATGTGATGTGTGTATGTATATGTGATGTGTGTATGTATAGGTGTGTGTATGTGACGAGTGTGTATGATGTATGTATGTGATGTGTTTGTATGTGTAGGTATGTGTGTGTATGTGTGTGTCTGCATGCACATTAATACCACAATAGTGGTAGGCTACAGTGGCTTTTCCTGATGTGCATTTTCTTCTCCTTAGAACACATTACTCCAAGATGCCTTCATCCATCCCTTCATCTTTCTAGTTTTCTAAGGTCACATGATGAGGTCTTCTCCTAGATCACATAATGGGGTCTGGTCTTCTGTTATGGTCCTGAAGCTTTGTATGAGCTCATGTGTACATTTGCCTGTACCAGTGAACCTGCCAGGCACGTTAGGACTTCTGCTCTCACTCCAACCTCAGGGAGGGGAAGGATCTGAAGTAAGTACTACTTGTCCATCATGCAGAGTACCCTTCCCTTCTGCTGTGTGCCTTGGGAGCCACCAGTTCAGTTTCTCTAGGAAGCCTGTGTTGGGAGCAGAACTGTGTATGGTCTCACTGACACTGTCAGGGAGGCCCTTGGTTTCACAGTGTCTTGAAGTCTGTGATTTCAGTGGTTTGCATCTCAAAGCTGTCGCTCCCCACTGAACACTTCCTATCTTGGCTGTTTTGAGTTTGTCCTTCTACCTCCAAGCCAAATTATTTACAGTTTTCCTGTCCCTCCAGAGGTGACCAGGAGATTGAATGATATGGAAATTATGTTAATTTCATAAAATACCTTTCTACTCCCCATTTAAAAATAATTATTTAAAATTTGTTTATCTGTATGTGTATGTGCGTATTTGTACATATGCCCATGGAAGCCAGGAGACATCATCAGACCCCCTGGAGCTGGAGTTATAGGCAACCGTGAACTACGTGATATGGGTTCTGGGAACCCAGGTCCTTTGTGAGAGCAGAGAGTATTTGTAACCACTGAGCCACCTTTCCAGCCCTTCTATCTTATTTTGAGAAGGGATTGGAAATCCCTTTACTGTTAACACATGAGACTGGGTCTGTCTCTGTCTCTGTCTCTGTCTCTGTCTCTGTCTCTGTCTCTCTCTCTCTCTCTGCCTGTCTCTTTCTCTCTCTGCCCATCTCTATCTGTCTGTCTGTCTCTCCCTCCCCTATCTCTGTATAATGTATGTTATACAAAGAACATTATATAGCACACATGCAAGTGCAGGTGTATGTACCTATGTGTGCCTGTAGAGGCCAGAAGAGTATAATATACCTGTGGATGTCAGAGAAGATCACAGACAATCTTATTCTATCAGACTCTGCTGTCTTGAGGCAGAGCCTCTCTCTGAGGACAGCAAGCCTCAGTGAAACTCCTGTCTCTTCCTCTTATAGTGCTGGGGTCACAGACATGTGTGTGACCAAGCTTGGCTCTTTATTCAGGTGTTGGGGACTTGAACTCAGGTCCTCAAGCTTGCACAGTGAGTAACCTTATGTTTCTTTTCTGGTCAGCATATTTGCGTGGCTGTTGGAGTATTCACCTGGGGGTTCACATAATTCCTTTGCCTTTCAATCGGGGCTCTTGGTAAGACAGAACAGAGAATAGTTCTGGTTCATTTAAGGTCACACACTCCACTGACAAGCTCAGCAGCAGGGTCTTAGAGAGGGCACATGTCTAAGGAGCAGGGAGCAGGTTCCTGAGTGTACTACTCAGAGGAGGGTTTCATCCAGTCCTTCCAGCTCATTTGTCTCCTTAACCAAAGCCAGATTCAGAGGGCAGAAAGTCAGGTTGTCCAAGCTGGGATCATGTGTGATGTGCCTAAACGGCTCTGGGCCAAAAGGAAGGGGAAAGATCATCTAAAGGACAAAATAAACGCAGCTTTCTGCTCAGGTGATAATTTTATAGCATTGGAGAGGTAAATGGGTTCCTGGCTTTGCCTTTTTTTTTTTTGAGAGAGAGAGAGAGAGAGAGAGAGAGAGAGAGAGAGAGAGAGAGAGATTAATTTTAGGCAAAAATTCTTCTTGAGCTATGCCAGGGCCTCTGGCAGGCCTCTTTTTATGACAACGTGCCTGGCTGGTACAGGCTGTCCACACTAGGGGGGAAACACTTGCCACCCAACACTCTCCTGAATCCTCTTTGGGAAAAACATCCCTAAAATGTTTTTCATAGGACATTTTAGGCCGGAATTAAGAAATCTCTCTAGGAAGAAAAATGCTCCCCCAGCCCCTTGCTCCATCTTTGCTTTTTCAACTCGTCTGAACAATTTCTTTCTAAGAAAACTACCTAGAATAATTATTCATTTTTTTCCCAGTGGAGAAACATTTAGTTTCATAGTGTAGGTTCCTGTGAGGACGTGGGGTCAGTCATACATCTCAAATTTGCAGGGTGGTCAGAGTGATTTAAAGCCTGTAGCTTTCTTTGGAGGTCAGCTCTCGAGCACTTGAGACCGAGAGAACCACCAAAATATGTTTTCCTAAGTCCTTCTCTTTGCAGATGGAGTGGTATTCTTCCCAGCCAGGCACCCATCTAAAACAACATCCATATTTCAGTCTCAGGGGCAAACGGCCTCAAAAGTTTGCATATTGTCAGGGTAATTAAATCAAGACTTTGGCACCACGCAAAGAGATTTCCCAGAAATCTCGGGCCCCAAAGAGGACTCATGTCAAACAGAATTGGTTCAGCCTTCTCAAGAAAAGGAAAGTTACAGTAATACTTACAAGCAGGATCAGCACAAATCTAATGTTTTCCTGAAGTGATCAGGTCTCTGACTTTGCCAGGAGTATGATTTGTATAAATATTGTGGAGTTAATGTCAGTTTTTGATGTTTGGATGAGAGGAACCCCAGGAACATCACTTCTTCCTGGAAGCTCCTTCAGGTACTATTTCAGCAGATGGGTCAGCCAAGCAATGTGAACTTAAAAGGGAACAGGTGTGTAACAGGAGTGTACTTGGCCATTTCCCAAATCTCACCAATCTAACACATGCACTTCTTTTCTCTTTGTAACATGAATGAAAGTCTCATATTTGACGTGCTGTTGAGGTCAAGGTCAGGGGCTTGTCACCTACACCCCATAAAAGTTTGCAAAAGCCTTGGGTGTTAGCGGGTTGGCTTGAGATGTCCTGAGCAAGATGGCAGAACCAGTCATTTTCTCACAGTTCAGCATGGAAAGGAAGATGAGCACTGGTGTTAGGAAGGATGCACAGTTGTGTGTGTGTGTGTGTGTGTGTGTGTGTGTCTGTGTGTGGTGGGGGTGGGGTGGGGTGGGGTGTGCAGCTCTACAAGGACTTGGGTGGGTTTGTAATTCTCCCTTGTTGAAAAGTGGGTCCCCGGAAACCTACTTTTGAGAAGACAGCTGCCAATTGAGACAGCATGGCTGAAAGTGATGGACTGGATTCAGTAAAGATTGTAGTGTGTAGTTTCTACTATTCCACTTTAAGCTCCGGGTGGACCGCACTACCAGCCTCCACCCAGTTCCCTTGGATCTGAGAATGAAACACACACACACACACACACACACACACACACACACACACACACACACTAGCTTATTTAGCTCAATGGTCTTGTGGCTAATGTGCCCTTACCTTCACTCCCAGCCCAATACCTCTAAACCTGCCCTCAGCTTAGTTGCGTTTCTCATCTCCTACCTGCTACCAAAGACCCAGTTGGGAAAGTGGCCAATGGCCACCTGAGATCACACAGGGCTGGTGGCTCTCTTTCCCTCCGAGGCACCAAAAGGTGAATCTTCTTTCCCCTTCTGCATCTCTTAGCCTGCTGCAGGAACCTGGAAGTCCTGCCTCTTCACCCCAATCGTTGGCTGCTAGCATCTTTATTGATCACTCAAGAACCAAATTTTTGATTCAGAATTGTTCGTATCCAAGAGAAATTCTGGAACAAAAATGGAACAGAGAGTGAAGGAAAGGTCATCCATTGACCACCCCAACTTGGGATCCATCCCATGGGCAGGCAGCAAACCCTGACACTATTACTGATGCCATGTCCTGCTTGCAGACAGGAGCCTAGCATGGCTGTTTTCTGAAAGGCTTTACCAGCAGCGGAGTCAGATCATCAGATGAGACCATCAACTGAGTCAGACGCGGATACTTACAGCCATCCATCGGACTTAGGTCAGGGACTCCTATGGAAGAGTTAGGGGGAGGATTGGAGGAGTTTAAGGGGCTGGCAACCCTATAGGAAGAACAAAAGTATCAACTAACCTGGACTATTCAGAACTCCCAGAGACTAAGACACCAATCCAAGACCGTACATGGGCTGGTCCACGACCCCAGTCCATAGGTAGCAGAGGACTGCCTTGTCTGGCCTCAGTGGGTGCAGATGTGCCTAATCTTATAGAGAGTTGATACCCTAGGAAGAGGGATGCTGGGGGTGGTGAGGTAGTGATAAGTGGGTGAGTAAGGAAGCACCCTCTAAGAGGCAAAGGGGAGGAGGGATGGAGTGGGAGGGGGACCAGGAAGGGGGGCAAATTTGGAATGTAAGTAAATAAAATAATTTAATAATTAAAAAGGAAAAAAAAAAAAAAGAACCGGTTGGGGAAGAGGACCTTCAGTGTTCACATGCAGATTCCCAATCAAAGCATCAGAACCACCCCTTACAGTACATTGCTTGGCCAGGGAGACGGTCCAGTTAGCAAAGTGGAGGTCTTACTTATATTCAAGGCAGGGAGGGAGTGATTTTGTTGTTTCCATGCTGGTTTTAAAAGCTAATGGGAGTACAGGGCAGAAAGGATTGTTGGTCTATCTATAAGCTAAGAGGCCCCAAAGTGGCGATTATTAACCAGGGTGGCAACCAGCTATTGCATAATATCTGTCTTCACCAAGGTATGAGAAGCCTAAGTGGAAAACTGTCCTATTTCATCAATACGGTGGTGTTGGTCCAGTGAGATGGCTTGGTGGGTATTTGCAACCAAGCCCGATGACTTAAATACAATCCCTGAGTTCTGTACGGGTGCACAAAATTTGTGCCCAGTGCTGCTGGGATTGGACACTGTAGTGCGGTGCAGATGGCATTTCCATAGCACCTCCGATGCTTTAATTAACCCCACTGTTTGTATCAATGCTTCTAGACTGTATAATAATAAATTCCTTGTGAAACATCTCAGGCAGGTCACTAATTGCTTTAAAGTACAATTTAATGCAATGCTTCATGGCAGGAAGTGAGTAAGATCATAAAGACCTTTATTGCTGAAAACCACACTTAATATTTTTATGGCCCCGTTGGCCTGACAAAGGATTCTCTGAGTCATCACTTCAAAGCAAGGTCTTAGGATTTATGAAAGACAAAACAGCAGTCCATGCCCATGGTGGAAAGGCCCATGGGCTTGAACTGCTCAGGCAAGACTTTTCTAGTATGAAAGAAATGCCTAAGAGAAAGACTACAAAATGGTCTTGGGAGACGTGGGACCAAAGGTATTCACTGCCAGTCTTTCAATCACACACATGCACATGGTGCACACACATATGTGTGCATGGGAGTACATATACATGTGTTTAGAGGTCAGCCTTAGTTTTGACTTTATTTATCTGCTTTACATCCTGGTTGCAACCCCCCACACCTCTGTCCCCCTCTCGCATAGCTCCTCCTTTTCCCCTCCCTTTCTCCTCTGAGAAGGGGGAGGACCCCTTGGGTATCGCCCCACCCTGGCACATCAAATCACTGCAGGACTAGGCCCATCCTCTCCCACTGAGGCCAGACAAGGCATCTCAGTCAGGGGAACAGGTTTCACAGGCAGACGACAGAGTCACGGACAGCTCCCCTACTCCAGTTGTTGGAAACTGCATGAAGACCAAGCTGCATATCTGCTACATATATACGGGAGCCTAGGTTCAGCCCATGCTTGCCCTTTGGTTGGTGGTTAGTTGACTCTGTTGGTCTTCCTGTGGAGGCCCTGTCCTATTCAGGTCCCTCAATCCTTCCCCTGACTCTTCCACAAGATTCCTTGAGCTCCACCTAATGTTTGGTTTTGGGTCTCTGAATCTGTTTCTATTGGCTACTGGTTGGAGCCTCTCAGAGAACAGTTATGCTAGATTCTCAGAACCAAAAGTACATGCATGGTATGTGCTCACTTGTAAGTGGATATTAGCCATAAAGTACAGGATGACCATCCTACAATACACAGACCCAAAGAAGCCAAATAACAAGAAGGGCCCAAGGAAGGATGCTTGAATCTCACTCAGCAGGGGAAACAAAACAGACATCAGAGGTAGAAGGATGGAAGGGACTGGGTGGGAGAGAGGAGAAGGAAGGAAATTGGGTGCGAGGAATAGGATACAAGAAGAACAGGGGAGAGAGAATGGAAATCGGTGATGGTAGGGAGGGGGGGCATCTCTAGGACTCACCAGAGACCTGGATGGGAGGGACTATGGAGGTGACTCTGAGACTCCTAGCAGTGGGGGATATAGACCCTGAAGGGGCCATCTTCTGTAGCCAGGCAGGACTCCCAGTAGAGGGATGAGGACCACAACCTCTACCCTTGACCCTTGTCCTGCCTACAAGATGTGTAGGGACAAAGATGGAGCAGAGACTGGGGGAGTGGCCAACCAATGACTGACCCATCCCATGGATAGGAACCAATCCCTAACACTATTAATGATATTGTCATGCCTGATTTTATATATGGGTGCTGGAGACCGAACTCAAGTAGGTGCTTGGCAAGTGTTTTATTGGTTGAAATATCTCCCAAGCTCATTGACTATACTTCTCATGACTTAGCTTCTGTGCGTTTTGTTGAGTAAAGTAAGATTTAGATGGTCTTATTTTTTAATAAGCTCCAGAGGGCAGAAACCTCATGGCTTGCATGGACACCACTGGCAATGCATCAGCGTGGTCACAGGCAGGACAGCTCCCTCACTCTCTCACCTAGATGTCTCTCTCTCTCTCTCTTTCTCTCTCCCTCTCTCTTTTTCTCCCTCTCTCTCCCCCTCTCTTTCTTTCTCTTGTCATTTTATACATCTATGTAACCTATTTTTAACATAGTTACTCATTACCTTCTGTCCTCTGACTTCTACTTATTCCTTTCCTCCTACCTCGTCCCACTTCGATGATGACAATGATGATGATGATGATGATGACGATGATGATGATGATTACTTATTCACTTTACACCCCTCTCACTGCCCCGCTCCTGGCCACCTCTCCCACAGCCCTCCGGCCTTTCCCCTCTCCTTCTTCTCTCCAGGGTATCTTGGGCACTTCAAGTCCTTGTCTCACCTAGATCTTATCACCTGCTATTGGAAATCATTTCCTCTTTTCTTTAGATTTCAAAGGAACTGGATTCACAGACCATTTAAGTTATTCACCGAGGGGCTGTAGTAATGATCAGAGGTCAAGAACACTTGCTGCCCTGCCAGATGACCAGAGTTCAGTTACCAGAACTTGTATAACAAGGTGACTGAAACACACAACTGCCGAAAACTCCAGTTCTGGGAGGTCTGCACCCCTTTTCTGGTGTCTGTAGGTGCTCAAATGCAGATGGACATATTGACACAGACACATTAGGACAAGTAAACTCATCTTTTTTTTTTTTTTTTTTTCGAGACAGGATTCCTGGCTGTCCTGGAACTCACTTTGTAGACCAGGCTGGCCTCGAACTAGAAATCCGCCTGTCTCTGCCTCCCGAGTGCTGGGATTAAAGGCGTGCGCCACCATGCCCGGCCTAAACTAATCTTAAGATATTTACTGAGCACATCCTGGGCCCCAGACACTGCTCTAGACACAGGTGACTCAGTGGGGACAGGCAGAGCCCTGACAAGCATGGTGCTGCCGGCTACCCTCACGCCACGGCCTCTCATGTGAACCCACCCGCCAGCTTCTCTGTTGCTCATCTAGAATTTTCCAAGCTTCCCCAGGCAAGCCAGTTATTAAAGCTAAGTGTTACCATCTGGCTCTCATCTATTCCCAACCGCAGGTCAATCTCTTCTTCTCCATGCTTGTTGTTCTAAAGGTGTACACAGTTTCTTGCTTTGCTTCTTCATATTTCCTACAAGAGAAAAAAAGTGAAGGGCCACAAAGCAACAGAAAACCTATTCGTGTACAGACAGCGGGTATTGACCTTCTTATCTCTTTTATAGTAGGAGGATTTTTTTCCCCGATCCATGTCTTCTTATTATGTATCTCAGGCTGGCTTCCTGATCCAGCCTCCCCAGCGGTGGTGGGCTTACAGGTATGTACTGCCATGCCTGATGGAATAAAAACATTTGATAGCTCATACTTGACCTTTTTTGAACTGGGTTCATGAACTCGTATTTATGCTTGTGCAGTCATCTGTAGAAATGTCAACTCAGTACAAAGGCCCAAGATTACCTGCACTGAAATCTTGGCGTGAATGTTTCTAGTCTTGTATTTAATAGAAAAATTTTGCAGAAGCAACTGTATTGGTTCCTTTTCTTATTGCTAGGACCGAACATCTGACAAGAAGCAACCTAAGAGAGGAAGGGCTTCTTTTGGCTTTTAGGTTAAGAAGGGACACCACCCATCATCCTAATAGGCCTTCTGCTGCTGTGGTAAACATCACGATCAAAAGTCGAGGAAAGGGTCAATCTGACTCACATGTCCCAGTGATCACATGTTCCAGTTCATCACTGAGGAAGCCAAGGCAAGAACTCAAGCAAGACTGGAACCAGGAGATAGGAACTGAAGCAGTGATCACGGAGGAACACTGCCAACTGGCTTGTTCTCCATGGCTTGCTCACCGACTTTTCTTATACACCCCAGGACCATATGCGCCCAGGGAGCGGTACTACCCAAAGTGGGCTGGGCCCTCCCACATAAATTATTAAACAAGAAAATTCTTCACAGGATTGCCTGTAGACCCATCTGGTGATCCCTCTTCCTAAACGAGCCTAGCTTGTGTCTAGTTGACAGAAAGCCAGCCGGCAGAGTGGATAAGACATGGTGTCAGGATGAAGCAGCTCATCACTTTCAGGAAGCCTTCAGATGTCCATCCACAGTGACTTTCTTCCTCAGTGAGGCTCCACCTCCTCAAGGCCCCACACAGTGCTCCCGGCTGGGGACCAAATGTTAAAACGCAGGAGCCTGTGGGGACATTTCACATTCAGACTGCCACAGTACGGATGGCTAACACCAACACGGTTCAGCAGTACTTCACAAGAGCACCTACTGGGTGCTTTGCTGTATTCATACTCAGGAGAGAGGTTGGTTTCTGTGGAATTTCTCCAAGCACCGCACAAGGCACAGATGAATGACTCCCTGTAGTTCTTCTTGCAAGGTTCTCTCACTCGGTGCCCACTTGAGGGTCCTTACCATCCAGCCACAAAAGCTTGTCTGTGTACCCATGAGCACAACCCAGCAATGGCACTTCTGTTATCTAGAAAATATTTGGGTGTGGGTTTGGCGGTTGGACTCCCCTGAATTCAAAGGCTCTTGAGAACTGGGACTTGACCGCAGATGATTAAAAACACACATACCCCCTGTAACACACATACACACTCCATTGGCTAAAATAATTAAAAGATATTGTAAATAAGTCAACTTTGACAGTGATTGCCCCTAAGGGTTGTGGGGGACAGCAGGTCATGTCTAGGCACTGCCCCAATTTCTCCCCAAGTCATGTATCTCAGAAATTTATCAAGAAACCTCTCCCACTCATTTGAGCCTCTGGCCGCTTTTTTCAGGAATCCCCTGTGTCTGACTTCAGCGCTGAGAAGTGGCCTCTCTCAGTGGTAGTCCCTCTGCCTGGACTGGGAAGACTGGCTGATTGCCACTACATCCTGTCAGCCTTGAGCTTAGTACAGGACTAGACATGTTTGGTCTGCCCCTCCCCCCCTGCCCAAGTGGCAGCTGCTCACAGAGCTGGTGGGCTGGTCACAGCAAGAGTCCTGATTGCAAGTCCTTGTTTGATTGCAGGCCAAGTGTTCTGAACAGCAGGCCTTTCACAGCTGGGGAAACCCCAGCCCAACCTGCTGGGCATGCCACACTGCCCCATGCGGCTCCCCTCATGTCAACAGAACTGATAACCAAATGGGGATGCTTGGCTCTCTGTCCCCAGTGGCCTTGCCAGCCCGCTACCCTCCAAGTTCCAGTTAATAAGCAATGGTGCTCTAACCAGAAGGCAGGAGCTGAGAGTTTGTTTACCACATAGTTAAGGGGCAAATACAACTTAATCACAAGGAAAGCAGCGTTTATGAGGACCATGGCGAGCCGACAGCCCTATTAAAGAGTCCAGAAGGCTGAAACCTAGACTTCCCTCTGATCTTGACCCTGCCGTAGGAGAGGCAGGCAGGGACAGGTAGAGTGGCCTGTGGTTTTACTTTCTTGGTCATTTATTTGCATTGCCAGGGCAAGTGGACATCTGCCGAAGCCCCATTGTGCTCTTGTGATCCTGCTCGGGTGGGCTGCAGGTGAGTGTGCAGGGAAACACAACGTGACGAAGGACTCGCCTAACCCTCAAGGAGGTTCTGCTGCGTGCCAAGCGGTTTGTACCCACCTGTGGAAGACCCCCGTGGAACTCCTTCACAAAGGAGAAAAGCCAAGTGCATGCACTTTGGCCATTATGGAAGGCCGCACAGTTTAGGTGTTAAAGTAGCGCTTGAGTCTAGGTCAGACTGTATCTGAGAGGAGATAGGATCTGAACGTGAATTCATAAAGTATGACATGAAACTCAGTGGTGTCTCTTACATCAAAGATTCAGTAGCAGGTTGTAGTGGTATGGGCATGTAATCAGGGCTAGGGAGGCTGGAACAGGAGAATGAATCAAAGGTCAAGGACAGCTTGGATTGCATAGTGAGAAGATGCTTTAAAATAAAACCCAACAACTGAAAAAGCAACAATCTCTACCCCACACTGAGACTCCTCCCCCAAGGCCCCTCCCCCAGGCCCCTTCTCCAAGGCTCCTCCCCCAAAGGCAGTGATTTTTCAGAGAAATTGGGAGTGGGCATTTTACTGGGGATTCTTGATTTTTTTTTTAAAAAGGCTGATGTATATTTTATTTAACACATTTTAAGATGTTGAATATTTAGCAATAAAAATTAAATCTGTCCTTACGATTTGGAATTGAATCAGTGCAGATGAAATATAAATGTTCAGAAGGAAACATGGTGGCAGGAGAGGTCTGAAAACACCATTACTTTTCCGGCATCTATCTCTTTCTACCACGGCCTTTGTCTTCTCCTTTCTTACTCACAGATTACCGTGGCTAATTTGGGTGTCAGCTTGCCTGACTGAGAGAGAGACATGTGCCTAGAAAACTGGTAGTATCCACTCTTGTGTGTCCACAGGGTGTTTTCAGATGTGGGTGGCGTTCAAAGATAGGGTGAAAGAGAAGTATTTGCAATGTAGACAGCAGCACCCTATAGGCTGAGGACTCAAGAGGATGGGGGTGGGGAAGCTCTCAGAGGGATTTGGCACTTGCTGTTTCCTGTGGACATTAGACTCCAGAGTCTTCAGCCTTTGAGTGTGGACTGGTCCCAGCTATAGGTGTATCTTCTCCAGATGCTAACAGTCATCAGGAGTGGTCAAGGTGAGAGGGAAGGTATATTAAATACTTCACAAGAAGCAGCTTAAGGTAAGAGAGGTTTATTTGGGCTCACAGTTGGGGGGGGAACAGTCTAGCTTGGTGGGGAAGGCAGGAGGGTCTGGTCACATTGAGTTGACAGACAGGAAGCAGACTTTGGATAAGAAGTGGGGCTGGGCTCTCAAACCTCAAGGCCTGTTTCCAGTGATTCCCTCTTCTTCTATCAAGATTCTGCTACCTAAAGCTTTATAATAGTTCCCAACAGCATCTTCAGACCAGGTAACATATGAGCCTGTGAGGGAAATTTTACATTTAACTGGCAACAGAAAGTCTTCTTTCCCATTAAAAAAAAAACTTTAAAATTTGTATATGCATGTGTCTATATGTGGGTTTGTGCATATACAGTGTTCACAGGGGTCAGAAGAGGGGGTTTGATTTCCTACAGCTGGAGTTACAGGCAGCTGATGTAAGCATTGGGTGTAAGGCACCCGATGTGGGTGCAGGGAACTGAATCCAGGTCCTGAGCAAAAGAGGCATCCTCTTTGTCATCTCCAGGATCAATTAAAGCACTTGTTGGGGCTAAAGTCAAAGTTACTTTTGGCTTTTTATACCTAAGTACCCTGATGGTATTTCCTCTGGATTCAATAATTTCCTTCTGGAGGAATCAGAGAGGCTCGAGAAACTTGAGAGAATTAGAAGACTCCTAAGGCTCCTCTGATAGAAGCAATAAACAGTTGCTAGGAGAGGAGATTCTCAGGCAGAGTTGCCTGTCAGTTGTGCAAGGATAAGGAGGGAACTCTGGAATATAGCTTTGAAGAGCCATTAATGCTAGGGTAGGCTTTCCCCTTATGCAGCTGCCCATGTTTCCCATACACCTATAAATAACCCCTCATGTATGCTCCTGTGAGCAGCTCACTAGAGGAACTGGTTCCCCAAATTAGACTTGGTGGGTCTATGGTTGGTGCCCCATCTATGGCAAATAGACATTTGTTCATTTCTTCCCAGTGAGAGAAAAAATAATCAAAGAACACTGGCTGTTAGTGCAAGGAGTAACACAGAAACTAGCTAAGGGAACTTCAGCATTGGATTAAAAGAAGTCGAAAAACATAGCTAGACTAGAAAGGATGTGTTCTGACTCTATTTATGTAGCTCTGATCAAAAGCTACTGGAGGAGGAGGGGAAAAAGAATTTATTTGGCTTACACTTCCAGGTCATTGTTCATTATTAAGGGAAGTCAGGGTAGGGCAGGACTTCAAGCGACAACTTGAAAGCAGGAGCCACAGAAGAAGGCTGCTTGCTAGCTTGTTCTTATACATCCCAGAACCACCTGCCCAGGGAATGGTGACGCCCACAGTGGGCTGGACTTTCTTACATCAATTAGCAATCAAGACAATTTCCCACAGGCCGGTATGATTTGGACAATCTCTTAACTGAGTCTCCCTTCTCAGATGAGTTTACCCTGTGATGAGTTAACAAATAAATCTAAGTAGGTTAGCTCATACAATAAATAGGTAATTAGATAATTATATTATAATTTGCCATAATCTGAGACAAAGGGTGCATGGGACGCTACTGTCGATGAACAAGACAAAGAACCCAAGAACCTCAGTAGCCACAGGATTAGAAGGTCAGGTAGAGGCTCTGGTATCTTGAAGGAAAAATGTAAATCTCAAGTTCTTGAATTGCTGGCTTAGAATCCAAAGCCTAAAAACCCAGGGAATTTCTATGCATGTGCTGAATCTGTTTATCTTTTAAGCCATAAAGTAGCAGCAAATCGAACAGTTTCATAAGGTAGATTGCCAGAATACATCATCAGTTGAATTTGAAACTCTAGAATAGGTTTCTTATATGATAAATAGGTGTTTTTAATTATTGAGAATAGTAGGATCCAAGAATTGAAAGGGAATTTGGGGTAGATTAAATGTTTAACCTCAACTAAATTCCATTTGTTAGCTACAGTAGGTAAAATAATACTGCAAAGTTGCCCTGTGTCCTAATTCCTGGAACCTGAAGGGACTTTGCTGATGTGACTAAGGTTGAAGACCTTGAGGTGGGGAGAGAACACTCCCAATTACACAGGAAGCCTGATTTAATACTGTGGATTCTTAAAAGCCAAGAGGGAAATATGATTTTGGAGGAAAGGTCAGACTAAGATGAAGTACTGTTGGCTCTGAAGGTGGAAGAAAAAGCTACAGCCAAGAAGTGGGCCTGGCCCTCTAGAAGCTAGAAAAGACAAGGAAGTGTCCTTTTCCCAAAAGATCATGACAAGGGCTCAGGGGATTGGGCATAAATCATGCTTTCTCGACCCTGTAAATTCTCCTTTGAGAAACAGTCTTAGACAATCTACCATGTTCTGGTCAGGACTGACAGCCATAGCATGTGACAGCCAGTCACTTGTGGTCTGAGCTGCCCTGTGTGAAGTGATTTTACTCTCAGAGGGAAGCATCTAGAAGCCTTCCATCATTAAATGGAGGCTTTGAAGCAGGAATGAGTTTGAAGAGGCCCTGGAGACACAAGCGAACCCATTCAGTGGTGCTTACTCTGTGTTAAGATCTGCTCCTGTCTCCTAACCACCACCGGCTCAGTCTGCACCAACTCAGCCTGCATCTGTGACATCCTGTGGAGTCTCCGGGTATCACGTGACTGAGGAGGAAATAGTTTGCTTCTGGTTTTAGGTGACTTTGCCCACTGGGCTGGTGTCAACCAGAAGTGGAGTGATCTGGTACTGCAGCTCCCTGAGTTTTGACTGGGAGTGGGTGAGAGACGTGTCCATCTTCCTTGGGGGCTGTCTTAGTCAGGGTTTCTACTGCTGTGAAGAGACACCACGACCACAGCAATTCTTATAAAGGAAAACATTTAATTGGGGCTGGCCTACAGTTTCAGAGATTAAGTCCAAATCTTCATGGTGGGAAGCATGGCAGCATCTAGGCAGACATGGGGCTGGAGAAGGAGCTGAGAGTTCTACATTTGGATCAGCAGGCAGCGGGAAGAAAGACACACTGGTCAGGCTTGAACTTCTGAGACCTCAAAGCCCGCCCCCACAGTGACACACTTCCTCCAACAAGGCCACGCCTCCTAATAGTGCCCTCCCTCTGACCAAGCCTTCAAGCACATGAGTCTATAGGGGCCATTCCTATTCAAACCAACACAGGAGCAGAGTGTTGGGACAATGTGCTTCACATTCAGCCAATTTGTCTGGAAAGACAAAAGCTTAAAGAAAAGACTCACACAAATCTGTGAAGGGAATAAGGAAGGCCCAGGAGACAAAATTACTGATCAAGACCACATGGAATGATGACTAGGTTTACCTAGACCGAGGAATGGAGGCGGATATAGACTAACCATCAGAGAACACTGTTGTTACAGTTTCCATGTAGGACATTCTCAAAGTCATCTAGATACTTCTGGGCTACCACAGTCATAGGGAAACTAAGTGGACACCAGCTGCGTACCTACCGGTTCCCTTCCTGAGATTTGGCTGTGCTCTGTCTAGGGAGACTCACAGGATGGCAGTCAGTTTGAGAAGATGACCTTGCGGGAGAGCCCAAATGCAGCTAAGGGTCAGAATAAAGTGGTAATCTGGGGCTGTAGAGACAGGGGAGACTATGGCACAGTGTAGGGAGGGAGCTGGGTGACTCCTGTTCTCAGATCAGCAAGGAAGTGTTTCTTTACCCAGACTAACTGGTTTCTCACAGTTGAGAAGCAGCTCTGGGGGTTAGGTTGTGACTAGAATTCTTAGAACAGAGCCGGAAGAGAGAAAGGAATTAGCAAACAGAAGGACCAAATGATTAGAGCTGAGGCCACCATCAACTTCCTTTTCCATCTCCCCTGATGCTAGTCGGAGGGTCTCATGAGCTAAACAATCCGGGAGGCACTGAGGGAGACTTTGAGGAGTTGTAGATTCAAACAAAGGGTCTTCCCTTCTCAGGCAGATCTGGCAAGAAACCATCGACGTGGCAGAGAATCTGGAGAAGGCAAGGTGGACCCAGAGGTGCTTGTGAGGAAGATGATTGGTGACAGGATTGGTGACAGGATTGGTGAGGAGCAAGGTTCCTTGGAAGTTTCTTTTTTTTTCTTTTTAAAAAAGATTTATTTACTTATTTTATATATGTGAGTACACTGTAGCAGTCTTCAGACACTCCAGAAGAGGGTGTCAGATCTTATTATGAATGGTTGTGAGCCACCATGTGGTTGCTGGGAATTGAACTCAGGACCTCTGGAAGAGCAGTACCGTCTCTCCAGTCTTCCTTGGAAGTTTCTAATTTGAACGGTAGATGGATGGTTCTGTCACTGCTTGAGTTAGTGGAGATGGGGAAGAAATGGGTTTGGGAGGAAGAGTGTCTGAGGTGTGTTGAGCAGAGGCGCTCTAAGTCCCGTGGGAATGGTGTCCACGCAGCACCTGGAAATGTGAATCATCTCAAGTCAAGGATTCAAGCAAGGGGCGTAGGATGAGGAAGCAATTTGGGAGTTGTGGGGAAGTGGAGTGTGGTGGCTCACACCTATAGTCCTAGCACCTTAGACACTGAGGCAGGAGGATAGCTGTAAGTTTGAAGTTAGTCTGGACTATATAGTGAGCTCCAACTCAGCCTGGTCTACAGAGTGTGAACTTGTCTCAAAACAACAGTGACCAGGACAACCACAGAAGACTTGAAAACAAACCGAATTCCCAAGCAAGTAGACAGCATTGTTAAGGAGGAAGGAAGGGAGGGAGGGAGGGAGGGAGGGAGGAAGGAAGGAAGACAAGAATGAAAAGGAGCTTCTTACAGGGTTCTTCTGGTAGTCCTTTCCAAGTGACATAGGGGGAGTCATCTGGGAGGAAGGACTATCAGTTGAGGCGTGGCCTCCATCAGATTAGCCCACAGGCAATTCTCTGGGGACATTTCTCAGTTAGTGACTGAGATGGGAGGGCCCAGCCCACTGTGGTGATGCCACCCCTGTGCAGGTGGTTTTGGGAGGTATAAGAAAGGTAGTTGTGAGCCAGGAGAGCAAGCCAGCCAGCAGAATTTCTCATGGTGTCTGCCTCAGTCCCTGCCTTGACTTCCCTTCATGACAGACTATGCTCTGTAAGATTAAATAAGTCTTTTCTTTGCTCCTAAAGTGCTTTTGGTTATGGTGTTGATCACAGTAGAAGACATATGAGGACAGGTTCAGAGACCTTCAATTGATGCGAACCACTCACTAGTTAGGACTTGCTGAGCGCTTCTCAGCACTTTGTGAGCTTTCCCCACATCTTTGCCTCTTCCTGCAATTTCCTCAATACTTCCTGGTGGAGGGCCCAGCAGCTGTAGGAACTGGTGACTGTGCCTTCCTGTGCATGGGAGGTTAGGCTAAGAGTACCCTACAGCTATGTCTCCTGAGCACCCTCAGGCTCCATGGATTCTGTTTCTCTCAGGAACGGTATGTGAGCCTATGTCCTGGAACCACCTAACAGGGCCTCATGACTCATAGGAGCAGACACCCTTGCTGTGTGCACTTCCTTGTTCATTTCCCATCCTCCACTTTTCCCTTTCCCTCCCACGTGAACTACTTCAACCCTGATTGCTGCCTCCCCAGGATCTGCTTCAAGGTGACTGTGCATTAAGCCAACTTTCTATTTCATCCATTTGAAATGTATAAATCATTTCCATCTTTTCTCTGATGCAGAAGACACCAAGGGCTAGGGACAAGTGCAGAAAAAGTCCCTCATCTGTGCTTGGAAGCAGGTGTAACAATACATGTTTTGTATTTACTAATCTTCCCTTCAGGACTTCAAAATGCTCTGTGTGATTTCAAATTGACTGATGGGGGACTCTCAAGAGGAAAAATGTAGAAGGAACAGGGAGCTCCAGTCATTTCTGTTTCAGAGATGCTGAAAAGGCAATAATGGGGACATGGCTCAGTTTGTAAAGTGCCTGTTGTGCAAGCACAAGACCCCAGTTCAGATCCTGGCACTTGCTGAACAAGCCATGTGTGGTGACTTATCCCTGTGCTGGTGGGAGCGGCAGGCAGAGACAGGCACTGCCCTGGAGCTCACTGAGCTAACCGGTGAGCTCTGGACTTAATGGGGAACCTGTACTCAAAATATAAGATGAAGGATGGTGGAATACCCCTCCCCAATACCATACTCACACATGCATACACACCCATACATATACACACTCACACATGCTCACATGCACACTGTGTGCACGCACATATGCACAATGTGCACACACACTCACACTGTGACTATACTCACACACATTCACACATACTGTGTACACACAAATGCACACCTATACTCACATATTATGCACACACACACACACACACTCATACACTGTTCACACACAATATACAATACACACATATACTGTGCATGCACACATACACATACACTATACACATACACTCACACACACCCATATACATTATGCATACACATACAACACACACACACACACACACACACACACACACACACACACACACACACACACAAGGTCTCTCTCTCTATATAGCCGTGGGTGAACTGGAACTCACTGTAGCCCAGGCTGGCCTTGGAACTCTCAGAGGTCCATCTGATAGACTATTTTTTCTTTTCTAAGAAACACAGAGATTTGATGCCTTTCCATGTTAAAAATCTCTCTTTCTTGCACAATTTCATGGAAGATTTGTTTGCACAGATCTGAGTTATATCAGCAGTCTGTCCTTTTCACTCAGTCAAGAACTTCTACCTTTTCAACCAAACAAGGCCCTGCCTAGCTTATCCTGGGCATGTCTAAACTGTCTACCATGTGCTCTGGGGCCATGATGACTAAGACAAGAATAATTCGCCCATAGCTGCCACCACTGTTGATCTGTTCACCAAGGCAGCCACCGAGTGACTAAAGGCAGGACCTTTGGGATAGGGGTAGGGGTAGGGAGCAGGCATACTGATTAATTCAAGGGTTGACTCATCGATGGAAGAAGAGCTGCTCAATGCTCATGGGTTGTTTACTTCTAGAACTTTCTAATTAATATTTATGGACCGTGGTTCACCACTGCAGCTGGGGACGGTGCGGTGAGGAAGAGGTGTTTCATGTGCTGTGTATAGAACCCCCATGGGCTCCGGTACAGGCTACAGAGGAGACCAGAGAAGCCTGGGGAAGTTGCCCTTCCTCACAAAGCTTGTGTAATGTTAGTGTCACTTCAAGTCTTAGCTGAGGAAGTACGACACCTATCGAAATGAACTCAAAAAGTCTACCTGTAAAATGTAGGGCTTTGCATCTGCTGGGAATGCAAAAGTTCTGCCTGAATTAATGAAGACACCATGCTTCATTTTAGGAAGGCTTAACATGCTGTCTCTGGACTTGGATTTTGAAGTTCTGTTTCTTTAAAGGGAATTATATGTTGGGCATTCACATTTGATTAAGCCTTAACACAGGAGGGAAAATGTAATAACCATAAAAGCTAAAACACCCTTCCTTCTGCCGCATTTTTTTGAGGATAGTGGGCAAAGGTTGTCGTATTCTCCCCAAATATGTTTCTACCAAAGACTGACACTGAGCCAGCAGGGTGGTATATGTTGGTAATCCCAGCACTTTGGAGACAGAGGTGAGAAGATCATTCTCAGCTACACGGTGAGTTCAAGAGCAGCCTAGGTTATAGGAGCTGTCTCCAAAGAGGAGAAGGGGCCTGAGGCATTGGATCAGTGGGTAAAGTGCTCGCCATAAAAGGCAAGGACACACAGCTAGACACCTAAGGTTGTCTCTCACACACACACTCACATACACACTCATACACACTTACTCACATACACACTCATACACACACACTCACGCACATACACACTCACACAGTCACATACACACTCACACACACTCACATACACACTCACACACACTCACTCACATACACACTCACACACACTCACATACACACTCATACACACACACTCACACTCATATATACACTCACACACACTCACATACACACTCATACACACACTCACACTCATATATACACTCACACACACTCACACACACTTACATACACACTCATACACACACACACTCACTCACATACACACTCATTCACACACACACTCACTCACATACACACTCACATACACACTCACATGCACACTCACACACTCACATGCACATTCACACACACACTCAAATACACACACACACACACACACACAAAGAAAAAAGAAGACGGTGTGGTTCAGGCCTTAAATTCCAGCACTCAAGAGATCAAGAGACAGAGACAGGCAGATCTTTGTGAGTTCAAGACAGGCCTGGTCCACATAGAGTTCCGGACAGCTGAGGCTACACAGTGAGATCCTGTCTCCAAACAAACAAACAAACAAACAAACAAACATCAGAAGACAAGGGAACAGAGTGGTGTTGGTTGAAATAAAGCAAAGCTGACTGTTTTCCTTCCCCTTCTGCAAACGTGAAACCTCGAGACCCGATCATGGCTGCAGCTCAGGCACACAAACAGCTCACCCAAGTGGGAATTCCCCTGCCTAGGGAGCAGGCTCCCGTGTGTGGTGGTCTCTGTGAGCCTTGGTGTTCAAGGCAAATATAAACTGTTCCTGCCTGGAACAAACGATTGGCTTGTTCAGTGCCCCCCAAACACCCCAGCTGAAGATGCATTGAGCCAAGTGTTTAAAGGCCAGTGAAGCAGCTTGTTCTGGGCCTTCTGTACCCTCAGACCTTCCCTGACCAAACTATCAAATCCCAAGGAAAAAAGCATCCCCCCCCACAACCCCAGTGACCATAATGACTATTTCCATAAAGACATCCAGATGTTTAATTTTTTTTCCAGAAGAAATTTTAACAAAACCAAAACAAAAGTAACTGGGGAAGGATCAGTTTTCCATTGACTCTTTAACCCAAGTGTGGCTGGTTGGGCCTGCCGCAACCACAGATGTTGTTCCCTGATCAATCTTTCCCCGTCACTGTCCCTTCCCTCACACAGGTGACTTCTGCCCCACAGTCCTGCTGGCCAGACACTGGTGACTTCTGTAACAGTGCCTGTGTTGCAAGAATCTTTGGATGGCTGAGGGTCACCAGATCTGTTCTCTAGCCCTCTGGGCCTGCTCCTGTGTGCAAGCAACCTTCACCAGAGTCTTTCCTGTCTGTGGGGAAATCCCCTCAGCTGATGGCCTGCAGATGAGAAAGCAACCCTAGAGGGGTGGGTGTCACACAGGCCTGGGGCCATTCAGGTGAAGGGTCACTCTGGACCTGTGAGAACACACCAGCTTCGCTGACCAGACTGTGAAGCAGACGTTTAAAACAGCACTGGCCAGTGCTAAAGCCACAGTGAGGGGCTGTTTACTCCTTTCTGAAAGCCCCAAACCTGAGCTTAGGAGGAGTGTCTGTTTCCAGAACTTTCTAAATGTCCTCCTGATTTTTATTAAGATAAAGTTCTGTGGAAACAGTGGCGGTAACAGGCTTCTGTGTGAGCAGTGAGATGCTTGAACGCCTACCGGGCCTTCCTGCCTTGGTCAAGCACCATAGAAGTAAGATCCCTGTGTGTGTCCATCCCGTAGCTTGTTTGGTTAACGCACTGGCTCGTAACTAAAATGCCAGTTCAACCACCAGTTTGTTTTGCTGGTGTTTGGTTTATACATAAACATGAGTGGAAGGGACCAACCTTCTTTATTTTTATTATGGCTGCTTCACTTTTTTGTTTCAAAGGGATGGCAGGGACGTGGTACCACAGCTGTACCCAGCCCAGCTGGAAGGCCCCGGATTCTGAACTTCAATTTCTTAAAAAGGCGTTGTGTGTTGAACATTCAAGCGTTGTTAACCATCTCTATTTTATTTTCCCTGAAGTTCCCTGCGGAGAAGAGTCCAAGACCACCTCCAGCTCGCAGTTGGGAAAGGTAGAGCTGAAGAGTCGGCAGGGCTGGTGTAGACTAGGGTGCCTCCGGGTGAGTTGAGTTGTGTCTTAGTCCGTTTCACATTGCTGTATAGACTACCCTGGGCTGAGTAAGTTATAAACAACAGGAATCTATTCAGCTCCAGGTGGTAGTCAGAGGGCCAACCGCCTTCAGGTCCTTAGTCCTCTCCTGCTAATCCTGGGGCTCGAACTCAGGTTTTCACACTTGGTGGCAGGTGTCTTTACCTGCTGAGCCAGCTCACCGTCCTCTGAAATGCTATTTTATTTTGTTTTGTTCTTTTGTAATAGAGCTGTTTATTTTTTTGTTGGGTCGTCTTGCTGTCATAATGTGGAGGAAGGCAGCACATATGGAGAGTTCAAGGGCTGGCTCAGATCTCTCTCCTTATAATGCCTCTAAATATTGTATACTGTTAACACGAATTCTGGGATCATATAATGTCTCAGTTAGGGTTTTTCTGCTGTGAACAGACACCATGTCCAAGGCAACTCTTATAAAGGACAACATTTAATTGGAAGTGGTTTACAGGTTCAGAGGTTCAGTCCATTATCATTGAGGCAGGAACACAATAGCATCCAGGCAGGCATGGTGCAGGAGGAGCTGAGAGTTCTACATCTTCATATGGAGGCTGCTAGCAGAATACTGGCTTCCAGGCAGCTATGAGTGGGATCTTAAAGCCCATGTCCACAGTGACACACCTACTCCAGTAAGGCCACAACTACTCCAATAGGGCCACACCTTCTAATAGTGCCTCTCCCTGGATTGAGTGAATACAAAACAACATATATGAAACCCAAGAACTTTCCTGGTGCACATGCAAACCCTCACTGCCTACTAGACCCTTACATGCCCTAATTATCCTATTGGAATTTAATCCGCGTTCCTCTTGGCTTCTGCATGCTTTGTGTGCTCCATCTCTGAGGCGTAGCTCTGTCCAGACTGGACTAGCTTCTTACGTCATGTCCACCAATGTAGATAGAGTCAAATGCCCTGCAATCCTGGTGGATGTAGAGCAAGCACAAGATAATGGAAATGATTTTTAGGCCTTCCTTAGGTAAAAATTAAAAATATATTACTTCCTAAGGTCATTTTATCTTTTTACAAAGATCACATACAAAAGCCTAACCCAGTAAGAATCCCCAGTGTAGACCTGAAACAAAATGTAAGATGTCCCTCCCCGAAGACTCGCTTTCGTGCTGCCATGCAGTCTTCTAAGGGAGGCAAGCAGCCAAGAATGGTTCCCAGCTTTGATGCCTATGAACCACAGCAACGACCAGCAAGGAATTACATCCCCAAGTGTGCAGCGGTGGCATGCATGCCTCAGTGGTAACCATCAGCTCTTTAGTTGGACTTAAGGCCACACACCAAGAAGGAGATCATGCCTGAACTGGAAACCTAGCCAACTGCCAAAGTGCCTATGCGGTGCCAAGACTCAACTGATACTTCTAAAACCCAACTCCTACACATGAGGCTCAGTGGTCAGAGTAGAAGGTGTGGGAAGACCGGGAGAGCTAGAGGAACAGGAATTGGTTGTGAGATTTCGATCTCCTAGAAATGCCAGGAAAGCTAAACCCAAGTCTCACCAACATGGCTACCTACACCAGACCTAACAATGATGACACCAATGGACATGCTAGCATGGAAGCCGGCATCTCGTGGGGCTTCAGCTCAAGACAAAGAGCTATGGACAACGAAGGAATTCTGGGTGCGGGAGAAACAACTCCCCAGGGAAGAGCCTCAAATTGGGTTTCCAATACCATGTGGTCAGACCTGAAGTCATATACGTACAGTAACATCATACAGACCGAATAAGCTGACCTTGCAGCAACAGCTAAAGAAATAGAGATTATGATTTTAGAAAGAACAGGTGGAGGGTGTGCATGGGGATGGTTTGAGGGAGGACAGGAATGGGAAAGCGATGTAGTTAAGTATCAAATTTATTTGATGTAGTTTAATTGCAATTTTGTAAAAATATGAGGTGTGTGTAAGAGGCATTGAATTATTTTCCTTGGTTTGTGTTCATTTAAATGATACATAATATATTTAAATTACATTTAAATTATATATTATTATTATTATTATTATTATTATTATTATTATTATTATTAATTATTTTAAGCTAGTGTCTCACTATGTAGCCCTGGCTGGCCAGGAACTCCTTCTGTTGACCAATCTAGACTTAAACTTATAGAACTTCTCTTGTCTTTGCCTCCTGAGTACTGGGATTAAAGATGTGCCCCACCATGGCTGGCTGGGTTAAAATGTTTATGTCATTTATTTTTCTTGTGGTTTTGAAGACTGAACCTAGAGCCACATATTTTACTCTTGACAGAGAAGCACTATATCAGATGTGCATCTCCATCCCTTAGGTCAGCTTTTTATCAAATAATCCAGTGTGCTCTTGAGGAAAGGTGGTCGGTCATTCTATAGCAAAACCCCATCTACAAAGATTTATTTGAACCAAACAAAATGATTAGCAACCTTTTAAAAGATTATTTTTCCACGCTAGTTTCCTCTGGTCTTCTTCCTCCCCCTCTTCCTCTTCCTCCTCATCTTTCTTTCTTTCATCTTTGTTCTTCCTCTTCTCTCTCCTTCCCTCCCACCCCCTTTTTCTTGGACCATAGGATTTAAGTCTATTTTAAATTTGATACTTAAAAGCACAAAGTAACATGTTTATGAGGTGATAGGTGATGTTTCAACTCAAGTCTATAATGCTTCTTTCTTAAATATTTCTTTAAACTTTATTGTGTGTGAATGTGCTGTCTCACGTGGAACTTGGGGAACAACTTGGTGGAGTTGGTTCTTTCCTGAACTCGTGTTGTTGAGCATGCTTGGCAAGTGCCTTTGCCCATTGCGCTACCTTGCTGACCCAAAGTCTAGGCTATTTTTTTTGACTATGGGCAGAAGGGGTTTTAAACCTGGGTGTAACATTTTCTGAAGAAGGTAAGGCTGAGGGAGGTTTTCCTAGTGAATTCTCCATTTGAGGGAAAAATCCTATATGCACAGGAATGATTTGAAAATCACAGTTTGGGATACAATACCCTTAATAGAGAACACACAACAGAATTAAAGAGTAGCCTTAGCTGGTGAGAGGGTGACAGCAGAGGCATTTCATCCGGAGGTGCTGGGTATTTTCCTATAGGGAGCCATTCAAAGCAACTTGGTGTGAGGACCTTAAAAGTTGTTTCTAGGAAAGCAGACTGGAAAGCGGATTCAGCAAGAAAAGAGCAAGAGTGACCAGGATCTAAGGATTGAGGGCATTGGCAGCTAGCAGGTGGATTATCTCTTGGGAGAAAAACACATCACAGGAGACAGTCATCTGGTAGGAGTCTAGCCTAGAACCCAGAACAGATAACTCCCATTCTCCCTCACTGTGGATTGCTAGACAGCCTGGGCCATCTGGAGACAGTGCTAGGAGCCTGGAGGGGAGCTGGTCAGTAACTCCCATGGGGAAGAGTGAGAGTTTTGGTATTTTGTGTTTTAGACCTCTCTCTCTCTCTCTCTCTCTCTCTCTCTCTCTCTCTCTCTCTCTCTCTCTCCCTCCCCACATCATGGTATATGTGTGGAGGTCAGAAGACAATGTGTAGGCATCAGTTTTATGCTTCCACCATGTGGGATCTGGGATCCAACTCCAGCTGTCAGGCTTGGAGTTGAGTTCCTTTACTCACTGAGCCATCTCTCTGACCTCTGAAAATTTATTTTCTTTCATTTGACTCTTCTTTGGTAGAGTTGTTTAATTTTTAACATGCAAAAAGCTATGTTTTTATAACACAGATTGATGAGTGGGGAGAGAAGAATACATTCAGGAAACCATTGCTATAGGACACCAGGAAGAAATCCATTACCTCCGATGCTGGTCTCTGTCTCTCATTATCATTTATGGTAAGGACACTCGCCACAAGTTTTATCCCCCCAGGCAGTTTCTAAGTGTGTGATCCAGGCTTGCTGACTCCAGGCAGTTAGCAGTGCAGATCTCTAGAATGTGTTCATCTGCAGAGCTGAGATCTCACACCTCTGCACTTTCGTATGCCCCCATTTTCTTCCCCCCACAGCCTCTGGAAACCATCATTTTATTCTGGTTCTGAGTTTTATTAATTATGGTAATTTAGTCATTTGATTTTTAAATTTTAATTTTTAAGACATTATTTTATTTTTATTTATGTGTGTAGTGTTTACCTGCGTGCATTTATGTGCACTGTTCTTATGCAGTGCTTGCAGAGGCCAGAAGAGGGCACTAAATCTACTGGAACTAGATTTACATGGTTGTGAGGGGCCATGTGGGTTCTGGGAACCAAACCTGGGTCCTTTGCAACAGCTGCTGAGCCATCTCTCCAGCCCTCATTTGATTTTTTATAGAGAGTTTTTTTCTCTATTACAGATTGGGAACTCTGTCAAGTTCTGAGACATGTCAGGTGGAGAACTGGATTTCATTTTGCCTAACCACCAGCAGCTGGCTAAGCCTTGGAGGTGCTGATTCATGGATACATCTATGAGTTTTTATATTCATAGAATATTTTTCTGATACAAACATATTAATTTCAAACTATTTTATCCACCAATGGCATTAATAGGAGTCTAATTCTGACCACAATATGTGCATTTTACTTTATTTTAGTTTTTGTTGGTTTAAATTTAAATACACCTATATTGTTTTCTGATTAGAAAAGAAACATGATCATTAATAAAATAACTCCACACTAAAGGTGTATTATTTTAAATATCAGGTAATGACTGACAGATCGGGCCCACAGGACTTAGGTGGCAGATTTTGGGCTAAAGCATGGACAGGACACAGTTTTGTCTATGCGTCAGGACTGTCCTTACCTGGTCTTTGTCCACAGCTGCTTGTGCAGGACTAGAACAGGATGGAACTTGGGGTGGGGACCTAGACCCATGAAGCTCCAAACCTTTACTGTCTGGCTCTTTATGAAGTGAGTTTGGCCACACGGGGAATCCACAGTGGCTATGGGGAGAGAATGCTGGGATGAGAGTCACCAAGAGCCACTGATGATGACAGGACCATCTAATCCACCATCTCCATCTCTTGGTGGGGTTGCAGGAGAGTGCCACCACACCTGGATGTATGCGAGGGAGCCTAGGGCTCTGTGCATGCTGCGCAAACACCCTGTCAACTGAGCAGCACTTTCAGCCTGACACTGCCACATTGGGGGACAGTGTTATGTAACTGAGATGGTGTGTATGCACATCTAGATATGCGTGGTATTTCCATCTTTTTAAAAAGGTTATTTTATGTGTATGGGTGTTTTGCTTGTATGCATGTGTGTGCACCACATGTGTGCCAGGTACCCATGGGGGCTAGAAAAGAACATCAGACTCCCTGGACCTTGAGTTCCAGATGGTTATTTGTTACAATGTGGGTGCTGGGAATCGATTCCAGGGTCTCTGGAAGAGCAGCCAGGGCACGGCTGAACCATCTCTCTAGCCCTGAGCAATTCTATCTTTTAAGAGGGAAGCTAGAATTCACAATGAATTCTTGTGGAAAAAAAAGTGAGTCTGGAGGGCCCTGGCACGCAACTGTTGTTAAGTATACAGACACATGGAAACCGTTTTCAGGAATTCTTCAGAACTTTAGAAAGTGTAGAGGTTGTATTTGTTTCCTGTGTTTATTAGATGAGGTTTTCTTTTACTGTCTCTGCTCAGTCTGAGTTTCTCAACTGTCTACCACATTTCCTATAGGACCCCAGAGGACTTATTAGAGGGAAGGCATTGAAGAGAATCGGAAACCTAGTCCCCCATCTCCCCTGAAGGCAGCTGGGAGTCACCACTTCTTGACTGGGAGGGGACTCCCTCTCCAGCTTGGCGATTTAGGATTCCGTTGTTGCATTGTTTGTTTTGCTTGCAGCCAGTTCATGCTGGTTAAAGAAATGTCAGCACAGTGTGAGAGGAAAATGCTGCAAAAGCAGAGGAAGGAAGGCTTTGGGATACGGTAATAGAGATAATGACTTAGGAAAACAGAAGCTCCTCTGCATCTGGGATGCGTGCAGCGGCCAGAGGGCAGGGATGGAAGAGGAGAGGGAGATGGAAGCGCTCATTGTGTCCAACCCTGCTGAACAGGTCTGAGCCCACTCCAAATGGACTTCTATCAATCCAAGCACTTTTCAGGCCCTTTATAGTGTCAGATGACATGGGCCAGAGTAGAATGGCCTGAGGCCATCAGCCACAAGGAAGCATCTTGACTGTGGGGTGGGGTGGGATGATGGGGTGCCAAACCCACCAGATGCTGGTCTCCGATGTAGTACGAATGAAGGCAGAGTTGCAGATGGATTTTCCTCAGCTGAGTCCATCTCTCCTTAGTTTCTTATCATCCTTTGGTCATTTGTAGAGGGCAGATTGTTGCCAGAAAATATGTTTTATGTTACTTTTATTTACTTATTGAATTCTCAGTCATTAAACGACTTCCTTTTCCTCTTTGGTCAATGTCAAAGTGAATGCATGAGCTGGCATCCATTTTGCCACTCCTGAGAGAGTCCAGATGACATCCGGGAGAGAGCCAGGGCAATTCATTGACTGAAGACAAGGAAGTTATTTCCCTGGGGAGCAGGGGAGAGACAGAGAGAAACAGACTGAAGAGGCCCTGGGCTCAAATGGTTGATCTCTGTAACCACTCGTTTCTACTTGTGAGCAAGCTGGGATTTCACTTGTTCAAATCAATTTGACTTTTATATTTTTGCCGGTGAGAGTTCAACAAGTCCTTAGTCATTTGGGCGAGAAAGTAAACGTTTCTCCAAAATATGGGAAGGGTTTTGCTAGGTAGCTGAGGGCTACCTGTCTTGATATATCTTTATACCTGGAGTGCCAGGGTCTGGGATGCGCATGGCCACCAATGCCAGTTCTCAAACAGGGACTATCTTTCAAGCTGTACCTTATTCAGAAACTTGCCAGCCTGAGAAGACTGTAGATTAATAACTCCAGCATTGGCTTTCTATGATATCTTCAGCCAGAGGTCACAAAAGAACTGAAAACAAGGGTTGTCAATCATTCCAAAGTTGGGCCTGCCCTCTGGTCTGCCAGAACACCACCAGAAGTTCTTCGATGGTGTTTCTCTCTATGAAGTCATGACAAATGATGACCAGGGAAGAGTGGCAAGATGAACCAATACCACAAAGCGTTGTCAACGAAGACCAGAGTCAGCAAAGCCCAATGATGTCCAGAAAAGAATGGCAAGGTGAACCAATACTGTACAACGTTGTCGACCGTCTGTTGGATTATATTTGTACCCTTTTCAAACATCACATGTTCTCTCAAGCATCCACGCTTGCAAAACATCAAATGCCATTTTCCCAGGCTGCTTCCGGAGAAACACCACTTGTCTGTTCTCAGCAAAAACATCCTCTCATAAGACAGTTTCCAGAAAAATATCACATGACAGGGTCTCCAGAGAAACCAGAAATTTCCACTTCAATATAGTACAAATGTACTCTTATGTTACAAAATATAAAGGTGTCCCCTGCCTTCTCCCACTCTTATCTGTAACGTCTATGATCTGTGCTATGTAAAGATGGATGCCTGCTGCCTCCAGTCCATCTTATGGTTAGCCTGGCCTTGTGTGTGTGTAAGTGTACATGTGTGCATGTGTGTGTGTGTGTGTGTGTGTGCGCACACACGTGTGGGTGTCCAAAGAATGAGAGTGAGTGTTGTCCTCAATTATTATATTGTTTCTTTGTCCTTCTTTCCTTCCTTTCCTTCCTTCCTTCCTTCCTTCCTTCCTTCCTTCCTTCCTTCCTTCCTTCCTTCCTTTCTTTCTTTCTTTNTCTCTCTCTCTCTCTCTCTCTCTCTCTCTCTCTCTCCCTCCCTCCCCCTCCCTCCCCCTCTCTCTTTCTTCCTTTTTTCCTTTCGACTTTCTTTCTGAACCTGGATCTTGCTAATCCAGCTAGGTTGACTGGCCAACACCGCCCTTGGATCCTTCTATCTCTGATTGCCCAGCTCTGGGATTAAAGACCGGTTACACACAGCTTCTTTTTTTAATTTATCGTTTGAAATTTTTATATATGTATTTTGATTATATCTACTCTTCATTCCTTCCCCCAAACTCCCCCTTTCCCCCATCATGTCTCCCTTCCAACTTCATGTCCTGCTTTTGTTTATTTATTTTTCTGTTTATCCATGGAGTCTAATTGCTACTCATATGCACATGGGCCTGTGGCCATCTACTGGGACACTGGAACCTACCCGTGACTGCACTCCTAAGGAAAAATGACTCTCCCTCTCCCAGCAGCCACCAACGGCCAATAGCACCTCAGTTAGGAGTAGACCTTGGGTGCCCCGCCCCATCCATGCTGGAAATATTAACTGGCTTGCTTTTACTCAGATCTTGTGTAGGCAGTGTCAGCAGCCTTGAATTCCTGTGTGCAGCATGATGTCATGTCCAGAAGGCAGGAGCTTGCTCCCCAGCCTTTAGCTCTTAACATCCTTTCTGCCCCATCTTCCTTGACGGTCCCTGATCCTCCATGTATCCCACCTACAGCTGAGTATCACAGATGTTAGTCTCAGTAGCTCGAACAGCAGTGCGTCTCTGAATTAACTACTACCTACTGAAGAGAGAAGCTGCTGTGACCAAGCTTTGAAGTAGTCAAAATTTATAACTATAAACAAGCATTTAGAAGGTAATTTAGAAGATCAATATCAATATGCTCTCCTCTAGGGCTTATGACTTCCTTAGCCATGAATTTTGGCCATGGTTGCACTACCATGAGTGGTTGGTTACCCTAGAAACTGTCTTGCCATTATCACACCAGTGGACACATCCTGTTTAGTTAGTATTATAGATATACCAACCACTCCAGTTCTGGTTAAAACTATTGCTATCTTTTCTCTGCCAGTAACCTCCCTAGTGCCTTCCAGCTAGTCAGCAGGTAGAGTTTCCAAGACAGTTCGAGACTGGTTTCTCTGTGTCCTGCAACCAAAGTGTGTGGTGTCTTCATCAATAGGTTTTTACCATGTAGTTTTGGGGATGAAGAGCAATGATAACAGCCTGTATTGTTTTCGGTGCCTTTGAGACCTTTCTGACAATAACTCATAGAGAGGAAACTAGATCCATAGCTGTTTCTGGGGAATCAAACTCAGGTCTTAGACTGAATCTCTCCCCAGCTCCTAAAATAGCTTTCTATTTATTTAACAGGAAGTGAGTTTTGAGATAAAAAGCTATGCATATTGGAGCACACATATGTAACAGCAGGGAGTTATTCTGAGAAGGAAGGATAAATGTAAGTCTTGGAGCTAGAGGGTTGGGTCAACAGTTAAGAACATTTACTGCTCTTGCAGAGGACCCAAGTTTAGTTCCCAGCAGCTACATAGCTGCTAACAACCATTTGTAACTCCAGTTCCAAGGGACCTGACACTTTGTTCTAGCCTCTGTGGGCACCAAGCACGTGTGTAGGCATGCTCATACACAGAAAACAAGAATAACAATGTAAATCTAGGAAAAATTCCCTGATGCTTGTAAGGCTCAGGAAGTAGAACATGGGAAGAGACAGGCTAAAGCCAAATATTTCCCCCAAATCGGAGACAGTTGAGAGATGAGACCCTTTCAGTATTGCTTCTCCTGCCATGTGTGCACGGCTGAATAAGAATCTTTCCCACACAAAACAAAAACCCCCCACTTTTCATGATTTGTTCCTTATTTCAGACCCTGGAAACATTAAAAATCTGGTCTAAACTATAAACATATTTGGAATCAGAGGGTTCTGGGGACAGACTTCCAGGATATTCCTCCAGTCAGCGAAGAAGGCGGAATCATTCAGGGTGTGAGAGATTTCGGCCTGGGTGGTGGGCTCTCCTGAGATGCTGCAGACTTACGTTCCAGCACAGGGGGAAGAACCAGTCCCGTTTTCATGAGATAAGTAGAGGATCCTCTAGTGAAGGCTGGTGACTCGATTTTGTTTTTTGTTTTTGTCTTTGTTTTTTCATTTTTGTGAGTACATGGTCGCTGTCTTCAGACACACCAGAAGACAGCATCGGATCCCCATTACAGATGGCTGTGAACCACCATGTGGTTGCTGGGAATTGAACTCAGAACCTCTGGAAGAGCAGTCAGTGCTCTTAACCACTGAGCCATCTCTCCAGCCTGGACTGTTTTTTCTTTCTTTCTTTTTTTTTAAATTAAAAATATTATTATGAGTTTTTGAGACAAGGTCTCACCCTGCAACTCAGGCTGGTATGGACATGTGAACTTCCTGCCTCAATCTCTGCAGTGCTGGGGTGACAAGTATGGGTCATCACAGTCAGCCAGTTCTTAGAATTAAAGACATTCTTGGACCTTAAGTTGAGGTGGCTTCATTTTCACCATGCAGAACTTATCTCTCTGGAATCCTTGCTCTTTCTCCCTTGGCCCTGTTCTTTACACCCCAAATATTACTTAAGAATCTACTAGTGGTATATTCTGGGTAGGTTCGGGGGACACAGATATGGCTCAACGGATATGTACTTAAAGAACTCACTATCTACCCTTTTAGATTATTTTTCCATTTGTTCTTAAAGATAATTCATATATACCTCTTATTCAGAATCCTAACTCTTTGAGGATTGATACTATTTTATGTAGAAGATGTGACCAAAATAAACACACATATATAAACATATATATAAACATATACTTATATATGTATATATATACACACACATAATATATTATGATGCTTATAGTTCTCATTATTTTCCAACTTGAGCTGCAAGGAATCTTGAAGTATTAGGTGCTATCATGTTGATTAAAGAAGGTGTTTTTATTTAGTTATGTAAAGGCATGTTTTAATAGATTTTCCTTTCATCTGACACGATTTGAGTGGTTTCCAAGTGCAAGCTGAGGGAGGAGTTTTGTGTGTCTTTCTCTTTTGGTTTTTGCTCCCAGGAGGTGCATTCTTAGAAAAGCCCCCACGTCACAGAAAAGGATGCATGGTTTTGGGGGCAGCATCCTGTCTATTTTAAATGATTGGAGAGGGGATGACATTGTGTCCAAGACTGTCATCTTCTGAATGACTCTGTCTTGTTACAGTTACTATCCTGTGCAGAACAGTTGTGTGGTTCTCACGACTCCCAGTCTCCCAGTGTGAATGGAGACTGGACAGAGCAACTGAGGAGCATGGAGGGAAGCCTTCCACTGGGCACTTTCAGGGACTTCTTAGGCATGGGGTAGGAGTGGTGTAGATGATAGGGGTGGGGCATGGATTAGTTCAGATAAAATCCCAAGCTATGGTCAGTCAGACATCCAGACTTCCATTTGCTTAGTCTCTCATAAGATAGGCTTGGGACTACAACCAATTGTAAATTTTGATAAAAATAAAAGTGATTTTTCTGGGTGGACTGACACTAGTTTTTCAGAAGGAGTTGGGTCCCTGTTGCACAGGACGCAACTCACTTTCTGAGTCTGGGCTGAGTGCTTAGTTTACTGAGGTAGTGATTTGTTTAAAGCACTATGTACATGTACTGGGGCTGTAGCTCATTTGGTAGAATTCATGCCAAGCTTGAGACCCTGGGTTCAAGTCCCAGCACTGCGTCAACCGGGAGGGCTAGCACATAGTCTCACGAGGACTTGAAGTTCAGGGGTTATCTTCAGCTACATAGCAAGTTGGAGGACAGCCTGGGATAAATAAGACAAGATTTTAAAACATACACACAAGGCAGCAGCGGCCAGGGCTGACTGCTCGGAGCACCTCTGCCTGCTGGCTGTGCTCAGCTGGGTACATCTCACCCTTGCCATGGCAGGAGCCAGAGGAGGCTGCCGGCGGGCGCACCGACTTTCAGTGCTTCTCACAGGTGAAGGTGGCAGTGGCAGTGCAGGGGCTGAGTGCTTGGAGTGCCTCTGGATGCTGGCAGCGCTTAGCTGGGCACATCTCACCCACGCCATGCAGGAGCCAGAGGAGGCTGCCGGCGGGCGCACCGACTTTCAGTGGTGCTTCTCACAGGTGAAGGGCACTGTCGATGAGGAGGTGGCAGAAGGTCTTATGTAGTTCACTCTGTCCTCAAACCTTGATCTTCTGCTCCTCCATCTCCCAGGTGTTCTAGGACTGAGCCATCATCTCCACTGCTGAGGTTAACTACTCTGGAGATCTTCTGGCAACAGGAGACCAAGGTGGCAGAGTTGTTATCTTCCAATGGGAACAAGAGAAAGGCCACGCTCACTCTAGGGGAGAGTACAGTGTTTACAGTCCCTTTCAGAGTCATGGGCCAGAGTTGGACTGTTTAAAAAATCTAGAAATTGAAGAAAGATTTAATAAAATCAGGTGGCTACCGCAAACAGAATGCTGCTCATTTTCTACTTTCTACAAATGATAAAACTATTAAATTATGGAAAAATAAATGAACTGGATAAGAGAGCAGAAGTTTATAACTTGAAAGATGAAGATGGATGACTTTGAGACCCATTTAGAATTATGGCACTATGGGTTCCAGTATTGAAGCCCATGGACTTTACGAGGAGCTGAGAATTAACCTATGGCATTTAGAAATCATAGATAGGAACTTTGCAACAAGACAACTAATATGGAGGAGCTGACAGAAGTCGTCACTGCCGCAGAGTTCCACCCATGCCAGTGAACCATCAAGTTGTGTGACGTGCGTTCCTCTGCCCTATGTGACAGGCATGCCAAGTTTTTTGAAGAGCCAGAAGATCTCAGCAGTAGATCCTTTTACTCAGAAATAATTTCATCTATACCTGATGCCAAGTCCAGTCACACTGTCGATACATGATGACCAGAGACGCTGTCAGTGAAGTTATGGGACCTCAACATGGAGGGCAGGCCTGTCGAGACCCACCAGGTCCATGCATACCTACGAAGCAAGCTCTGCTCCTTGTATGGGAATGATTGCATCTTTGACAAGTTCCAGTGCTGCTGGAATGGTTCAGACAGTCATTATGACGGGGTCCTATAACAACTTCTTTAGAATGTTTGATAGAAACACTCAAAGGGATGTTACACTGGAAGCCTCAAGAGAGAACAGTGAACCCTGAGCCAGCCTGAAGCCCTGGAAAGTATGCACAGGGGTTAAGAGAAAGAAAGATGAGATTAGTGTGGACAGTTTGGCCTCAGTAAGAAGATCCTTCACAAGCCTGGCACCCCAGGATATAATAATGCACGGAGAGCATTATTGCTGTAGTTGCCACCAATAACTTGTATATATTCCAGGACAAAATCAACTAAGGAAAGTGACTGGAGGATCAAGTGTTGTCTTGCATTGTCCTTTCCATTGAAAATAGTGATGCACTTCTACTTCCCTCATCAACACAGGAGAAGGAGGGGTCTCAGCTGGAGTCTTGGGAGAGATGAGTGCAACTGTTGAAGGGAAAGCCTGCTCGAAGCTGAACTGGTGGACTCTCTCTGCTCGATAAAGGCCATTACTCAAATGTAAAACAAAACAGAACGTACACAGAACACACACACACACACACACACACACACACACACACACACACACACA
>NC_034591.1:161588683-161604385 GCF_900095145.1 Mus pahari
AGAGAGAGAGAGAGAGAGAGAGAGAGAGAGAGAGAGAGAGAGAGAGAGAGAGAGTTCTCCAACCAACCTGACTTGGTTTTGTTTTATTTTAAAAAAGAATCCGAGTCTTTATGGATGAAAACAAAACAAAACAAAATGGGGACATGACTGCTCCAAGGTATTGCTGAGGAGAAAGTTTATTGTATTTATTATGTATCATAGCCAGAAGCAGTTGTAAGGATCCAGACCACAGGGGACCTGCAGACTGAATGGAGCCATGAGAGGTGGCAGGGAGGTAGATGGTGACAGAGAAAGAGAAGAGAGAGGGGTCAAAGAGATCACTGGGAACCAGGAGGGCATGTAGCCAAAATGGCTGGGTTTTATAGGAAGGAGAAGCCAGGGGAAGGGAGGTTTAGGGCAAAGGCCCAGGTGAGCCAGCCAGGATGATTCTGTAACAGATACTAGTGAAATGTTAAATAGGCACCCCAGGTAGCCATTTATCCTGGGTTTGTGTGAGATCTCAGGTTTGTGTGAGATTTCAGGCTTTCTATATCCAAGCTGGAGCTGAATGTTGGTCCTCCTGCCTCAGCTCTCAAGTGCCAGGTTTGTTTCAGCTGAGAAATGAGGCATCTTTTCCATCCATACAAAGACTAAGGGTTCTCTAGAAGTATGCTTTGAAAGAGGTGATCTGTAATGATAAACAGGAACAATAACACCTACACCAGGTGAAACCAAAACCAACCGAACAACAAAACAGCTACGAAAGAGCAACAAACTAACTAGGTCCTCCACAGAGTGAGTTTGAGGCCAGCCTGGGAGATATGAAACTCTGTCACCACAACATCAATAACAAACAGAGGCTGTTTATTGCCCAAGCATATATATATTTTCTGTGAACAACGATTTCACAGCTCGAAGACATTTCTGGAACATTTCTCACACCAGTTAGAGCTGAATTGGTTGGCTTCAAGGACAGAAAAACAAAGGCATTAAGCTTTCGCTCACATCAACCTCTGGCCTTTTGGTCACATCTCCAAACAGAAAGACTCTTAGACCCTATTCTCTTTCTCTCCTTCTCTCTCTCCTCCGTCCTGCTCAGGCTGCTGGTGGTTGAGAGGTAATAAGCCAGGCCCCAAGGGCGGGGTGTGTGGAGGCCTCTTGGTTTCTCTGGCAGTTACTGGGGGCAGTGTTGACAGGTCTGGGAGAAAGTGTAGGTGGGACTCCAGAGCAGGCAGTAGAACCTCAATGACAGAGGAAGGGTGCCTTCAAGGCAGAGAGGAGCAGCCTCCCAGGCTCTGTGTTGTATGCTGGCTTCAACTCCTTAGGAAAATAGCCTCGAAATGCACCAGAGAGGCAGGCCTCTTTCTTTTAGGTGATGTTCTGCAAAGGAGAAAACTCTGCTGTTGTCTCTTCATCCCAGGCCTGGATCAATGCCTTGGAAATCTTGATTCTTTGATCTCAGCTCTGTCGCCAGGCCCAGGTTTAATAAACCTGCGCCCGGCTGGACAGCTTAACGTGACAGTTTGGCCAAGATGCTATGGAATAACGGAAGAGAAAACACTACTGAATGACAGGGAACTGGCCTGTGAATTTCTGGTTCACCCCCACAAAATGGAAAACTGTGTACAACACTGAATGATCTTTTGAAAGCGTGTGGGGACACTACTGTAAACACAGTTCTACTTCCTGTAATTCTCCAGCTCGGTGCAAAGACTCAGGAGTCATGGTAGTGAAGGAAGGCAACGAGAACTGTGCGCGTCAGTCAGACTTTGGTTCCTAGAAGGACTGATGTGGTTGTACGGTATAGGATTATTTTCTTGAAATGACTAAGTCACCTTCCTGGAAACAGTCTCCTCTTCCTGGGAAGACTTTAAATGTGCCCTGTGGGTTTTGATGAGGTCTAATCATTTTTAGTCCGTTTAATGAGTCAGGGCGGGCGACGACGGCAGAGGATGGGAAATCACGCTATCTTCGGGAGGACTGAGATGGAAGCATAGCCCCTGGGCATCTAGGCACCGATTCTTCTTGTCAGAGCGCTCAGTTTATTGCAAAACAATTTGATTAGTTTCATTAGTTAAACCTTAAAACCCTGATATTAAAAACTTTAGCTTCCCTATAGAACCTCCTACAATCTGAATGCTTAGTAAGGATTTAATTATAGTGGACTCTTAGGCTGAGAGACTGAGCCCCCTTTTCTGGCCTTTGTACAATTAAGTGCCTGTCAAACTCAGGCAACCCCTAATTTTCTTTAAGTGAAAGCAGTTGATGGGCTTAAAACCAATTCTGCCCTTAGGGTTTTTCTTTTTTAAATGAAAGTCTTATAATTAGAAATGAAAGTTCATAGAAACTTAAAAGACTTCCCCCCCTTCTTTTTTTCACCCCCTGTGGATATACTTCACTCAGACAAAAGCTGGAGAGTTTTGTCTTAACTGATGTTGGGCGTGGCAGCTTCATACCCAGTTGGGAGGAGCTGCTTGAAGCTGGTGCTAGCAAAGTCTTGGACTGTAGTGGAGTCTCTCCATGACCTGGATGCTCAAAGCTTGTTCAGGAGTCAGCAAATCAGCACCACATTCTGGGAAAAGCAAAGCTTAGGGTTCCTCCCAGGCTCACAGACAGCCATGGCAGGGCAGCGCGTGAGACCCCGTAGGCTGCAAGAACGTTAGCGTCCAAGAAACACCTACACATAAAACTGGTTCCTGGGGGAAATGTGAAGTTTAAAGTAATAATAAATCGAACCTGTCTTCAATGTTAGAGCATTTTGTAAATTAAAGAGCAGCCGGCTTTGTTTCTCGCATCATAAAATCCAGGCAATTAGTGCTGCCCAAAGAGTATTTTGAAGCTCGAATCTGCCTGCGGGAGAGACAGCCGCGCCTGGGGATCTGCCATCCTGATGAGTCTGGAACCCAAAATTTTAAGACCCTCCCATACCCCCGGTAGATCTAGCTTTTGTTAGTTTTTCTCAAAGGAAATGTCCGTTCTACTCCAGAGTATCTTCCTAAAAGGAATGCTCACTAAATATTTTTTAAATAGGTGACTACATTAAGGTGAGGTTGTACTGGATTTAGAAATGAGAGTGTGTTAGGACATCCCCTCTCTGTCCCCCGCCTCGCTCCCTTTCGCCTTGCGAACACCCGCCTGGGAGGCCTGTTTTATATATACTCTGCCTTGATCGATCTCTTTTGCTGTTCTGTGAGCTCTGTGAGGGCATCTTAGTTTCTTAGAATCTTGTTATTCAACAGTGTGTGTGTGTGTGTGTGTGTGTGTGTGTGTGTGTGTGTGTGTGTTATTTTGGGGTATGTGTTGTGTGTGGACTAAGATGTGCCTGTGTTAGAATGTCAGATGTCTTCCTCTCTCATTCTATGTCTTATTGCCCTTAGACAGGGTCTCTCAGTGAACTGGAAGCTTGCCTTTGAGGCTAAGCTGGCTGGCCAGCAAGCTCTCAGAATCTACCTGTCTCCACTCCCCAGTGCTGGAGTTACCAGCACACACAGCTGTGTGTGTGTGTGTGTGTGTGTGTGTGTGTGTGTGTGTATTGGAATTAGATCTTCATGCTTGTACAATAAGCACTCTTACCCATTGAGTCATTTCCTCAACTGCCCCCTCCCCCTGTATTAATTGTAGCAAAGTATTTGCGACATGAAATTTTCCATTTTGGCCATTCTGAAAGTGTCCTGTCCAGTGGCATTGAAAATGATGACTCTTTGTAGCTGTCATCCCTTTCTATCTTGTAAAATGGAAACTCTACATCATTGAACAATAGCTGTCTAGCTTCTCTGTATATAGTGCAGGCTAGCCTCTAACTCCTGGTCTGGCCCTTCTTCCTCCGCCACCCCTATATTGGGATTATAGATTCAGGCACCACACCTTGCTTCAGTGCACTCACTGAGCAATATAGTGGCTAAAAGTGTTGAATATTTTTCACGACAACACGTATTTCTTCATTTGAAAACTGTTCAGTTTATCCTATCATTTATTGATGGGGTTATTCGTTCTTTGAGTGTTTAATGAATTGAGTTCTTTATATGTAGTGAACATTAGTCCCTGTGTTGGTTGGTTTTTGTGAACTTGACACAAGTCTGAACATACCCAGGGGAGGAAAATCATACCTGAGGAACTATTTAGATCAGCTTGGCCTGTGGGCACATCTGTGGGGCATTCTGTTGATTGTTAATTGATGTGGGAGGGGCCAACCTACGGTAGGCGGAGTCGTTTCTGGGCAGGTAACCTGGATTGTATAAGAAAGGTAGCTGAGCAAGTCAGGGAAAGGAAGGCCGTAAGCAGCTGTTCTCCTGCCTTGAGTTCCTGCCTCAGCTACCCTGGGCAGACTGAAACCTGTAAGTGAAAATTATCCTTTTTCTGCCTAATGGTGCTTTTTGGTCAGGGTTTATCACAGTTACAGAGAAGCAAACCAGGTCAGGCCCCTAAGGGATCAAAAGCAACAAAGTATTTTCTTCCGTCCTGCACACTGATGCTCTTGTAAAAGGCCTTTCTGTTCCATTGAGATGATAATTTGTTTTGATCTTGATTCTCCTTGCAAATGGTACTATGTTTGTTGATGTAGATATGTTGAACTGTCCATCCTTTTTGGAGCAAAAGCAACCAGTGATATTTTTACTAAAATGTTTATATTTTATTTTATTTTATTTCATGTGTTTAGATATTTCGCTTGCATGTATGTGTAGTGCCCACAGAAGCCACAAGGGAGTCAGAAATCCTGGGGCTGTGACAGATGGTTGTGAGCTGCCATGTGGGTGCTGGGAACCATACCCAGGTCCTTTGGAAGAGCAGCTAGTATTTTTAGCCAGAGTCACCTCTCCAGCTCCCCAGCCCAAGAGACTGTGATTTTTTTAAAATATGGAATTATATTTTATTTGAGAGTGGTTTATTCAGATTTTTGTGTCTAGTTAATTAAGTAAATTAGTAACTCATATCTAGTTATTTTTCTTCCTTTTTTCTTTCCTTCTTCCTTCTCCTCCTCTCCTTTCTCCTCCTCCTCCTCTTCTTCCTATTCTTCTTTTCCTTTATTGCTATTTGTGGTCATTGCCAGTTTGACAGAATTTAGAACTAAGTTGGAATCACTCACTGGCTGTGGCTTAGAGTATTTCCCGAAAAGCTCAGAAACCTGAGTGGGAGCGGCACTCTCACATGGGCTGGGGTCCTGAACTGAGTTGAACAGGACAGTGTGCAGGGCACCAGTATTTACTTCCCCTGCCTCTGGATGCCTCAAACTGTAAGTCAAAAACACCTTTCTTCCTGAAGTTTCTTGTCAGGAACTTTGTCATAGCAGTAAGAAATATATTCAGACCATTATCTGATTGTAATAATTAATTAACCTTATATTTGATATTATTTTTCATATCAGCTGATCTATTATTGATGCTTTTTATTGAGTTTTATATTTGACTTAATAAGTTTTTATTTCCAAGGTTTCCTTTTTGTCTTTGCTGAACTTCTCATCCAAGTTTCCAGATTTTACATGCAAGCTTGAACTGACGTTGTTACTTCATCCGTTTGCTGTAACTATTTTGGTATCACTGACCATTGAAGAGCTAAACCTTTGCGTGCTTTTGCGTTTCGACCACGTTCATGGTTGGATCCCATCCCACCACCAGGGCCAGCTCTTCTGTGCTGCTCAGGTGAGGTATGTGGCCCACTCCCCCACCTTCCCCCACCCCCTTGGTGCTGCAACTGCAAGGGGTGGGGCCAGCTCTCCTGCTCTCCTGTCCCTGGGGGCCAACTCTTTCAGGCTGCCCAGTTGAGGGGCAGGGTCAGCTCTGCACAGCCTTCAGACACCAACATGGCCCAGGTAGCAGCCTAGATCTGAGACATCCGAATGGCCTTTGGTGGTAAAATGGGTCACAGATATTGGCCATTGACCCAGACATGGCATCAGGTGGCAGCACAGACTACTCACATCACGCTGTCCCTCACCATCCTCACATTTCCAGTTTCTCCTCTCATCATTCTGCACAAACTGTTCCTTCTCTTCTGTCTCTCCTCCGCACACTTGTCATGGTAGTGGTGCCTTCTCACCTCTGGGTGTCTTCCACCCATATTCTGCTGCATGGCAGCGGGCTTGCCTCTGGGTGTCTTCCTGGGAAGAGAATCTTAATGAGAGATGATTGTCTCTGTTGGATTGGCCTGCGGGCACATCTGTGTGGGGTTGTCTCAACAACATTAATTGATGTTGTAAGAACTATCCCGTGTGTGTGTGTGTGTGTGTGTGTGTGTGTGTGTGTGTGTGTGTGTGTATACACGTGCGTGTGCTCGTGCCCAGGCGTGCATGCATGTATGCATGTGCATATATACTCAAGTGGGCTGTTCTTTAGGCAGAATCCTAAACTGCATACGAGTTGAGCAGTCAGGCTGATCTTAAGCAAGCAGTGAGCATTTCTGTGATTATTTCCCTTTGTTCTTGATTTTGGAGGTGATGTGACCAGCTGTCTCAAGCCCACTGCTGTTACTGCATCCTGAAGCAATGGAACATGAGCTGGAATTGTAAACTAGAACAGCCCCTTTCTCCCCCAAGTTGCTTGTTGTCAGGGTACTATCAAATCAACAGAAGTGAAACTAGAACAACCACATGGGAATAAAACAAAAACTAAATAAAAACGATGACCACAGCAACAATAACCAAGGAAACAAAGGGACAAAATAAAAAATAGGATAAACTATAAAGTATAATTAGTAAAAATAACAGAAATAATAAAGACTCAAATAAATAAAACTCTACTTTCAAAGTGCAGAAAAATGAAGTTAGATAAAAGTAAGAAGACAAAAATGAAAATATGGAGAAGCTTGGGCTACATAGCAAGGCTTATCTTAAAAACTAAAACTGTTTGTGCTGGAGAGATGGCTAAGCAGTTAGAGCACTGGCTATCCTTCCAGAGGACCTGGGCTCGATTCCATAGCTACAAGGGCAGCTTACAACCATTTGTAACTCCAGTTCCAGGGGATCCAATACTCTCTTCTGGCTTCCATAGGCCCAAGGCAGCAAGTGGTGTACAGATATTCAAACAAATATGCAAAACACCCATATACATAAAAACAAGAGCAAAACAAAACGACGTGCCCGGCTTCGAGGCCCAGACTTCAGAAGGAGGCAGAGGCAGATAGATCTCTATTGGCTTGAAGCTAGCCTAGCCTACATAACACACTTCGGTGTCAACTAGATCTACGTAGTGAGACCCTGTTACGACTCAATTAACTAATCAAGATAAGGTAAATAAAACTAAAAATCATATAAAATAGACCAAACAAAGTTATCTTTTTTTTTTTTTTTTTTTTTTTGCTTTTTTGTTGGTGGTGTTTTGTTTTTGACAAAGGATTGGAGATGCCACTTCCTGCCTATAATACAGGAGGCTGCCAGGGAGTCGTAGGTGGCAGCAGAGGAATTCAGCTCTGTGGTGCTTCCTCTCATGTCCCACTGCTTAGGCATCTGTCCTGTTATTTGTATCTTGCTTCTTGATACTTTGTCTCCCTGAAATATAGTCTCTCTTTGTTACTGTGATATACTCTTTGCATTTAGGGAGTTACATCAAAGAAGGTGCCAATGCATCTTCCACTCTCAAACCTCCATCTCTAGAAACCATCACAACTACTTTTACAAGTCCAAATGTACATGAGCCCAAGCTCTAACTAGCTTGTGCCCTTCATCTGGGCTGTCTACTGATTCCCCGAATTGTAGCACTTGGTGGACCCTTTACCCTGAGAGCTGCATCTCTATGTGTGTTTGCCTTGAATTTGTCAACATTGTGGCATTTTGCTCCCCAGCTTCTTCCTCCTTCATCCCCCTCTCCATCCTCTATCCTCCTTACCCTCCTTTTGAGACAATAAGATAATGGGATTAGAACTTGAGCATTGTTTTAGGTTATTGCTCTAGCTCTAGCCTCTTGTTTTATTTAGATTTATTTAGTTTATGTGATTGAGCATTTGGTAGCATATATGTCTGTGTATCACATGCATGCCTGGTGCCCACGAAGGTGAAGTATCAGATCCTCCCGGACTGTAGTCACACATGGTTATGAGTTACTAATGAAGATGCTAGAAATTGAACCTGGGTCCTTTGTGACAAAAACTGCTTCTAATTGCTGAGCCATCTCTCTAACCTTTCAACCCCCAACCCCTTATTTGTATTTTGAGACCAAAAAAAAAAGAAAGAAAGAAAGAAAGAAAGAGAGAAAGAAAGAAAGAAAGAAAAAGAGTCTTGCTAAATTGCCCAGGCTGGTCTCATACTTCTTAAGTAGCTCAGACAGGTCATAAACTGCTGTCCTCCTGCCTCAGCTTTCTAAATAGTAGGATTACAGGCAAGAACCACTATACTTGGTTTCCAAATTTGTCTTTCTTCTCGGCTAAATTATTGCCTAAACTGACATGTGTGCCCTCAGGCTCTGTCTTATGTGCCTGCCTTGACTCTGTTTTTTTCAGGCTGTCATAAGAAAGCTGCTATGGTTCATTAAGGAGTTCCAGAAGTGGACAGAAGCATTCTTGATCATTTCTTATAATAGACATTTTTTGAAAACCAAAGAGGTAATAAATTGACTACTGATGACACAATTTGGATGCTCTAGGAAGTAGACTTGGAGGCAGAATAGTGCTGAGAATATTTATTGACTGTGCCCTTGGGATCAGACTTGGTAATGGAAGCAGAATTGGACAGAGTAGCTGGTTCTAGTACAGAGCCAGCAGCCCCAGCCAACCAACTGAGGAATCTCTAGCTTAAAATGGTTTAGTAAGAATGATCTGACTTTTGTCCCTCTGCCTCGGTTGCTGCCTGTGGGCTGTTCCTGAAGGATTGGGTGGACAGTGGTTTGGAGCTGAGCAATTCCTTAGCAGTTGTTAGAGGGGCTCTGCTTCTTGATAGTAAGTCGTAGGACATGAAGACGTTCCTTGAAGAATGCTTTTCGTGGTGAACCTGTGTCTGTTGTGCTCTTGGATAACCTAGTACCACATTGTCTAGGTCATGTAATTTATAGAGAGTGTAGCTTTCACAGGGTGTGGGCATTTAGAAAAACCATTCAGAGAAATGTCCTTTGGGATGCAACAAAGGTATAGACTTAACTGACTGTCGTATAATATTTTTTTTGACTAGGATCTGGTAGAATTCAACTTTTGCAGGGATTTGAGGACAAGAAAAATTTGTTTTTGTTTTTGTTTAAAAAAAATCCCTGTGTAGCAACATTTGGACAAATGCTTCAGTAAACCTCAGAGTGCTAAACCATTAAGCACTGAAAATTGGATGTTGGTCAGAAACATGGTGAGTGTGGGAGTTATTTATCATCTGTCCCTCTCAGAAATTACCTTAAAATGGCTCATGTGGAAAATTTGCATCTAAATGGGTCTGCCAAGATGATTTAGTAGCAAAATGTACCCTTAAAGGAGTTAATCTGAAAATGGAATTTTTAGAAATATTTATCTTAGGATTTAGACATGTCTGAGTACAAAGCAAAAAAAATTGTTCTTTTGTTGCAAGACTGAAAATTAACTTAAAATTTTCTTTTGTTCTTCATGGATTTAATATTTGAGGGCAAAAGATACATGGAGAAACATATAATGTATAAAGGATACATGGAAGAAACATGGAGAAACATGTAACAAACAAAGGCTACACAGAGAAATACACATGTACAAAGGATACATGGTAGAAACAGCAAATCTACAAGGTCATATTCTGGATCAGTCTTTTAAAACTGTTTTTGTCATAATATTTTAGAAGATTTTATGCCTAAAAAATTAAATATCCACATACTGGTGTCCTGATGAATGAATGGTAAGTTGAAAGCAAGCAAAGATGATTTACACTGTAGATTATTAATTGTTTCTCTTTTCTGATCAAGTGGTTGGTCAGGAATGGTGTCCTATTGCTGTGACCCAAGAAGGGTCACACATCAAGCCCAGCAAGCCATAACTTGTGAAACTGAGGGATGGTGTCTACTGAGTGCATACTGCTTTCTCATCATTTCAAGTGAGAACAAAGGAAATCAGATTACCATTGTGACTCCTAGACTCTCTGCACATGTGTAAATATCTATTTGCACTCATTGGGACAATAATACATGTGCTGTTCTTTTATTTGATCAATATATGACTTGGATATCTTTACCCAGGTGTACCCATACTTATAAAAGTTTAGAGGATGCAAATGTTTTGTGTATAGATGTTGCGCATTGGATGATTTATTGCTGGTGGAAATTTATGTTTTCTGAGTTTTTGTTCCTATGTTTTTCCCTGTGGGCATATAGATTTTTCTACCTTGAGGTGTAAATACTCTCATGTAATTATTGCCTTAGTAAAAATCCTCGAGATAGAGCTGCTGAATCTTAGTGCATATGAAATACAGATTGGTTCTGATCATTTTCCTGAATGCTGTACCAGCTGCATCAGCTGCCGCTGTGTGAGTCAGTACTTCACCAAATGCTTGATCTTTGCAAATCTGCTGAATGAAAAACAGTATTTTATTGACCTGATTCCTGTTGTATAATTGTAGTCTTGGGTGGGTTTCTGCGCTTTGTTTCTGATATTGTGTTTGTAATAGGACGATTGTGCACACTCAGGGGCCTAGTGTAGCACTGGATACAAAGTATGGTGTTCAAATCAGAGCAGCTGGCATTTATGTCTCCTTGGTGTTAGGTGTTTGCTAAGTCTTTTCACTGCTTAAAGTGCCGGGAATGGACACAGGACCAGGTGCATGCCCTCAGCTATGCTCCAGCCCCTTGTCGATGCTTCTATGCCCTCAGATGGCTGCAGATCTGTGGGTTTACCTCTGCGCCCATTGTTGCATTAAGCTGTTCTATGTGTTTTTACATCTGTGCCTTACTGTCCCTGGGGCTATGACTCCGATATGATCTGAAAACAGGAACTGAGGTACCCTTGATAGTGTATTTTTTTGGTTAGAACCCCTGTTTTGGGGAGCGTTTCCTTCTTGTAGTGCATTTACTCTGTCTATGGTGTTTGCTTTAGATTTATTCAACTTCTTTACTTTGGCTTATTTCTAGGTACTTCTCTGAACTTGGTGATGGCATTGTTTCTCTGATTCCTTGCCCCCTCTCCCATCTCAGCTAATTTGTTATTACTGTGCAAAAAAGCTACTGATTTGTCTTGATTTTCTTCCCTGATGTTTTGCTGAAATTGTTCGTAAGTTCTAAGAATTTTCTGGTGGAGTCTATATGGTCTTTAAATATAGTATATCATTAGCAATAGGGATAATTTGGCTTTTTCCTTTCTTCAGCTAAGAATGCAAGCTTTGAACAGTGTAGAGAGTGAGGACTCTTTCTGTTGATTTTGAGAAGGTGCTCTTAGTTCCTTATTTAGTTTAATGCTGGCTTCAGGGCTGTCAGATACACCCTGTGTCAAGCAGAAGGGTGGTGCTTGTATCCCTGGTTCCTTCTTGAAGAAACATTGAGGTTTTTCAGAGGCCTTTTTTGCATTTCTTGAGAGTATATAACTTTTGCATAAAATTTTTTAGTATAACATGCTTTAATTGTTTTTAACAGATTTTTTTTTCTTATTTATTCTTTGGGAATCTCACATGGTACAGCCCAATCCCATTCATTTTCCAGTCCTTCCATATCCGACCACCATTCTTGGAACCCTCCCCTCCCCCAAAGGAAAATAAACTAACAAAAGCCAAAAAAAAAACCCATCTGGCTGACCCCTCTGGGCATGACCTACTCCTCTATCAGTCAAAGGCTTCCCTTACACCAGTCCCAGCTGTGGTTGCTTTTCCAGGTCCCACATACTTGGACTACTCCACTAGTCTGTCTTGCCCCACCTCCACTGACCCATCTTGCCCTGCCCCTTCATCACATATTCATCTGTCTTTATAGCACTGGGAGTCACCGTGTGCCATGCAGTACATCCTTTGCCCAAACGACCGTTACTTGCAAATGTTCATTGTAATGAGAGCCTCACTAGGACCCCTTTTAGGTTGCTCGGAGTCATGGAGATCCTATGGTTAGGGTTCTGCAGAATGGACCCCTTCACGTGCTCCAGCAGGTCATAGATGGGGAAGATGTTGGGTGGATGTGGAGAGCTGAGTTGGCCAGTCTGAGGCTCTGTTGTGCTCCCCGATTCCTACCTATGGTGGGGTCAGCTCTCCTGTAGCTGGTGAGGGGTGGGGCCAGTTCAGCACAGTGCTCAACATGGATTTAGGCGACAGCCCAGATCACAGACATCTGCATGGCCTTTGGAGGTAACCCAGACTTTGGATATCAACATAGTCCCTAGTTGCAGTAGGACCATGGTCCCAGTCATGGTCCCCGGTGTAGCCTGGATCCCTACATCACCATGGCTTCAGGGGGGCAGCACAGGACACTCAGATCAGTTTGACCCCTGGTGGCAGCATGGCTCCTCAGATATTGACATGGTCAGGCAGCAGCCAGACCACTGGTATCTGATTGTCCCTCATGGGCTATGGACATTATCACAGACATGGGCTGTGGTAGGGCCATGGACCGAGATATGTCCTTCTGTGAAAGCCTAGGCAAGGCATCTCAGATTAGCCTGTTCCTCACATCCCCAGTTCTACCTCTCCCTGCAGTGCATGAGCTGCTCTGCTTCTCTCTCTTTCCCATCTCTCCATCACATATTTATTCATCGTAGTGGTACCTGTCTACTCAGGCTGCTGGGCCAGGGGCCAGGTGCTTGGGTGTCTTCCTCCTGGGCCCAAGCCACCTTCTGTGCATGATTTTATTTATGTATGTTATTACATTTATTGATTTGTATATGTTAAACTGTGTTTTCATTCCTACAGTGAAATCAAATTAATCACAGGTCTGTTCTTTTTAATGAATTGTTGAATTCCATTTATAAGCATTAAAAAAAATGTAAATATGTGTATATGTGAGTGTGCCAGATGCTTGCTGATGCCCACAGGGGCCAAAAAAGGCCACCGAGTCCCAGGGAGCACAAGTTACAGGAGGCTGAACCACCTAATGTGGATAGAATTTGAACTCGATCTTTTGGAAGAACAGCAGGTTCTCTTAAATGACAAACCATCTCTCTAGCCCAGTTTTACAAGCATTTTTATTGGGGATTCTTTACATCTTTATCCATCTAGTAAATGGCTCTGCAATTTTATGTGTTGCGTTCTTATCTACTGTTGTGGTGAAGAGACAGTGCTGGGTTTGTAGAATGAGCTTGGAAGCATTCTTTGCCGTTACACTGTGTAGAGGAGTGTGAGAATCATAGACGGTGCTTCCCCCCCCCCCCCGATCTGTCTGGTAGAATTCATCAGAGAACCGTCGGTTCCTGGGTTCCCGACCCCATCTGGAAACTTGTAACTGTTTCTTCCATCTTCAGTCTGCTCACTGTTGGTCTGCTTAGGCTTAATTTCTGTTTGCTTTTTAGTGAGCTTGCCGCACACAGTCTGCTTGCAAAGGTCAAAGGACAGTCTTCTAGCCACTGAGGCCCGATCCTGCACAGTGCTGGCTGAGTGTTTCAGGTTCGTTGGCCCTTAAGAGTCTGACATATTTTTTTTCTGCCTTGCCTCACATCTTGGAATAGGAGTGCTTCGAGGGGTTGGGTTGATGGTAGGAAATACTCTTTCTGCTACTGACTGAGGTGGTAGCTGTCTTAGACAGGGCTTTACTGCTGTGAACAGACACCATGACCAGGGTAACTCTTAATAAAGGACAACATTTAATTGGGGCTGGCTTACAGGTTCAGAGGTTCAGTCCATTATCGTCACGGTGGGAACATGGCAGAGTCCAGACAGGCAGGGTGCAGGAGGAACTGAGAGTTCTACATCTTCATCTGAAGGCTGCTAGCAGAAGACTGACTTTCAGGCAGCTAGGATGAGGGTCTTAAGCCCAGGCCCATAGTGACACACCTACTCCAACAAGGCCACACCTCCTAATAGTGCCACTCCCTGGCCCAAGCATATATAAACCATCACAGGAGGGGGTCAAGCTACTAGAGGGTAGGTCATCACGCTTAATGGGAATAGTCACTAACAGCAGGGATGGAAGGGCAGCTATGATGTGGGTTTGGAGGGATCCTTGTAGCTGGTGACAAAGTGGGTGCTCCCAGGGACGTCCTCTCTACCCTTTTATTCCCTCCCTCCTTTCTCCCCTCCTCAAACTGTTTCTCCCAAATCTCTCCCTATCTTTCTCCCCTCCCTTCCATCTCTCTGCCCTCTATCCCTCCCTCCCTTCCTTCCATGAAAGAATTTCTATGTAGCCCATGTTAGCATCTAGCATCACTATATAGCCCAGGCTGGACTCAAACTTGTGATTCTCCTCTGTCAGTCATTTAATGGCTGAGATGACAGGTATCTGACCACATATAGCTTCTGATGCATTTATAAGAAAAACTTTCATATGCTACAATGAAATACTGGTAAAGATTTGTGGTCAAGGTTAATTTGAGAGGCCCAACTGGAATATACGAGGAATATGCTTGGATATATCCACAAGCAAAAAGTATAGGTGTGTGTGTTTGTATATGCATAGTATATATGAATGCATTATACACATGTATGTTTTATGTTATATATTGTATATGTATGTAGGTAAAGTTATTTTGAGTTAGGAAAAGCTCTAAAGAGGAAAAGTTTGTATTTCTTCAGGTAGTGATCACCAGGCTGACAGTTACAACTAAGTAACTTTTCTGAAGACACACATGGGGCCTCATAAGATCTGGATTTTCCCTGTCGTTGCCCCAAGTTACTTTCTTTGGACAATGACACAGTGTTCTTTGTGTCCTCCACTTCCATAAATATGCTCATATAATTTTTCCTAAAGAATATTGTCTTTCCTTTTTTTGTTGTTGTTAAAAAAGGTTGGTTTGCTTTCTTTGGCTCTTGAATTTCAACTTGGAAATTTAATGGGATTCTACATATTTCATATATATCTACTGTATCTGTTGTGCCCCAGCACTAGGGCTATTCTCAATAGAGTTAACATAAGGATCATCTTTTCTTCATAGTCAGGCATTAAAAAATCCTTTTATGTTTAAGTGAAATTGTGCTGTGATATTGTACTTTTTGATCAGTTCTGCAGAGTCTCCTCTCTCTCTCTCTCTCTCTCTCTCTCTCTCTCTCTCCATCTCTGTGTTACTCACACCTGAGCCCAGCACACACTAGCAAGTACTAACATTGAGCTATACCTCCAACACGATGCTGAATTATTTAAACTCATTTGTGAAATGGAAATTTCTGGTTTCTCTGGAGATTCAGTTAGGTCCTAATGATGTTATGTTGCTGAAGCAGTCACAGGTAAGAGGATACTTTGCTGAAGCAGACACATGAAAGGAGGCATGATGTTTAGAAAGAATATAAATATGACCACAGATGGTGGAAGAGTGCTTTGGTTTGCATTGTTCTGCTTCGATAGTCTTTGCTGATGACACACAAGCGTCGGTTCTCCTTACATTACGTTGCTGATCTTCACTAGTTGTGGCTTCATGAAGAATAACTCAATAAAGAACTTCTTGTGATAATCCATTGGCTTCTTACTGGTCCCATGAATAAACACTGCTTTGGTAGAGCATCATGGTTTATTCTGGATGGAGTTACCACTGCTGATTTGTGTGTGGTGTCTGCGGAGTGGAATGGACTGAAACTGCTGATTTTGTTTTCAGTGGCTTGCTAGTAGATTATACTGCTGATATCTTGAAAGTGAAGATTGGAATATTTTGCTGGGATAGACAGACGACTGAATGTTTTGCTGAAGCAGACATAGGCGAGAGGATGTTTTGCTGAAGCAGACATAGGCGAGAGGATGT
>NC_034591.1:161604485-161634188 GCF_900095145.1 Mus pahari
GGCGAGAGGATGTTTTGCTGAAGCAGACATAGGCGAGAGGATGTTTTGCTGAAGCAGACATAGGCGAGAGGATGTGTTGCTGAAGCAGACATAGGTGAGAAGATGTGTTGCTGATGCAGACCTATTTCTAAATAGGTCCATTTCTCCAGTGTCCTAAAAACCTTTCTTTTCCACTGCCTCTGGAGGGTGGTGGGCTAGAAGGGAGGTTAAAGCATTTTAATCCTTATTAAAATAGGATTTGAAAAATCTAAGCTTACACATTTGTTTACTGGAACTTGAAGTCCATTTTTTTTTTTAAGTAAGAGAAAAGGAAATAGCATCAACATTAAGACAGCTTCTTGGACTAGTTCTGAAAAGAAATGAGGTAAGAGGAAAAAACTGGGAAAATCTAAGGTAATAGGACAATACCCAAGGTCATATCAAGGAGAATATCCATTATTCTGTGTTGTTATTGATACTGTAAATGTTATAAATTTCAGCCATGCTCTTTAAGCCAAGGCATTTATGTGCCTGGTGTGTTGAGTGATCTTTTGGTGTTGTTAATCTCAAAGCCACAGTTACAATCTTCTAACCCTTTGAATATTTACCAGAAAAATATTATAATGTGGGCTGAGGAAATGGCTCAGTGGTTGAGTGCTTGCTATACAGGTATGAGCACCTATAGGAGCTCAGGTCCTCAGAACCCTTGTAAATGCCGGGTGGGCATCATGGTCCACATGTAATTCCAGATGCTGAAGGCAGAGACAGGGAACTCCAGATCAAGCTGGTTATCGAGACTAGCCATATGGGCGAGATCTGGGTTTGACTGAGACCTTCCCTTGATGAATAAAATAAAAGACCCGGAGTCTCCAATTGGCATTTACACACAACAGTGTCTTCATACATACATACATACATACACACGTACATACATAATATACACATACACACCACACATATACCACACACCAGACACGCCACCCACACACATGCATGGATATGCCCATTCATGTACAACACACACACACACACACACACGCACACACACACATATATAACATACACCACACACCAGATATACCACCCCCACACATGAATATGCATATGGACATTCATATACTCACCACACAGCACACATACCATATAAATACCACCCCTACATACCCATGCATGCACACATGCATGTATGTGCACATGTATGTACATGCATCACACATATGCACACATATATGAAAACATGGAAGAAAAGACAAGACATTTTGAGGTATGACAGAATCAGACATTCAAACTGGAGTTTCAGAAAACATCCAGTTTTATTTCTTCATTTTTCAGAAAGTAGGTCTTCAGTTCAGAGGTGGAATGGTGTTCTTAAAGTTGACAGTAGTGAAGGCTGAAACCCACTTCTCAGCTGTGCATGGCCCAGTGTCCCCAGTGTGCTCTGAACCAGCAGCATGATACCAAGGCAGATCAAGGAACAGTTGAGGTTAAATCCTATTCCTGTGAAACAATGGATTTCCCCCAGCTGCTTATTTCTAACAGAAAAGCTTTTTTTGAAAGAAGAAGTTTGAAGATGTCTCAGTGGTCTTTAATAATTATCTACCACTGGCTCATTACTATGACAAACATATCCCATGCTCGATCTTCACAGAGAAATAGAGGCAGGGTTGGTGGTTAGGAGCACTGGATGCTCCTCGAGTGGACTTGAGCTCAGTTCCCAGCACCAATGCGGTAGCTTGCAACCCTCTGTAACCATGATTTCAGGGACTCCGATTTCCTCTTCTGATCTCTGTGGGTGCTAAGCACACATAATACAGATGTAGACAGAGCACTCACACACAAGATGAGTAAATCCAGTAAAAAAAAGTAAAAATAAGTTAAGTTAAAAGTCTATCTTTTAAAAATTATAGTCAGGTGTGGTGGTCACACTGTAATTTACACCAGTATTCTGGAAGTTGAGGCAAGTGGGTGGTTGAAAATGTGAGGCTAGCACTAGCCTGGGCTACAGTGTGAGTGTCCATCTCAACAAACACCAAAACCCCTAGAGCATTTATACTTGTACTGAGCATGTGCAGAATCTTCTCAAATGTAATCTTCAAGCTATGTGGTATGGTAACTATTTCCATGGTGATGTAGTCTGTTCTGTTAGTCAGTCATTGGTTTAAAGCACTCAGGGGAATGTGTAATGTTGCCTTGTTATGTAAGAGACTGAAGCAAGTACCAACTTTGGAAGCCACAGAGCATCCTAACACCACTTTCTGAGGGTCTCAAGGGGCTGATGGAGATTTGTTGAGGTATGAGTAAGGATCTTTATTTTACCTTTAGTATTTTTTAAGGAAGCATAGTAGAAGAATGTATGAGCTCCACTGGGAGGTCAAGAAGGTAAAAACTTAAAAGGATTCACCTTCTCTTTCCCCTTGTGCCATCATGAGAGCCTAGGTCATAGTGTGGGAAATGATTATAAAATACTAGAGCAGGGAAGAGCCTCAATAACCCAACCATGTTAGGCATTGTGCCACTGAGGATTTAAAAACCATCTTTGTGGGCCTGAAGAGAGGCTTGGAGGTAAAGAGCATGTAATGGTCTCACAGAGGACCTGGGTTCAGTTCCCAGCATAGACACGGTCACTTATAACCTTTTCTGGTCCTATGCCTCTCTCTGGCTCTTACAGGTTCCTCCCAACAAGGGGACACACGACACACACAGGCATGCACAACCTACATATAGAAGTAGTCAGTAAATCTTTGAAAGCCATTTTTAAAGTACAAAGGAGTTGCAACTCCTGTGATGTTTGTTCGTAGAGATTTCATGAATAAGATCCTGGTATCTGACTTATAGATATGACGAGATCTAAAGTTTATTTTATTTTATATTTTTCTTCCTAAAATTTAGGCTGAGTATTTCTCATAGTGGCTGGTTTTCAGCTCCTGTGATAGGAGGTGGTAAGGCTTCTACTGCTCACCAACGGCTACATTCTATGTCACAGAAATTAAAATCCATGTAAAATCACAGACTAACATTCCATTCAGACTTCAAATGCATCTCTTAAGTGAATATTGCTTTCTTGGCACAGGTTTGACGTTTTTGCTGGGTCAAGTCCTTAGATGTACCATGTAGTGTGAAGCGCGGCCTGGCCTCCCCTGACCCCACAGTCTCTGGCCCCTGCTCCCCCAATCCCAGCCGCCCTGGGCCCTGCTTCCTGTCCCCGGCTGCTTATCCATTGGGATGGGTTTTGTTTCAGCATTCTGTAGACCGCACACGCACCGCCTGGGTTGTTTTCTGTGTGAGATCCTGTCCAGCGTGGATGGAGAGCTGGCAGCAGCCCCTCAGTGTTGTCACTAAGGGAGAGGAGGGCTGCATGGATTGGCTTCCGGCCACTTGCTCAGAGGCTGAGACCGTGATGACTCTCCATCCATGCATGTTGTGGTTCAAGAGGTAGAAAACAGCCCAGTCTTGTCAACATTGCTGGTGTGGGGGGTGGGGGAGGGAAATTCCTTTTCTGTCTCCTTGTCCAGTCAGTCCCATCTACAGACTTTGCTTTCCTGTTCCAGGCAGCCTTTTCCAGACTCAGTGTTTTCCACTGTGGATCTTGCTGCAGATTTGAATTTTTGTCCCCAGGAATTCATGTGGCAGGCACTCTAGTCTCTAGAGTTGAGTTACATGCTAATTGTATTCTCAGATCAGGTCTTTCTGAGTTCTGCTCTCATGAATGAATTCAATTATTGGTGGATTAATGTATGTCCCAAATTATGTTTGTTAATTTGATACATCCTAGAGTTGGCGCAGAGGAAAGCTTTGATTGAGTAATTGACTATATTAGATGGGCTTATAGACATTATCTTATATTGTGGGGATTATCTTGTTATTCATTGGTACAAGAGGGAAAAGCCCACTGTGGGTGGCACCATTCCCTGGGCATGTGGTCTTGAGCTGTATAAGAAATTCAACTAAACATGAACCTGTGAATAAACCAGAGGGAGGGAGACCAGCTAACAGAGTTCCTTTATGGTTCCTGCCTATAGTCCCTTCTTTGAATTCCTACCCCAACTTCCCTCAATGATGGATTGTGACATGGGTGTGTAAGCCAAATAATCCCTTTCCTTGTTAATTTGCTTTTAGTTAAAATGTTTTTATCAAGCAACAGGATGAAACTAGAAAAATGGGTTGTGGAGGAAGTGGTTTTGTTCTAATGATGAACTCTCTGGCCAGTTGCTTCTAGCTCACCAAGCTGTGCCCTATACACACATATACATACACATACACATATACATACACACATATGTGTGTGCATATATATTTGTGTGTATGTGTATATATATATATATATATATATATATGTATATATATATATATATGTGTGTGTGTGTGTATGTTGATAGTCTGTACAATTAAGAAACCCCTTTGCAGATGTGGTTCTATGACCTTGAACCTAACAGAATCCAGAACTGTGAGAAATAAGTATATTTATATACTATTATAAGTATAAATAATTTTTTTCTGAATAAAGTACCCATCCTAAGGTTTTCTAATATAAATCAAGACAAACTAAGAAAGAATTTACTTTCAGACTAAGACTTAGATTGAGACTTAGACTTAAACTATGGGATGGTTTAACTCTTATAAATAATTGTCTGTCTCATACATTCTAGAAAGGAAAGGAACTACATAAAGAAACCAGAATATAATTCACAGACTAGTTGATTCAACCATTAAAACATGTCTTGGGTACCCATTATATATAACACAGTCTTCTTTAATTAGATATTTTCTTTATTTACATTTCAAACATTATCCCCTTTCCTAGTTTCCCATCCAAAAAAATCCCCTATCCTTTCCCCCCTCCTTCTGCTCCCCAATCCACCCACTCTTGCTTCCTGGCCCTGTCTCCTATGTCAGGACATAGAACTTTCATAGGACCAAGAGCCTCTCCTCCCATTGATAACCAACTAGACCATTCTCTGCTACATATGCAGCTAGAGCTATGAGTCTCTCTGTGTGTTTTCTTTGATTGGTGGCTTAGTCCCAGGGAGCTCTGAGTTTACTGGTTAGTTCATATTGTTGGTATGACACAGTCTTAGGCACTGTTCTTTGTGAGACATGAACAAATATCTACTCACACCAGATAGGGAGCCAATGACAGACCAAAATGTGAATACCACCAAAGTCCTAGTTGGTGAACCAAAGACTTTTTACTATGGTTATTTACCAGAATATGGGTACAGGGTTACCTACAGGAGCAGAAATGACTCAAAGACAGACACAGCTCTGAAAGCCCACCTTGGCATGAGTGATAGTTCATGAAAGCTGAAATCATGGAACACATTGCAGTCAGATCAAGATGTCAAATCCCAGTGTACAGCCTCCCAGGAAGCCTGGCTGGTAGCTACTTGTCTTAGACTGCTGGATCTGAGCTGTTCCTGAACAGTACAGCTTGACTGAGCTTGACATTCAGCTTTTACTGCTTATAGATTCTAGGGGAAGGGGGGGGTGTCTATTAAATCTGATCAGTTTCAGGTACTTCCTGAAGCTGTTTTGAGTTGTTCTCTTTGTCTCTTAAGGAGCTTCCTTCTTGGATGGAGTCTTCTCTTGCCCTGAAGACATATTGTTTCACCTCTTGAGTCTTGAAAAGAAGTTTCCTTCAAGATGTAAGGATTTAATTTAACTTTGGACTAAATTGCTACAATCCTGCACTTAGTAAATTGAGCTTGTTTCTTTAGTATTACCACTTCAGATCTCTATACTCACAGTGTGGTATTTGCCCTTCAGCCTTCTCCATCCTGGTGTGGGATGGCTTGGGAGAAACTCATGTCCTCTAGGTCCCATTGTCTCCAATTAAATGCTCTGGCAGAAGGCTGGAGAGAAGAGAATGAGTGTGGGTGACTTTCCTATCTGGGAACTGCAGCCGCTGTTAGACCAGAGTTCCCCAGTCTCCTCTTGGTGTTTCCTCCAAGCTGAAGGGTGTGACTGGTGCCACTGGTTACAGCCTGGAGGCACCCCACCATCCTTGAAGCTGTACCTGCCCTGCTGTCTTGCTAAAGGTCTCTTAATTATGGCATCTTCCAATTGCCCCATCTCCTCCCAAATGCCTGACTCACTGTTAGCTCATACTGAACACATGCCAGGAGTGGTCATTAAGATGTTAACACATCCTGCTTGATTTGATGACTTCTTAAACCTACATTAACCTTGACAAACAGAAGTTGTAGTTTGGAAGGACTTATAATTTCCCCCAGGCTATACAGGGAGTAAAGGACAGAATCAGATCCTGTGCACTGCAAACCCTCTTAAGTGATCCAGGGCTCTTCTATCCCATTCTGTGGGTCACACACACCTAGAGGAAGGTTCTGTTCCTTTTCAGACATCAGCATCAGTAGCTCTTCCTGTTGATGCCTCAGAGATTTGGAAGTAAGACCATACATCTACCTCTGTTAGTTACCAGAAGCCCTGGGTATGTCAGCCTGGGATGTTCTTATAGCCAAGAACCCAGTCCTTGGGATGAGCTTCATTACTCGGGAGGTTGGTAGACATAAGGGCTTCTCTCTCTCCAGCTTCACCTTCCTTCCACATCAGCAAAGTCAGAAACAGAAATGATGTGTGGTGACTGCAAGGGCGAGTGCAGATGTGAGATTGGCACACAACAGCCTGCATTTCATGTGGCTTGGGTGACGTGGGTTTCAGTGTGGAGGTGCTGTTTATGTCTGTCATGCTCCTGGGCATAGCGGCCAAGGGTGGTCGTGCCACAGCCATGACATCACCGCCTTCCCTCTCAGAGAACCTCCAGGGTGCTCTTTGCATATTTGTGTAATGATTTTTTTTTTCTATGCTTGCTACTGGAGTTTTTAAGGTCAAAGCCTGGGCCCCAGCACCTTAAGCTAGACTTGGCAAACTCATCCTCAACAGGCCAGTTAAAGAGACAAACAACAGAGAAAAGCAGAGAAAGGAGATTTGTCCAACGTGGCCACACTGGTGAGAGGAACAAAGGTCCCAGTGGTCACCTCCCTTCTCTACACTCAGTTTCCCAGCAATGAGCAGATTAAACAGTTTGTTGTGAACATTTAACAAAAGTGTATTTAAAAAATTTACTTACTTTTTAAATGTAAGTCATTAGTTATCATTCTTTATTGACAAGATTTGACACTCTGGCCTTTTTTCTGTCACATACAGGGCGAGCTTACCTGGTCTTACTGTTATTGCTGGTTGCTGTTGAGTCTTCTGTGACTCCTAGTATGGAAGAGAAATGTAACGTATAGACATCTGACAAGCATATATACCTATTATTTTATAATTATCACAACCTTAATAAAAGTGACACATACATAACTGGCATAGTCAAAAATATTTCCAGAAAAAATATAGTAATAATCTAATAACTTCTATGTATATTACTTAGAGATATTTTATCTGACACAAAGCATTTTTCATTTCTTTTCATTATCTTTGACTGTTAAATTATCAGTTCTTGCTATAATCTGTTTTTTGGGGGAAATTTATCAAAATCTACATGGCTGATATAAAATTTTGTAATGTAACAAAACTTTCATGACTCACTGTGTTCTCTTTTTGAAAGGTCTAGGATGCAGGTTCAAGGAGATTATCGAGACAGATTATCAGGGGCGAAAATTTATTAAAACATTATTAATGCCATGGGAGGACAGACAGACAGAAAACAGCATGCAGGGACTCCGAAGAAGAGTTAGGGCTGAAGAGGCAGCAGTGTGTGTGTATGTGTGTGTGTGTGTGCGCCCTCTCTCCTTAAGCTCTCTGAGGAGGGGGCTCACAGTACGTGTCTGTAACTAAACTCTTCATTCCTGGGCAGGAGGCAGAAAACAAAGTGGGAACAAGATAGAGATCCCCCAGCACTCTCTTTGGGTGTCCAGTGCTAAGTGGTCAGCTCTGACAATGTACATACAAGGAACATTCTATGGACTCAACGGGTTATATTCGGGAATGTATTTAGAGTATGTATAGGCATTCAATAACAATTGAGAAGAAGAGTTCATGAAACTGAAGGAGAGTAGGAAAAGGGCAGATGGGAGGAAAGAGAGGGGAGAAATGTAATTAAAATACAATCTCAAAAGTAAACAGAGACATCTGATAGTTGAAATATTATATAGTAGTTATAGTGGTTATAAATACCAGATGTGATAGTTAAAATATTATATAGTAGTTATAAATACCAGACTGATGTAACAAATCTTATGTGTGTCTAATAACATTCTTGAAGGCTATTCTAATGTGGCTAGAGGTACTGGAAAGAAAATATTTTCCTCTCATCTGTGAAGGCCAATGAGGTCCCAGGGGACTGTGGCCATATCTAGAAATGTTCTGCATCTGTGGAAAGTCACTTTTTCTCTTGTCCACGGAGGTCACAGAGAGCACCCTCTGACTTCTGACCAGTTTACACAGACAAGGAAAGGTTTGCTTAGTGTGTCTAGGGGAAGACACTGCTAGGCCAATCAAGGCCTTCCACATATCCTTACATAGGTAGACAATTGATAAAAGAAGGCCGAGGAGCCTGAGGTTCCTCACAAGCCCAAGTGACCCCTGAAGACCAGAATCTCAACTGGCCATGACAGAATAAGACAAAAATGAATTTGAGCTACCCATATGGGCTTAGACTCCAGCAGGAAAGTATAACTAGAATTAAATATTTAGCAGTTCAAAGGACAGTCCCCAGAGATTATACTTAACCACATTATTATTATTTGAATATATAATATAATATAATATATATTATTTGTATAATATATATACATATATACATATACATACATACACACACACATATATATATATATACATACATATACATACACACACACACACACACACACACACACACACACACACACATACGGCAAAGCAGTGCAGAGGCTTCTCCATTTTCTATTCTTGCTGAGATCTGGAGTATCCCAGGTGGACCGAGTATCTCTGGATAGGAAAGCAGACTTCATTCAACATCTGTGGGCTGTTAGGCTCTGGGATGCTTCTGATGAGAGGATAGGCAAACCTCCCTGAATAGTACCTACCACTCAGGACTGCAGGGAACTGAGCAGAGATAGAATCTTCCATCCCCGAAGACCCGCTTTCCAGCCTACAAAAGCCGGCGCATGCGCAGTTTCCTCCTCCACAGACCAACTGCACCCCTTCAGTTGTTCTGATGAAAAGAAAATTCTGCTTCTGGAGATGCCTGTCTTTCTGTTTCCACCTCAACCTCCCCATCAGTCGGACAGGCAGTGCTTTCAGGTGACGGCCCAGATCAGGAGGCAGAAGGAAGATTTCCCACGTTTGCTGGCCCATTTACCAGCCAGCAACATTGTAGCTGCTACTGCTTCCTTCATTGACATCAGAGTCAGCATTTCCAGGTCTCTATCACGGGCTGAGGACCAGAGACTCTTTTGGAGCTCTCAGGATTGGACTGCTGAGATACCCAGCCCTAAGGACCAAGCAGCTGTGGGTTCCCAGCCTCTCAAGTGTGAGAAATTGTTTATCATTCCAATGTTAGCTGCATATATATATATATATATATATATATATATGTGTGTGTGTGTGTGTGTATGTATGTGTATGTATATATGTACACACATACACACACATATTTACTTGATTGGTCTGTTCATCTAGAGATCTCTAATTGTGCCAACTGAAATGGGACTCTGATCTCACTGATAACTGGAGGTCATCCTAGTATCTCTACTGAGGCAGTCTAGAGAACAGAAATTGGCGATGTGGGAACTGCAAATGACATGTAGCCTTTTCTATCAAAGGGTTAAGCAATCCTTTCAGCCCCCTGCCCCTGTCTGGAAGTGTCTGATGAAATCCCCTGAGAACCGAGTTCTTTTTCTGGCAGTCAGAGTTCAGCCATTTCATGTCCCTAGTTGTCTCAATATTCGGATGGTCAAAGAGAGGGGCATAGAGTCTCTCCTAGTATATCCTTTTTCCTGCAAGAATGGCTGCATGCCAGGGATTGAACCCAGAGCGTAGGGCATGAAAGAAATCACTCTGTCAGCAAGCTTCTCTCCTTGTATGATGTCCAAGCTCAGAATCCAGCAATGAATTCAAGGAGTAGTAGGCAGATAAGACACAATTTATTCCAAGGCAATAGACTACTAGGCAGGCAGAAGCCAGCAGGCACCCAGGCACACACAAAGTCCAGTACATAGGCCTACATAGGCTGACTGGTTAAGGCAAAAGGCAAAGACACTGGTACCTGATCACTAAGTCGTGTTTATACAGAACCACTCTCAAATGCTATTACCAAATAATTTATTAAAGCTTATGTCACTGTTTACTTTTGGGGTCTGTGATCATTTGAATGAGAATGACCCCGTATCTTTGAATACTTGATCCCCAGTTGGAGGAACTGTTTGGGAAGGATTAGGAGGTATGGCTTTGTTGGAGGAGGTGAGCCACTGGGGGCGGGCTTAAAGTTTCAAAAGTGCCCTGCCACCCCAGTGGCTTTCTGTTTGTGATGGGGATGTGAGCTCTGAGCTGTGCCATGACTACCTGTCTGTGTCCAAGCTCCCCAATGCAATGGAGACAGGCTTCTATGCCTCTGAACCGTAAGCTGCAGTTAATGCTTCCTCCTGCGAGCTGACTCAATCCTGTTGTTTGTCACAGCAATGGGGAAATACCTAGCATGGTCAGTCTCTGGGCACCCAGTGTCACCTGTGTCCTGCCGACTGGTGAGTTAGGATCTCGGTCCACGTCATAATCTGCACCAGCTCATGTCTAAATGTAAACTGTCCTTTAGGGCCTTTTGCTCCCTACACCTAGTCCCTACTTTCATATTTTTATCTTCTCACGGTTTGCCTGCTGTTGCAGAATGAGTTCATGTCCTGCTTGGGCTACAAGCTAAATCAACCAACAGACCATTAAAAGACTGGTGTATCACTCAATGGTGAGGCACTTGTCTAGGGCACACAAGGCTCTGCATTGATTCTAGTCAGTCTCCCTTCCTTTCCCTTCCTCTCCCTTCCTTTCCCTCCCCTCAGCTCTTGGGTTATCTCTGTTACAACTCCTCACCTCTATCCACCACATGTCCATGTTTCTGACCATTTTCACACCTTATATTTTCTCTTCATATCTTAAGTTGGCAAGCATGGGTGAAAAATGCTGTGGAGAGAAGCTGCTCTGGGAAAAGGAAGTAATGATGATGTTTATGTTGATATTGATGATGACAATGACAACTGGCAGTGCTGAAGATTGAACTCAGGGCCTTGGGAATGGATAGCTTGCCCTTTCTCATCACTGTTGGCTGTTTTACAGTGCTACAGGCCTGAATTCACACGCCCATCACAGTAGGAGGCAGTTTCTAAATAAAATCAACATCACACCTTGGACTGTCCAGTCGGTTATTTTCCATGGCTGCAGTGATTTTTCCCTCTCTGCCCCGTCTTGTGTACTCTGTAGGTTGGATCTCTCAGGTTCACATTGGAAGTTACTCTTTTGGGTTTTTCTCTGGGTGATTTCAAAGGCAGGCAGGTAAATGGTTTAACAGCTGTGGGGATGATAACTAGAGTGAGTCAGAGGGTATCTGATCGATCTTACGTTAAGTTGGCCCACGTTTCATGCTTTAAGGTGGTTCCTTTTTAATTTAATTTAAAAAATTGTGTATGTGTGTTTATCTCACAGGTGTGCAGAGGCTTGGGGAGACCAGAAAAGGGCACGGGATCTTCTGGTGCTGGGGATTCAGGTAACTGTGAGCTGCCCAACACGGGTGCTGGGACTGAGTCCTTTGGAGGATAACCCAGCAACTGTAACAGCTAAGCTGTCGTCAGGATTCAAGATGCTTTATTTGTATTTATGTAACTTACAAAATAGATGTCACCAACAAAGAGAGTTTATCCCAGGGCATGAACATTGGCTTCTGATGCCTGGGACTCCTCACATCACAGCAGACTCAGAAGCAGAGCTGAGCACCCGTCCCGAATGCTTGGGTCTTACCAGACCACTTAGGGGTAGGTGGGCGAGATGCACATTGTCTGAGAAAAGTTGTTTTCAAATAACTTAAAAATACCTCCTTTTAAATATTTTGGGGTAAAGGAGATATTCAGAGGGTGGCCCGCTTAGCTCAGATGGGACGTGAGGAGTTGGGAATCTGGGTTCAAGAAGGTGGTGGCAGCATTAAGGGAACCCCAATGAAGACATAAACTGGGCTTCCAGAGCCCAAGCCTGAGGACAGTCTTTGGTTTTTCAATTTTTGTTGCTCTCATATTCCATGCCACCTCTGGTATTTCTGAGAAATCTGACATTTTTCTCTCTTCACAGACACCACACTAACATAGGCATCACAATATACAAGGTGTCTTAGTTAGGATTTTACTGCTGTGAACAGACACCATGACCAAGGCAACTCTTTTTTTTTTTTAAATTCTTTTATTAGATATTTTCTTCATTTACATTTCAAATGCTATCTCGAATGTCCCCTATCCTCTCCCCGTCCCCCTGCTCCCCTGCCTACTCTCTCCCACTTCTTGGCCCTGGTGTTCCCCAATAAGGGGCATATAAAATTTGCAAGACCAAGGGGCCTCTCTTCCCAACGATGGCTGACTAGGCCATCTTCTGCTATATCTGAAGCTAGAGACAGAAGCTCTGGGGGTACTGGTTAGTTCATATTGTTGTTCCACCTATAGGGTTGCAGACCACTTCAGNTCCTTGGGTACTTTCTCTAGCTCCTCTNTTGGGGGCCCTGTGTTCCAACCGATAGCTGACTGTGAGCATCCACAAGAAACAGCTATATCAGGGTCCTTTCAGCAAAATCTTGCTGGCATATGCAATAGTGTCTGCGTTTGGTGGCTGATTATGGAATGGACCCCTGGGTGGGGCAGTCTCTGGGTTGTCCATCCTTTCACCTTAGCTCCAAACTTTGACTCTGCAATTTCTTTCATGGTTATTTTATTCCTTATTTTTGGGAGGAATGAAGTATCCACGTGTTGGTCTTCCTTTTTCTTTTGTTTTGAAGATTGTATCTTGGGTATTCTAGGTTTCTGGGCTAATATCCACCTATCAGTGAGTGCATATCAAGTGAGTTCTTTTGTGATTGGGTTACCTCACTCAGGATGATATCCTCCAGATACATCCATTTGCCTAAGAATTTCATAAATTCATTGTTTTTAATAGCTGAGTAGTACTCCATTGTGTAAATGTACCATGTTTTCTGTATCCATTCCTCTGTTGAGGGACATCTGGGTTCTTTCCAGCTTCTGGCTATTATAAATAAGGCTGCTATGAACATAGTGGAGCATGTGTCCTTATTACCAGTTGGAACATCTTCTGGATATATACCTAGAAGAGGTATTGCTGGATCTTCCAGTAGTACTATGCCCAGTTTTCTGAGGAACCACCAGACTGATTTCCAGAGTAGTTGTACAAGCTTGCAATCCTGCCAGCAATGGAGGAGTGTTCCTCTTTCTCCACATCCTCGCCAGCATCTGCTGTCCCCTGAATTTTTGATCTTAGCCATTCTGACTGGTGTGAGGTGAAATCTCAGGGTTGTTTTGATTTACATTTCCCTGATGATTAAGGATGTTGAACATTTTTTCAAGTGCTTCTCAGCCAACTAAGGCAACTCTTAAAAGAACAATATTTAATTGGGGCTGACTTACAGGTTTAGAGGTTCAGTTCATTATCATCAAGGTGGGACCATGGCAGTATCCAGGTAGGCATGGTGCAGGAGGAGCTGAGAGTTCTACACCTTCATCTGAAGGTTGTTAGCAGAATACTGGCTTCCAGGAAGCTAGAATGAGGGTCTTAAAGTCCATGCACACGGTGATACACCTACTCCAACAAGGCCACACGTACTCTAACAGGGATACCCCTTCTAATAATGCTCCTCCTTAGGCTGAGCATATACAAACCATCACACTAGGTTTCCATGCTGCTATGAAGAGACCATGCATTGGATGGCTCGTAAACAACAGAAAGCCATTGCTCCCAGTTGTGAGGGCTGAGAGATCTGACAAGAACAAGACTTGGTATCTGGTAATGATCCATTCCACTTACTCTTCCTTACAGGACAGAGGGAGGGGAAAATTCTCTACGGTCTCTTTTGTAAGGGCGTTTGACCCAGTCACCTCCCAGAGGCCCTACCCCCTAACATCTAAACCTTGGGGAGTAGGTTTCAGCATGAAACTTGCAGGGCACACACATTCAGTCTCTTACATCAACTGGCTTTTCTCCCAAGTAGGGGATGTTTCCTCTGGTGAAGGTTCAGCCTTCCTGACATCTTTCTTGCACCATATGCAGGAGTTCTGGCACTTCTCTTATGCTAATGAAGCCAGAGGCTCCAGTGGCAGGTAGGTCTTCACCCTGCTTGCTACCGAACACATGTAAGGGCAGTGACTTGCTTACAGGTTTATTGTATCACTTAGCCTTTCTTTCTTTCTTTCTTTCTTTCTTTCTTTCTTTCTTTCTTTCTTTCTTTCTTTCTTTCTTTCTTTCTTTCTTTCTCTTTCTCTCCTCTCTCTCTTCTCTTCTCTTCTTCTTCTTCTTCTTCTTCTTCTTCTTCTTCTTCTTCTTCTTCTTCTTCTTCTTCTTCTCTCTCTCTCTCTCTCTCTCTCTCTCTCTCTCTCTCTCTCTGGTGCAAAACAGTATATATTTAGAATTAGCCATGTGGACTCAGTTTAGATGATCCCAATCATGTTGGCAGCATCCAGAGCATCATAATCATAATCATGAGCCAAGCGAACATACGCCTTCTTCTCTCCATCAAGCCTTATCAGGGTATTGACTTTGGCCACATCAATGTCATAGAGTTTTTCTTTTTAATTTTCACAGCCTATTAGATCTGGCACTTGTTGGCCTTGACATCCACAATGAACAAGCATGTTGTTATCCTCTATCTTTTTCATGACTGACTTGGTGGTCAGTGGGAATTTGATGACAGCAGTGGTCAAGCTTGTTTCTTTTGGGTGTACTCTTTCGAGGAAAGAGTATATTTTGGGAAGAGGATATTTTGGCTGCCTCCGGAGCTGCAGGGTCTTGGGCCACTAGAAGGTGGGTGACATTCAGATCTTCTTTTTGTGGCTGTGGACACATTTCAGCCCTGCTTTCTTAGCTTTCAAGGCCTTCACTTTGGCTTCAGCTTTGGGAGGGGCAGGAGCTTCCTTCTTTGCTTTCGGCATCATCTTGGCGAAAAGGCATCGCTTAGTTTTTTTAATTGCTGTGACCAAATACCTGGCAGGAACAAGGGAGGAAGTACTTACTTGGCTCAAGGTTTGAGAGGGCACAGTCCAGTGCTGTATGGCGGGAGTGGCAGAGTCCACACAGTGGACTGTGTGGCTGGGCCTCCTCACATCACAGCCGACTCAGAAGCAGAGCTAAGCGCTCATCCCTAATGAGTCCTTATCAGCCTACTTCCTCCAGTTATGTTCTACATCCCAAAACTCCTTAAACTCCCTTGTACCCACAGCTCCTTAAAACAGTACTGAAAGACATGTCCAAGATTCAAACACATCACTCTTCGGTTAGCTACTGTGTCTAGAGTCATCTGAGAAAAGGAAACACCAATTGAGAAAGTGGCTCATCATTGTGGCCTGTGGGTAAAAGCTTTCAGGGCATTTTATTGTTTGATGATTGCTGTATTTGAGTTCAGCTCACTGTGAACATGGCCTCCCTGGGGCCATGATCCTGGGTATATAAGAAGAAAGCAAACTGAGCAAGCCAGCAGGAACTGGCCAATAAACAATCTGCCTCAGTTCCTGCCTTGAGACCCTTTCTTGATGTTCCTCAATTATGGACCTGAAAGTTGTAAGATGATATAAATCCTTTTCTTCCCAAGTTGCTTTTGGTCATATTCTTTTTTGTTGCAATAGACCCCTAACTAGAAAGAGCCTCTAGGGGACATTCCCTGTTGAAACCATAATGTTCTGATCCTGATCCCCAGAGGCATATGGCCATCTCATAATGAATAATATACTTAGTGCAAATTCTCATAGTCTTGCAGTTTCTACACTGTCAAAGTCCAAATTTAAATTTCTCTTCTAAGACTCAAGGCAGTCTCTTAACTATGAGCCCATGTACACTCAAAACACACGTTACTTATTTTCAGCATATGAAGGCACAGAGTAAACATACCTACTCCAAAGAAGAGCAGACACAAAGTCCTGAAAGGCGCCTGCCCCGTGGCTGAAGCTCTTGATGACAACACATGGGATCCCAGGGACTCGGCCAACTGCAGCCTATGTAGCGGACTCAGCTCATGCAACTTTTCAGTATCCTTGGGTCTCAACTGCAACTCAGGCTTCACCTCACTGCTCCACACAGAGCCCACTCGTGAGCTCTACATGAGGTACCTGACTGGCTTTTTTGGCTCCCTGGAACCTCGAACAAGCCTCACTTTTATATCTTGCCACCTTCTGCTGCTAGGTCTTGATGTAGCCTCTCGCCACCCCTTCAGTGGCCTCTGTGCACCTTCAAGGCCGAGCTTGGGAAAATGCTTGTCTTTTGCTCCTCTTCGAGCAAGAGCATTGGGAGCTTGTTTTGTTTCCCTTTCCATGTAAGCCTGTGTTTTTGCACCCCAGAGCTTTTGATGGGTTGACTCCTGCCTTCCAGGGTCTTTTCCTAGTGTCCTGTTGCACAGTGTGTGGGGTCTTGAAGAGATCAGAGCACTGATCTCCCCAACCATCGCAGCCATGCATTCTTACAGCCATTTCTGAAACCCAATTTAGATTCATTTTCTCACGGAACTTCATGCTTCTGAAACATAGTCTACTCTTCCACACTGGAATTCTGGCTGACAGCAGTGACCAGTAGCCATGGCACAGACTGACTGTTATGACCTTCAAAATTCCTCTGCCAAAGAGTCTAGTCCCTGCCTTTTGAATTCAGCCCCTGAAATGTTCAGGGCAGGCAAATGTGGAAAGGTTATTTGCCAGCATGTCAGATGAATGGCCTCTAGCCCATTCCTGAGAAGAGTCCTTGTTAATTTATGGAATAGGTTGTATTTGAGGAGTTTTGAAGAACTGGTGCAAGTTTCTCAGAAAAGGTGATGCCAGAGCCAGGCTTGATCACGTGAACTGGCTCTAACAGAATTCCCTGGGCTGACATAAACTAATGTCTCATAGTTCCGGATCCAACTCCAAGATCACAGCATAGAAAGAGCTGGCATCTGCTGCTGGCCCGATTCACAGGTGGTTGTCTTCTGCTCGGTCCATGTCTAGTAAAACACTAGGAAGTTCTGTGGGGTCCCTTTTCCTTCTCTTCCTCTCATTGTGTTGTTTTTAATTTATAAGGTTCCTGGGACAACTTATACAGGCTCCTCCCTTCTGACCTAATGACCTCTCAAATGCTATTGCTTTGTATTTAGGATTTCCACACACAAAACTTTGCATCTCATAAGCCTTTGGTCCACCTGCTTGACTAGTGTGAAAAGCTGTCCAGGTGTAGACCCTGGAAGACAACAATAAAAGGCAGTCAGAGTAGGTGAGACTCCGTGGCACACAATATGCTCAAGGCATTCTGGAGGGAGTTTTCTATAGGAAATGGGGTGATGATGTTAGCTCTGGTGAGGATGTGACACATGAACTTGAACCAGTGCTGACTGGGACAAACTACGAGACTATGAGCTAGTTCAGTAGCATTTGTGGAGGGAGAGAAGGAGGCTGATGATGTTCCTAGGATGGAATGTCCAAGTCTCAGCCACAGAAAACAGAGAGTTGTGTGCCTAAAGTTCCAGCTTTCACTGTAGGCTAGATAGTTCATGTCATGGAAGCTTCCTAGATTCTCCCAAAGTGATGGTAATGGCTTCATTTGCCAGGACAGAGAATATAAGGAATGCTCATGGTAACTGTGTGTGTGAGTGCACACATGTATCTGTCTGTGGTTTGTCTGCCTTGTATATATGCATACACCAGTCTGTGTGTCAGATTCAGGGAGAAAAGATGAAATCTTGAAGTCTGACATTTGCCCTCATTTGATGTTGTTGCTCATTTCCAAGATACAGAACTCTAGGAAGGAAAATGGAGATATATATGATTATATCTGGATATTATCAGCTTGCAGGCAAATAAAAATGTGGGATTCTCCAACGACAAGGTATATACTGAGGAGAAAAGCAAATGGACTTAGATGAGCAGCCAGAGAGAGAATGAGGCACCTCTAATGCCAAGAGCACATCTGGAAGTAGTGTTTGCAGAAGACAGCCAATGGAAGGCAGACTAGCTTTAGGTCACTCAAGGTGTGACTGGGCTATGAGAGGCAGAGCCTAGGACACTAATGCTCTTATGTTTGAGACAGCTATGTATTGGATAAGGATAAGGGAGGGACAAAGGGAACACCGTTCTGCTCTAGGAAATAATGGAAAGAAAGGAAATAAAATTACTGTCACCCACTGCAATGTGATGGTGCATGCCTGTAATCCCAGCATCTGGGAGGCTGGTGCATAAGGAGTCATAAAATTGAGGTTAAATGTCAAGATTCTGTCTCAAAAAACCACCACACCATACATACACCACACCATACCCGCCCCCCTACAGATACATACATACACAGAGACACATACACAAACACACACACACACACACACACACACACACACACAAAGACACAAACAAACACATACATAGACATATACACAAACACACAGATACAGTCACACACATGCCCAGACACACACAGCAACACACACATGCCCAGACACACACAGCAACACACATACACATAGACACAAACATGCCCAGACACACATGCATTCATTCACACAGACACACAAACACACATATGCATAGACACACACAAAGACAGACAGATACAGATACACATACACATAGACACATATGCACAGACACACACAGATACACACACACTCACACATATATACAGACACACAAAGACACACATGCACAAACACACACATATACATGCACACACATGCATAGACACACACAAAGACAGACACACAAACAGACACAGACACACTCAGACAGACAGACAGACAGACACACACACACACACACACACACACACACACACACACAGATTTGTAATCCCAGCACTTGGGAGGTAAAGCCCAGAGTTCATCAGCCATTGCAAGTTTGAGACCTGCCTGGGCTCCATGAAACCCTGTCTCAAAACAATAAAACTCCAGATTCTGCCACCATTGTTGTCACCACTACCCCTGTTAACAAAACTTTTCACGGAAAGTCAAGATACATCGTCAACATAGTGTTTATCACCTTAGCATTTTGTGTAGTTCTGGACGCTTTGCCCTGACCCTCTCAGCACCCGTGTAAGTTAGGCATGCTTCTTCCAGTTTCAGCAGGAAGAAAATTTTTTCCTGAAGTCACTATTGAGCTTACTCAATGAGGTCACTCAGTGAATTGTTTGAGAAGCCTGGAGTTAAACCCTGGGCTAAAGAATCCCCATGCCAGGTGGTAACTCATGCCCGCGTTCTTCCTAAAACTGTCATTTGCCTTATTCAGAATGAGAAATTCTGATGGTGTGGGAGAAGGATAATTAGCTTATCAGATATTGGAGGAGTAACAATGACAGTTGACATCTTTTGGGTACTTTCAACACACCAAGCAACGGAATGTTTATAAACAAACACAACAGCTCAGTGCAGTATTGCCGCTTCATGCTACAAGTGAGAAAGCTGGGCTTTCAGCAGGTAGCCCGCACACCTCAGTTCCACAGTCGATGAGGCGGAGGCAGGGGTCCTTCAGGCACTCTGACAGACACCCAAGCTCCCATTCTCTCAGAGCCTCAGAGAAAGTTCATGGGATTCTGAATGTAAGGAAGAGCCTGTAACTCTCAGGGAAAAAACCCACAGAGTATAAGTAAGGAATATATGTATAATTGTAACTGGTTGATCATGTTGTGTGCAAATCTACCACCAGTGATGTCAGCTTTCTTGGTGAATCAATACACAACGTCACCTGTGGAGACTGAGAGGGCTGGCACAGACAGAGGTTGGATTTTCTTTTTCTACAGCCTCTCGTTACTCCATCCACTGTGATTCTGTCCCTTATAAAGCTTACCCTTGGACCTCGGCACAGGGTCCCTCTCCTGGATCTGATTCTTCCCTCGTCACTACGGGCACTTCCTACTCCTCTCCAGATCATTTTCTCAGAGACTCCCTCTCCACCTGTTCACTAAGTAACTCTTTTAATTTTTGGTCCCAGTACCACTGTCTCCATTATGAAGTTTCCATAGTTGTCTCCCTCCCATTCTATGTCCTGAGAAAGAGAGGACCCCCGTCTGCCTGTTATCCAACTCTAATCCCTGCCTGGTGGCTAATCTTTTAAAAATGTGAATGATTGAATAAATCGATGAATGACCCAAGATTCCATCACTAGCTAGGAGTATTACAAGATGCACAGAACCCTTTAAGCTGAGGCATTTTGTGTATGAAAGGAAATCCATCTTTATGTTTTGCCTGTGAATTTGTCATGTTAACTGGGGCTTCATGTGTCAGGAGAGTGTGTCATTTCCTTGGCTCTTGGATATTTTTACATCATTCTAAGAACCTAGCTCTTAATTTTAGGAAATACAGATGAAACTTTATTTAGAAAACAAGAAGTTATATTCTGGAAAGAAACTTTAAAAAGGTGTGTGTATGCTAACTTAGCTCCTTCAAAGTATGTGTGGGAGGATGTAGTTAGCATTTGCTACTCTGTGAGGTCTTTTTTCCACCCTTTCCCACCCTTATCCACCCGTTCCCACCCTTTCAATCCCCTAACATTAGATAGGAGAGAAGAAAGATAAAAAGGAAAGGCCCCAACATTATCATTAGACTACTTCCTGATGAAGAGGGGCATTGGGTTCTGTTTTAGTTAGGGTTTTACCGCTGTGAACAGACACCATGACCAAGGCAACTCTTACAAGGACAACATTTAATTGGAACTGGCTTACAGGTTCAGAGATTCTGTCCATTATCATCAAGGCAAAAGCATGGCAGCATCCAGGCAGGCATGGTGGAGCTGAGAGTTCTACATCTTCACCTGAAGGCTGCTAGTGGAAGACTGACTTCCAGGCAGCTAGGATGAGGGTCTTATAGCCCATACCCACAGTGACACACCTACTCCAACAGGGCCACACCTCCTAAGAATACCACTCCTTGGGCCAAGCATATACAAACCATAACAGGTTCCTTGGGGAAATCTTTTCCATCAGGATATCTAATTTCTTCTTATGTCTTCTTTGCACATAACCACATAACCAACAACAACCAACAGCCAACAACCAACCCCATCTCTTGAGGACCTAGCATTTATACATCCCCTGAAAAATTCCCAGAATTCCAAATACTATACAATTACAGAAACAGGCTGGTAAAATCATGCCTCTGCTAGAGCATGGGGCAAATCATAGTCACCTGCTTCAAAGCAGTGCAGTATCTCATACCTGGGACTAAAACGAAAGCATAACCTTTCTGTGTTTTTTAAGGAAACTAAAAATTCTCACTATAGGAGGATGATCAAAATCTCAAAGTATGTGTGTGGGAGGGTGTGTCATAGCTTAAAGTATGTTTGTAGCTGATCTTAGCTATGCTTTTGGTTCTTTTTTTCCCATCCTTTATTCCCTGGTTTCACTTCATCACTTGATAGGAGAGAAGGAAGGATAGAGAGGGAGAGAGAGAGCTAGAGATCTCCGAGTCTAATTTATTTCTTGTTTATTCTTTGAGCACAACTACTAACAAACCACACCCCCCCAAAACAAAACAAAACCACCAACCCTGCCTCTTGGGACCCTAGCATTTATGTACCCTATGAAAAATTCCCAGAATTCCAAATGACAGCCAATTGCAGAAACTATCCGCAGCTGGCTAACCATGCCTCTGCTAGAGCATGAGGCAAATCATCGTCAGCTTCTGTGAAGAAGCCCCGTTTCCTCACACCTGGGATTAAAACAAAAACATCTTATACTATTTCTGTGTTTTTTAAATAAACCAAAATTCCAGAATTCTCACTACAGTGTGAGGGAGAACACTCCAACAGCCAGAATTCTCACTACAGTGTGAGGGAGAACACTCCAACAGTTCAGTGTGTGTGAGGGAGAGTGCTTGGATAGCTTGACGTGTGTGGGGAAGATGGTCTGGATAGCTCAAAGAAACCTAATGAGGGATGTGTGTGTGTGTGTGTGTGTGTGTGTGTGTGTGTGTCCTGATGGGAAAAGAAAATGCAAAAAGAAAATGTGTGGTAACAGTAATAAGAACTTACTTTCAGTGCCAGAAACCTGAGACTTGTGACTGGATTCACTTAAGAAGAAAAGCCCTTGGGACTATTTTTAGATGTCTGAGCACTGAAGACAGACATACTCACAGATCTGTTAGCTGGTGAGAGAAGTGTATTTGTTGTTGTTCATGGGATCTAGAAAGTATCAGTAGAGGGATTAACTTAATAACTATTGATCCATTATGAGGGAGGGAGATGCACAGAGGAGAAAGGACATCAGGTTTTCTCCTTGGATAGTAGGCGGCTGCTGTTCTGTCTCCAGGAGCAGGGATTTGAACAGCCTCACTTGGTGAATGAGGGCTTAGGTACTGATCTTATTAACACCCATTTACTCCTTCCCTCTGCTGCTTACCTCCTTTCTCCATTGCAGGACCTTGCACGGTTTCTCTAGACTTACTACTGGTAGCTTTTCACAGGGAGATTCTGAGACACACACCATAGTTGCTCCTAGATATTTGAAAATCAGGAGTATTAACTCTCTGTTTTTAAGGTCCAGGTTGGATGGTTTGGACATGAATTATCCCTTGCAGGTTCATGTATTTGAGCATTTGGTCACCATCTGGCAGCACTGTTTGGGAAGGCTGTGGGATCTTTAGGATGTGAATCACTGGGAGTGGGCCCTGGGTCACTGGGGGCGGACCTTGGGTCACTGGGGGCGGGCCTTGGGTCACTAGGGGTGGGCCTTGGGTCACTGGGGGGCGGGCCTTGAGACTGTACAGCTTTCTCTTTGCCCTGTTTCCTGAGTGTGGACACAATGTGACCATCTAGCCTCTCATTTCTGCCACCATGTCTTCCCTGCCTTGATGGGTCTGTCTCTCTTGGACTGTGAGTCAAAATAAACCCTTTATCCAGTAAGTTGTTTTTGTCAGAGTATTTTATCACAACAGTGAAAGAAACTAAGACAAAGTGTTGTTAATGGTAGATTTTTTTCTTAAAGATATATATATATATATATATATATATATATATATATATATATATATATTTTTTCCTTGAAACAAGGTCTCATGAATCCCTAGTGGGTCTTAAACTACTACATAGCTGTGGTCTTGAACTCCTGATCTTCCTGTTTTTTTTCTTCCCCAGTGCGGAGATTATTGGTATGTGCTATCACACACAACAAGATTATAGCTTTCAATCCTCAGTTTTAAAAATGATTCAGCATCTTCACAAATCTTATGCTCTGTTATAATCCTGGTGTTCCTCTCGGCTCAGACTCTGCCAGGTGCTGGAGCTGAGTAGAGCAGTTATCTCTGTGGGGTGCTGCCAGAGTGCTTTGTGGATGTAAGCCAGGAATGAGGATGCTGGGTAACACAGGAGATCTGCTCTCACTGTCTCTAGGAGGACACATCTGTACCATGCTGTATGGGATCAGCCCCTTCCCTATGTGGCTGAGGTTACCAATGTAGGATGAGGATACATTTCCACGTCAAACCTCGCCCCATCTACATACCCCAGGGCTTCAGCCTTAGTCTTTTTGACACAACTTTACCTCCAGTCCCTTCCCTGACATTCCTCAGAATGCCAGAATCAGACCCAGATATCAAAGCTGCGGAAACTTGGGGGAATGCAGCTAGTAGGGTCACAGTGTGTGCTGACAGGAGACCTTTCCTTAGGTCTCTCCCTCCATCTCAGTTGTGCACAGTTCTCCTACCTCTTCCCTATCCCCTTATCTGTTCTGAGGGCCCAATCAGTCTCTTGTCCACTACTCCAGAAAACAGCTTGGGTGTTCCAAGTGCCTCATTACTCTTCTGTGAGGGACATAACCCAGGGTTCTTCCACAGTCCTAGACCAGATATCAACAAACTCAAAAGGCCTGTTAGCATAGGGCTCTAAAGACAAATCTGTAGCCTTGGTAGATTTCAAAAAATGTTGGGCAGCATTCCCTTAGGTTAAATTCAGTTCCTCTAGGTCTTCCCATACCTGTTGTCTGCTTGCCTTCCTGTTCCTGCAGAGGAAACAACTGGTAAGAGATGCTGTTCCTTACTCAGAGACATTGATGATGCAATCATAGTGTCTTTGGCTACCTGAAGAAATGTAAGGTTTTGTGAAATACTAATTTCAGATAGAATTTTCTCATTATATTTCCCTCTCTCCCCACTCTCACCTCCACCACCTCCCCTCTTTCCTTTTCTTCCCCTCTTTCAGTCATGGCCTTTTTATGGGGCCTAGGCTGATTTCAAACTTTCCATTTTTTTACTACAGCCCCTCAAGTAGTTAGGGTTCCAGGAACCTAGCCTATAGCTTCTTTTCAGCCCTAAGTCTGAAATCTGGAAGTCAAACAACTCTGCTTCCATTTCACTGGGCAGGTTACCTGGACAGTTCTCTGTCCCTCGGCTTCTGTATTTGTAAAATAGAGACCGCAACTCCCCAGTTGAGAGTTACGGTGTTCCCAGCACAGAATGAGAGCTCTGTGAGCAGTGGTGGGCTCTGCTCCATTTCTCTTTGTCCTGCTCATTTGATTCGGAACTATGAAATATCACATAGATAACAAAATGAAGTTAATAAGAGCAGTCCTTAGACAGAGTACTGGCTGGGTTTTTGTCTCAACTTGACACAGCTGGAGTTATCACAGAGAAAGGAGCTTCAGTTGGGGAAATGCCTCCATGAGATCCAGCTGTAAGGCATTTTCTCAATTAGTGATCAAGAAGAAAGAGGGCTCATTGTGAGTGGTGCCATCCCTGGGTTTGGTGGTCTTGGGTTTTATAAGAAAGCAAACTGAGCAAGTCAGGGGAAGCAAGCCAGTAAGTAACATCCCTCCGTGGCCTCTGTATCAGCTCCTGCTTCCTGACCTGCTTGAGTTCCAGTCCTGACTTCCTTTTGTGATGAACAGCAATGTAGAAGTGTAAACTGAATAAACCCTTTCCTCTCCAACTTGCTTCTTGGTCATGCTGTTTGTGCAGGAATAGAAACCCCGAGTAAGACAGACAGTCAGGATGACACAAATCATGTTTTGTCTTGAGTTTTGGCAGAGAATAAGTATTGTGTGGCTTTACATATGGCTCTGAGCAGCGAGCTCTCAGTGGGAAAAACCCCTGAGCTGAGGAAATAAAAGCGGCCTTCCTATATGTTGTTTCTAAAAGTCCTCTTGCTGGTCTTGGTGTCAGTCACCTGTGACAGTTGTTTGCATATCAAGAGACCAAGAAAATGATTAATTACAGAACATTGTCAACCATGTTGTCTTTGGGCAGAGTGGTTAAATGAGAGTTCTAATCCTGCAAGTATCTACATCTGTAAATGTCACACCTGAGCTGATGGTTACACAGCAACTTTGGTCAGGCTCCTGGATGGTGTCGGATGGGACCTCATTTCCAATAGAAGCAAAATGTTTGGAACTTTCAGTCCCTTCTTCTTACTAGTTTCCCGTCACTGTGACAAAGTACCTGAGATAATCATCTTAGGAAGAGGAAAGGTTCATTTTGACCCATGGTTTCAGAGGTTTCCATGGTTACTTGGGCCTGTTGTATCATGTTCCTCTTTCTAGGAGCACATTGATTACCTCAAGGAAGCTAGGAAATAAGAGACCTAAGCAGGGTCTGAGTCCCACTGTGCCTTTTGATGACCCAAATTCCTTCCAGTAGACCATGTCTCTTAAAGTTTCTACTACTGGATACCAAGCTACTAACACACAGTCTTCCAGGAACATCTTGTATCCAAACTGCAGCATCCCTCTTCCCCCAGGGACAGAGGTGGGCATGGTAGCCTGTTAAAATTCACCATTGGTCTGTGATCCAATCAGCTGTACCCACAGAATTCAGCTTTTGTAGTAACTTGAAAACAAGGAGGCCCAGGGAACCTGCTGTCGTTGCCTGGGTATCCTGGGCAGGAGGTAGGGGAGTATGCTCAGAAACCATGGTAGTTAGGCACCCCCTGCCCTTGCGTGCTTTTATCTGGCTGTCAGTATAATAATGTGCATCTGTAGAGCTGGCTACATCTTCAGTTCTCTGTGAGGCCCCAGCAGTGGACATCCTTAGGGCCCTATTTGCAGTTGATGTTTGAGGTGGGGCCATCTTCTGGGACTTACGTATCACCTGAGTATAGTTAGTGTCAGAATTAAGTTGAATTGCAGGACACTAAGTTGGCAGCAGAGAACTGGAAACTGTTTGGATGACAGAATAGAAGCTATAGAATATTAAACTCTCAGGAATTGGACTTGTATCACCCGGAAGACAGGGTGATAAATATACAAATGGCAGAGCTCTCAGCTCCGAGCTGGTCATCACCAAGTTGACTATCTGCCTTCATCACTTTCCTATTGCTGTGACAAAATACAAGGATCAAGGAACTTATAAGAGGAAGCCTTTAATTAGGCTGTGGTTTTAGAGCATGTTTCTCAACCTTCCTAGTGCCATGACCCTTGAATACAGTTTCTCACATTGTGGTGTCGCTGACCATAAGTTATTTTGTTGCTATGCCATAGCTATATTTTTGTTACTGTTATGAATCACAACATAAATATCTGATATGAGCCATTTGCTCCACTAAGGGGTCTCGACCTACAGGTTGAGAACTGCTGCTACAGAGAGACACCTATGCATACTCCAAGACCATAGCTACTGTATCATTGCTCCTAGAACTTAAGGGGAAAAACCAGATCACCACCATCAAAAAGTAAGTTAAAGGCAACGTTTTCCCAAGTTCTTTTGCAATTCTTGGGGACAATATATTTAGTATTAATAACATTCTTTCCTATGGAACCCTACTGTCTTAGTTAGGGATTTATTGCTGTGAAGAGATCCTGTGACCACAGCAACTCTTATTAAGGAAAGCATTTAATTTGACTGGCTAACAGTTTCAGAGGTTTAGTCCCACAGGTTTGGAGCTATAACATAATGCACAATGCATTTATTTAGTCCAACTTCCAAAGTCCCCATAGTCTATTGCAGTCTCAACAATGTTTAAAAGTCCTAAATTCAAAGTCTCTTATGAGGTTTATGCAATCTCTTAACACTAATACCCTGTAAAAATAAAAATAAAAATAAAAATAAAGCAGATCACGTACTTCCAACATATAATGGCACAGGATATGCATTACTGCTCCAATATGTAGAAAATGATGAGGAAATATCAGACCAATGCAAGACTAAAAACCAACTGGGCAAACTCCAAGCTCTGCATCTCCATGTCAGAAGGCAAAATGCTCTTCAGATCTCCAGCTCCTTTCATCTTTGTTGATCGCAACACACTTCTTTCTCTTGGTCTGGTTATGTTCCTTGTTAGCAACTTTTCTTAGCATGAATCCCAGAGCTCTGGAATCTGTAATATCTGTGGTTCCCCTTTCTCTTTGGAGGCTGTTGGTCACCAGCCTGAGGACCAGGGAAACAGAGGCAGAGATTAGGGTTCAGATGGTCATGTGCCTGTCCAGCCTGGGGAAATGGCTGCTGAAGTGGAACACAGATGTTGGTAGGATGCAGGTCAAAAGATAGATGATCTTTTCATATTACAGAGGCTCCAATTGCAGTCCTTAATATAAAGGGCTCAATAATTCTAATATAAATTTAGGAACTCTTAGAGAATCATCATTTGGAATTAAGAAATCATCTATTTGTCTACATAGTATCAGTACAAGACAGTATATCTTTGCTGATCTGCAAAAAATCTGCCCCATAGGGTGGGCTAATGCCCAGGGATTGCTATATTAATTTAATAATGACAGGAAAGGCACATCAATAGCAAGATTCAATCCTGAAATGTCACTTGGGCCTTGCCTCCAAGAGCTCATTCATTGCAGTTCACAGTGAACTATCCCACGAAAACCACCTGCTAGCATTTATAGGCTCTCCTAGATCGTCCTGACACCATGAGTGTGGTGTAATGACCTCCGGAGGTTGTTGCAAAGAGACAAGTCTACTTCATTGTTTCAGGGATAGGGTATATAAAGGCATTTTTAGGGATATGGGTGGAAAGGGCTAATTGGTCATAACATCAAACCAGAAAGAAGGGACGACTGGTTATAATACAGCACCTGATTATCATGCGGGCAGGAAGCCAGAGTGGGAGGGAGTGGGAGGGAGTGGGAGGGAGTGGGAGGGAGTGGGAGGGAGTGGGAGGGAGTGGGAGGGATGTTCTGAGTTATGGAGTTTTGCAGAGAGCTCCGCACAAGGTCACTTTTCATACAAGACCAGTCAAGGCCAGCCACACGTGTTCAGGGACACTCTCCAGACAAAGACAGGCAGAGACAGGGAAGCCCCACTCAGAAAATCATCCAGTCATAACTTTGCTTTCCTATCCCATGTGATTCTGTACAGCCAAGCTTTTACGATTAGTCATTGTGAAGTGTGTGTGTGTGTGTGTGTGTGTGTGTGTGTGTGTGTATGTGTGTGTGTGTTGGGGAGGTGCAATCTCAGCATTGGGAGACAGACTTCAAGATCATCTTTGGCTATATAATGATTTAGAAGCTGGCTGGGGCTACATAAGACCCTATGTCAGTACTATCTTCCAAACAGATGAAACAAAACAGTATTTTTTTAGGGAGCAGAGACACAAATATTTCCTGATGAAATGGTATCACAGATGGAATTTACTTCAAATTAATATATGTAGGGGGAAATAAGAAGCAAAAATAAACCATGAGTTGGTAATTTCTGAGTTTGGTGATGGTGTGTGAACTACACTTTAGATGCATTGCCTTTTCCCATAATTTCAAAAGTAAGAGAAGGATGGTACAATTAATATACATTTTTAAGACAGATCTGTCCATACTATAGCTTCCACAACAAGATTTTTTTTCTCTGCTGGGGGGAAGGTTGCAAGGGTAGAAGACAGGTGTCACAGGGAGGGGAGATGGGTAGGATTAGGGTGAGTGATGTGCAAGTCACAAAGAATCAATAAAAAACAAAAACAAAAGGAACAAACCAGAAAAAACCACATAAAGGCAGGGCTGTCAGCCAATAAGAGATGGTATTCCTGTGAAAAGGTGCTCACGCTGTCTTACCCTGGCCCTTCCTTTCTCTATAAATCTTATTAGGTCCACAGTTGACTTATATCCGGACTTTTCAGTAAAGGTGGGGAGCAAACTGGGTAAGAGAAGAATGAGTTTATGTTGGAAGGAAGAACCAACCAATGCCCTTAGAAACAAAATGTTACTAAATATCAGACCAGATCACTAAGGAAAGTGCTGTGGTCACCTTAAAAGTGGAACTGACACAGACAATACTGATGTAGTTGTCTGACTGCTTCCCATGAACTTGAGCTGTTTATCTTCCCAACATAGGTTGACCTTTTCCCCTTCAAGGGGGGGGGGGGAAGGCTTTGATGTGTGATCTGGACAAAAGATCCTTTTTTTTTTTTCTTGGAAACAAAAGGTTTGTACATCCAGCCTCAGAATCCTTACTAGATGGAGCCAAGTTAAAAATAACAGAGTATTAATGTCTGCATCTTATTTCTTAAAATGAAATTCTTACCCACAGAATGTTTCCTGGATGTAGTCTCTAATGACTGTCATTTCATTTGAATTGAGACATCGTGTCATTGAGAAAAGTGGGTCATATGAACCATAGCAATAAGTGTGTGTGTGTGTGTGTGTGTGTGTGTGTGTGTGTGTGTGTGTGTG
>NC_034591.1:161634220-161644891 GCF_900095145.1 Mus pahari
GTGAGAGAGAGAGAGAGAGAGAGAGAGAGAGAGAGAGAGAGAGAGAGAGAGAGAGAAAAACCTTTGCTTTGAAAATTTTAATTAAGCTTTGTAATTCACATAGCAATTTCCCTTGTGTATCCCGAATCCATCACTAATAGTTGGGAAATACAGTGTTGCGTAGGGCTTTGTGTCATTCCATGTAAGGACTTGTTTCCACCAGAAGGATCAAGGAACAAGGAACATCTGTTCCAGGTAGCACTCCTCCCTGGGGCCTGATTTGACTCCCCTTGTTTGGACTAGTTTCCTACCAAAATGGGATGGGGGCCCTGAATTCTCTAATTAATCTTGCCTTGCCTCTCTCTCTTTCCTTGGTTGTCTTTTTTTCACCTTTTCTTTGGTTCCGTGTCTCAGACGATAGCCAAAACAAGCTGGTTACCCACTGGGAGGCCAGAAGGAACTATAGGTATCATAGATTTTTCTCGGAAGTTTGGAGCTTAGACATGGCTGGGCAGAGTGAAGTGGGGGGTGGTGATGCCCGGCTGAAGTAGCATTGCAGTTCGCCAGTATTACACAGACCCTGGCTCCCCATGAAGGGCGACATCTGCCATCTTCACAGAGCGGACAGCTGTTTCTTCCCGATGGACTCTCTTACCTGGAAGTACTCCGCCCAGGCACTGAATCCTTGTTGGTGTAGAGTCTTCGCTCCTTTGCTTATGGAAGTTCTCTTCTGTCTGTCTTTTTCCTCTCACACGCTCCCTTGTTTATCCACTTCTTCTGGTGCCACAGCCCTTTCCCCAGGCTAGCCAAAAGTGTGGAGCCAAAGAGCCTGCCTTCATGGATGCTCCAGGGTTTTTGTCCCCTTGAGTCTGCGGCTTGCAGCCCGCTAGTTGAACACCGGTGCCAGTGTGCTACCGCTTCTGTTGCTTCTTCCAAAGCGTGAATAAAGGTTTCCGTTTTCTTTCTTTGAAACCCTCGTACGTGTATACAATGTATTTAACCACGTCTGTTCTTCACTTTTCTCAGCTGCCTCCCTCAGGATCCCATTGTGTCTCCTTCCCAACCCCATGCCCTCTTTACTATAACACTCTTGCCGATAGCTTCCTTTATGTATGGTCGTGATATTAAAAAAATCGTCCACCTTAAAAAGCAAATCTGTACATGAGTCAAGGAAATAGAAATACTATTTTCTTCGTAATTTGTTTTCCAGAAGCTCACAGCTGCCTGGGGGGGTGGTGGTGAAGGGGGGTGGAGAAAAAGGGACCATTCACCGTTCAGAAGAGAGACTCCTCCGGTGACTTGGCTCCTCTAGATAGACCCTCAATTTGTACTGTTTGTACCACCTCTCAGAATCCTACCAGCCAGCGACCAAGTCTTCGACACACAACCCTTTAGGGGGACATTTGGTATTCACACCATGACACCTGAGGGTTGAGTTAATATTTTGCAAGTGCTTTTCATATATTAATTAATTCAGTCCTCACAACAGTCAGTAGAGACAGGTAGAGAAGGAAACAGAGGCACAGAGACATTAGTTAGCTTACCCAAGAAGACATAGTTGGCACTGTGTTCAGTATTGTCAGAGTCCTGGCCAAGCAGTGTGGCTCAGTCTGCATTCTATGCACAGGGTAGTGTATACTTGGCTTTGTGTTATGTGTGTGTTTACATACAGAGACAGGCATTAGCCTCAAGTGTTGTTTCTCAGGGGCCAACTACCTTGCTTTTGGAGGGAGGGTCTATCACTGAACATAGAGCCCACTAATTCAGCTGAACTGGCTTGTCAGAAAGTGCCAGAGACCTGCCTCTTTCTACATTGACAACGCTGGAATTACAAACATTTGCTGCCGTATTCACCTTTATAAAAGTGTTTGGAAACTAAACTTGGGACTTTATGCCTGCATGACACTTGCTTCACCAATTGAGCTGTCTGTCCCCCCAAACCCCTGCTTCCCAAATCTGGCTCCTTATACTAAACACATTAAATAGGTATTTCCAAGTGTTTTAGAGATTAATATGGGGCTCTGATAATCTTGCCTGCTAGAGATATTTTAAGGGACAATTAACACTTCCCACCACATGGACACAGTTTGGGGAGGTTGACGATACCTGTCCCCATTCAGATGTGACAGCCAAGATGCAGGAGTCCATTACTGACATGCAGAGGCCAGCTGGCATGCCGGGAAGCTGGCTGCCTGGATGTATTTCCCAAGAACAGTTATTCGAAAGCCCTCGGTTTTATTTTTAGTTTCCTGCAGATTCTATCCCAGAGCACATCTCAGCAGTGTCTCTCCCCGACACTCCGCTCTTCCAAAAGGAGAGACACTGAGCCCTCTCTCCTCCACACTAAAACGTCTTTGTCCGGAACCACACATGTCGATCTTAAACAGAAAATAATATGAAAACACAGAGATCCCTTTATGAGGCCCCTGCAGCCTCAGCTCCAGCGTCCCTGGATTTACGATGTGCTCTGTACTTCCCACCTCTGCGCTGCTCCCCCACACTTGGAGGAGAAACGATCAAGAGATTTGTGCAGGAGTCAGTTTATTCTGTCTTGAGCAAGGTGAGGTTCCAAAGTCACCATGGTATGGAAAATACAAATGCTGAGAGCAGACACTGGCCAGGCAGAGGGGTCGCACCCTGTTACCTCTGCTCACAGTCAGGGGGCTTTTTGGAGGTGGGAGACAGAAACTTAGAAAGCTATTATGACCTTGGCAGTTGACTGGGAGGGAAAAGGCCATTGTGCCCCCCTTAAAACCTTCCCTCTCCTGAGAGAGAGAAAGCCATGAGCTTTGGTGGGGACAGACAATGATGAGGATTCATCCATCTGTCAAGATATTGAGGGGACAGCAGGAACATTTGAGGAGGAAGCTCACTGCTGTCTTTCACAAAATTAAACTGGCATCAGTCAGCCATTTTCTAGAGAGCACAAGTCATTCTGTTCCTCCGGAGAAACTAGGGACCAGAGGCAGCCCTCCTTGTCAGGGAGATTGCCTTCCAGGTATGTTGGGTCCCCTGGTCTTATTGCTGTTTTCCAAGTGGCGTGTGAATGTCTGCTTCTCCCCCCATGTCACCAAGTGTCCTTTTCCAGGGGATTTGGCCATTTGACTGGAAAAGGCCGCAGCAGGCTTAGTTGGGGTTCAGTGGACAGGTGAAGAATGTGACCCCCTCAGTTAACATCTGTAGTCATGGAATCCCCCATCATAATCAGATTTTTAAGCTCCTTTATAAGTGCAGGTCAGTTGCATGAAGTAGTGGGTTTTGTTGCCATGTATCATGAGTTTGACCCTTCGCTCTCTCTACTTTGTTTAACTGGTTCCCAGTCTCTTCTTGATCAACACTCCAACTCTCATGCCTTTGAACACCAACAACCCCATATTTCATATATAACAGAAGACATGAAATATTTGAATTTCTGAGTCTGGCTAATTTGCTTATTATCTCTGGCTTTTATACCTTTTCATGAAGGTGACATAATTCCATTCTGTGCTGCCCAACAGCACTTTTTTTTAAAAAATATGTTTTCTCTGTGTAACAGCCCTGGCTATCTTGGAATTTGACTTATAGGCCAGGCTGGCTCTAACTCTTAGAGCTCTGCCTGCCTCTGCTTCCCTAATGCTGGAATTAAGAGCATATGCCACCAGGTCTGGCCAACAATACCCCGTTGTACCTGTAAATTGTACCACATTTTCTTTTCAAAATTTCATTATTTTATGTTTATGATTATTCATTCTGAATATATGTATATATATCATGTTCGTGCCTGGTGCCTGTAGAGGTCAGAAGAGGGATTCTGATTCCTCGAAACTAGAGTTAGAGGTGGTTGTAAGCCTCCATGTGGGTGCAGGAAAAGGACTGTGGACCTGTGGGACCAAGTGAAGTTGTGAGTGAATGAATATATGTTGTTGACATGGGCGTGGCCACACCAAAGACTAAAGCCTTTCCCTTGAATGAGGTCAAAGAGATGGCAAAGCCTGCCCCTGGCCTGAGTGTGAATGTTAATAGTATGTGTGGAAAATGTTACTGGAGAACCACCCCTCTCACATTGAGCTTCTGGGATGCTGTGACTTCTCCCTGTGAAAGCCTAGATCATCTGAGCTCCATGCCCCCCCCCAACCCCCTGTGTATGTGTGTGTGTGTGTGTGTGTTTCTATGTGTGTATGTGCCTGCGTGCCATGTCTTTATTCCCTCATTGCCCCTAGTCTTGGTTCCAGGACATAATCTGTGCAAGGACGAGTTAGAGTCCTATGCAAGAGCAACACGTGCTCCTAAGTGCAGAGCCATCTCTTCAGCCCCAATGTTTTCTGTATCCACTCATCCCTTAGTGGGTGACTAGGTTGACTCCATAACTTGGGTATTGTGAGAAGTTCTGCAGTAAATAGAGGCTTGCTTTTGTAAGGAGCAGTAGACTCAGACACCACTGACTATATACAGAGAGTACTTTTATTTTCCTTTACTGTGGAATCTCTGTCTTGATTTCCATAGTGTCTAGACTAATTTAGTTCCCACCAAGTGTGAGCATCCTTTTCTGCTTGCTTCTCATGGCGTTTGTCCTTTCTTCCTTGATGGTAGCAATGTTGCTGTTGGTGATTGAGATGAGAGCTCTTGTAGTTTTGACCTACATTTCTCTGGTAGATAACAATGTTGAACACCTTTGAGCTGCAAGTTGGCCATCTGCAAGTGGCCTTAGAATCATCTGTCCAGTTCATTTGCCTGATTTGCTTGTATTATTTGTTTCTTTTTTTGGCTTCTTGAGTTCCCTATGTAGTCTGGATATGAATCCCATTGGGTAAATGGCTGGCGGCCTTTACTGTTTTGTAGACCATTGCTTCGTGCTGGAGATGGTTTCCTTTGTTATACGAAGCCTTGTAATTTGATGTAATGCATTTGTCATCATTTCCTGAGCTATTAGAGCCTTACCCAGGAAGATCCTTGCATCTGTGTTGACTGTCTTCCCTGCTTTCCTGCAACAATTTCTTGCCTTGGGCTAAGGTCTTTCATTTGCCTTTAGCTGGTTTTTGTGCAGGGTAAAAGATGAAGTTCAGGTTTGTTCTACACACAAATATTCAATTTTTCTGACACTGTTTCTTAAAGAGAATACTTTCCCTCCAGTTCTATTTTGACATCATTGTTAAGAATTGGGTGGCTTAACTGAGCAGGTTTATTGGTTGGCTGTATTTCCATCCCACTGGCTGATTCACCTGGTGTGTGTGTGTGTGTCTGTCTCTGTGTGTGTGTGTGTCTGTGTGTGTGTGTGTCTGTGTGTGTGTGTGTCTGTGTGTGTGTGTGCATGTGTACTGGCACCATGATGGCTTTGCTATGGTGGCCATGCACATAATGTGAGGCCCAACGCCCTGAGACCTCCGCCATTGCTCTTTAGTACTCAAGATTGATTTGACTAATTAGAGCCTTTGTGCTTCTCTATGAATTTTATGATTTTTTTTCTAGTTCTGTTTTTGGAGTTTTACTCTGTTGAGAGTGATGAGAGTAGACACCCTTGTGTTGCTCCATGCTTTCAGTTTATCTACTTAGTACAGCGTTGGCTGTGGGGTTGCTATGCATAACTTTCTTGTGTTGAGGTGGCATTTTTCAGGTGTTTCATAATGATATTTTTAGATTTATTATTGCAATCATGTGATATTTGTCACTGACTCTATCCATGTACTGTACTATATGTAATGATTTCATGTGTTGAACCATATTTGCATTCCTTGAAGGAAGCCAACTTGGTCATGGTGTTGTGATCTTTAGAAAACATTGCTAAATTCAGTTTGCAAATGTTATATTGATTTCTATGTCTATTTTCTGTAGTGAAACTGGTCAACATTTTCCTCTTCTTTCTGTGCTTAATCTGGTTTTAGTATCAGGTTAATGCAGTTTCCATAGAATGAGTTTAGAAGTATTAAGTCCCTTCCTGATTTTTGGACTAGTCTGAGGAGCGCTGGCTAGTAGTCTTTCTTCATAGACCTGGTGGAGTTCAGCAGCAAGTCCACGAGGTCCTTCTTTGTTATGTTGTTCTGTCTGAGAGACTTTGTTACTTTGACCGTTCCCCTCCCTACTCCCAATCTATATAGACAGTTCATATCTTCTTGATTTAATTTTAGTGGGTGATATGTATCTAGAAATATATAAAAATTGTCAAGATTATGTTTTCAAAGTATTCACTCATTCTTTTCCAGATTTCAGCATTACCTGGAGCATCTCCTCTGTGTCTTTAATTTTGTCTCATTAGGTCTTCTTCTTCTGGTGATTGGCCAAGGTTTGCCAATCTTGTTTATCTTTCCAAAGAATCAACTCTTGCTTCATTGATCCTTTATATTTCTTTAGTCTACATTTCATTATTTTTTTTTTTTAAAAACTAATCTTATTATTATTTTTTTCTCTACTGATGTTGGGTTTGGCTTTTCTGGGTTTTGTAACTTTGGGTGCCCCTTGACATGGCTCCTGCTTCTCCTTCCTTTCTTGTTCCCACTGATTGTGTTTCCTTGATACTTCTGGAAGCCATGAGGAACTCTCTCTCCAGAAAGTTTTTGTTCTTGCTTTGCCCACGGCCTACAGCTGACTAAAAGCCTCGCTCTCTCCAAGTCTTTGCTTACTTCCTCTGTGAGTCAGCTGCCTGCCCTCTGCACTTCCTGGTCTGTACACTTCCTTTTCTCACTACTTCCTGTCCTATTCACTTCTCCGGCCCTGATCCCTCTATGTTCTTGTCTGTCCTCTTCCTAAACTCCAGCCCTACTCTACATTTCCATTCCATCTACTCCAAGAGCTGTAGAACCTACTTACGTATGTGTCTAATACATGTGAATGCTGTGTCCTGTGTCCTCACATTAGAATAAAAACTCTTGGGAGCAAAGGTGAGATTTTGTACTGTTCTTGGATATACCCCAAATTCCTGGAGTAGCCATGGATTATCCCTGTTCCCTTAACATTGTTGAGTTGTTGCTGGCCTGTTTGTCAGAACCTTTTACTGTGTTGCAAATGAGTTACAGATGGGCTGAGATACTAACATCACCTTCTCCTCTAAAAGCCAGCCTTGGGTCTTGGGCACTGGAATGTCTAGGAACAACTATGTTCAGGTGGCTGGATTTATCCCAACGTAATTGACCATTTTCTAGGCATACTGAGGCATTAAGAGTTTGAGAAATCATGTCTTCGTCATTCAGAAATGGACATACCATGCATGCACTTTTTACATGTTTAGGTGGAATGCCCGTGTCCTTCCCATCTTGATGTTAGTGTTCCCCATTCAGGCAAACATTGGTTCTGTAACAATGTCTATTGATGATCAATGACATACAGTTTTTCAATATATGATTTTATGGCATAAATTATATATCTTGAAATATTGATAATCTATGTTAAGTAAATATGAAGCAGGAGAGAGAGGAGAGAGAGAGAGAGAGAGAGAGAGAGAGAGAGAGAGAGAGAGAGAGAAATGACTCAAAACTTTGAAATGATTGATAGTTTTGAGAAAGTACAGAGATCTGGAAGGTCTTCTAATGGATTCCATCTTGAGTATGTATGCCCAGTTGCTTTGAAATGGCAATTCCATTAAGTGGGAGAAGGTAAACGGGTATCAGGAATCTTATTCTATGAAGACTTCAAAGTTGGGGTAACAGGTTCCCCAAATATTTCCCCTCATTCCTCTTCTTGTAAACCATCAAACTTTCAGTGTCTCTTTCAGGCCATGTTGGAGAGGGTTCATCTTTCTTAGCCATGCTCAGAGGACTCCTGGTGCTGGGTCTGTCTGCACTAGGGTGTCTACGAAGTATCTCAGTGGGGCAGATGCTTGGTGAGTGGGCATCAAACCAGAATAAAGGACCAAGGATCTAAAAATCAGATCGGGACTAGCAGAGCCCTGGGAAGCAGGGAGGAGAACTCAGGGCAGACAAGGCACTTGGCTTGACTGTGAGAGTCTGGAGCCTGGCAAGGAGGGTGAAACTGGAGTCAGGGCTTAGAAGAAGCCAGGAAACTCTGGGTTCATGAGGTGAAAGCTAAAAGGATAGGGAGAGAGGGTCAGGACCAGGCAGGAAGAACCAGCAAAGGGTGCCTGGTAACCAACACAATGACTGTGGCCAACAGCCTCACAGTTGCCTCTGGCCAGGGAGGTGGCAGCACATGGCTTGCAGGTGTGACCAGGGTGAGGAGGCTAACCCCATGGAACGGCCAGGGTGGAAGCAGAGCCACGGGAGGTTCTAGCTCTCAGCCTCCCTCCCGGATGAGGTGACACTGCCCTGTTCTCTTTCTGGCGCTTATACAGATGCTTTGACCTAGACACTCTGGAACAAATAGGCCAGAAAGCCAACGTGAGGCTGTGTGAACTCTGAAGTCCCTTTACTGTCAGACTCAGGGCGGAGGGACGAGAGCCTGCCATCTCTGAGGTGTCAGGGAGAGGATGGAAATGTCAAGGGAGGACACCCGATGTCTGTCCGTCACATCAGGGCTTCAGGGTAGAAGACTCCAGATCCCTCCCGTCACATCCGGCGCCTCAGCTCTACGTTCGTGGTTCTGACTCCACACAGTCTGTCCTGGCCAGCTCCAAATACTTGGGCTCTGTTCTTGGCTTCCCCTGTCTGTCACTGTAACTCAGACTTGGCACCATGAAGGGTGTTTTCCAATGTTTCAATTTCCTCGCTGATTTTTTTTCCCTCTATATTTTGGGATTTTTTTTTCTTCTAGTTTAATAACTCTTTTCATTCACTTTGAAGACTATCCTGCCAAGGCCCCCTAAGATTTCCTTAATCTGTGCATCTGTTTGTTTGAATCTTCTATGTGACTGCCACTTCTTTTAGATAAGTACGACTCTGAATTCTCCTGAGACATTTCAGCTCTCTGGATTTAGGAGAATCCTAAATTTTAAAACCCTAAATGCTCAGAGGCAAGGAAGCTGGCCAGTTGGGGATGATGGGCCCATGAGTGGTTGTTTATGTCATATTTCTTTATTTGTCATATTTAACATATCTGCTGGAGTAGGTTCATCTTTCTGCTTTTGCTTTCCCCCTTCATAGCTACATTTGAATGTTTTGTTCTGGGGTTAGTGAGAGCTAAGCCAGGTGAGAAAGAGAAAAGCAAATTAGTTTAGCATAGATGGAAGCTGTAATGTGGATCAGGCGCTGGGCCAAAGCCATGCAAGCTGTGACTCTGGATGGTTATGATGACTTAAGGAGACAGGGTTCCTCTCTTCTTTCATTAGAAGAAAATACCCTCCTCAGGGTTATGCAAACCTCTCTCAAGGGAGCCTGGATCTGGTGTGTGCATGCGTGCATGCGTGTTGTGTGTGTGTGTGTGTGTGTGTGTGTGTGTCCATCCATGCACGTGTGGAGGTCTGAGGGAGTCAATGTTACTTTATCTGTGAGAACTCAGTAGATGGTAGCAGAGTTTCAGTGACATCAGATGGGACCTAGCAGTGGGTCGCTCCCACATGGGGCATACACTCTAATGGGAGGAGGGTCACAGAGCATTGCCAAACTCAGGAATTAAATACTGCAGCCTGGCATATGACATGTAGAATGGAGAATAAAGTCATTGGATATGGAAGCACAGAATACTAACACAACTCTGACAGGGCAGGGAGCATTTTACTGTGTAAAGTTTTCATATGAGGAGACAGAGGCCTAAGGAGAGTCTGGTCCTTGGGACCAGACTCTGAGTGGTGGTAATTCTGCCAAAAACCAGGTCTTCAATTCTACTTTCTTTTTCATAGCTTTCTACCCTGGTTGGATATTTTCTTTTCGTGTGTGTGTGTGTGTGTGTGTGTGTGTGTGTGTGTGATAGTGTCCCATGTAGTCCCAGCTAGACTTGAACTCTTCTGATAGTTGAAGGGCTACTCTGAACCTCTGATCCTTCTACCTCCATCTCCTAAGTGTTGGGATTACAAGCATACACTGCCACATCCAGCTTCTTTGACTGGATGTTGACAGAAGGAAGACTGCAAATGTAGAACAGGCTGCAATTGTTTTCCCTAATAGTCAGACCAGAATTCCCCAGTGTGTGGCCATCTAGAAGGTGTGTGGGCTGTGCGCTCCATTGAGGACCATTCTTCCCTCTGCTAGTAGCAAAGATGGTTTTGAGGTCAGGATTTCAGGCTTAGAGCTGAGTAGAAGTAGAATAGAGCTTTTAATTCCTCATTAGGAGAGAATCTACTTTTCCATTAGGTATAATGCCACCCCAGAGCTTGCTTGAAGTTCTGCTCTTCATTGTGGGCAAGCATTGTTACCAGTCAGCTGCCCACTTCCAGCATCGTGGTAATTATTTGATCTTTTATTAAAGAAAATTCTTCCAAAAATATTAATTTAAAAAAATTATTGTCAACACTTTCTGACATTCCATCCCTGAATGTTGAAGAAGAAAAAAAGCTTTAGAGTTTTTTAATAATCTTGGTAAATATTATTTGAACATTACTTCAAGCCAAAACAAGTTTCATGGGGGGAAAAATCCTTTCTTCTGCCATGGGCAATAAATTTGGCCAGGAGGATCTGGAAGCAAGAAATCCAACAAGCTAAATACTAAGTGGGCATTCATGCCAGTGGGTGCCTTGAGTGCAGGGGCCATTATTCCGTTTCCCTAAGTGAGAAACATTCTTTAAAAAAACCCTCTAAATTCTTGTTTATCAATAATTTTTTTTCTGAGCATGTAGTGTATTCTCTCTCTCTCTCTCATTGAGATCAGTAGCATGTAGTGTATTCTCTCTCTCTC
>NC_034591.1:161645902-161676471 GCF_900095145.1 Mus pahari
TCATTTTGGGTGGAAAGAAGAAAGACACAAGAAGGTAATGGTTTCACTCAGAATCCGCACATCTCCTACGTCTAAGGTTTCTTACTGTTGGGGGTAGATGCTGTGTCTCTCTGGGTGTAGGATCGAATATTAGCTAACTAGTTTTATCTCCTTTTCTGTAACTGAAAAAAAAATTTTTTTATTTTTCTGTATTGCTTCCTATGAAGATGTATCAAGACCCTGAGGCAGAAGAAAGGATTCCAGAAGATTATTTTCCACCATGGAGAGTATTTACCTCTTATTTAGTAATTGCTTAGGTCAATAGAGAGGGATTAGCAGAGGGACATCAACAAGAAAAAGAGAGCCAGAGCATGGAAAGGTGAAGGGGTCCCTTGGTCTCGCTACAACCAACCCAATGACTGAGCTGATGTGATGTCAGCTCAGTGAACACAAGCCTGGGTTAAGGGCATGGCTGCGCTTCAGCCTGGCTTCTACCTGAGTGAACTTGATCAAGGCACCAAGTATCCCTGAAACTATGGCATACTGACCAACAGCTGTGTGACTTTTTCTAACACCAATCTAGTTAGAATTCTCCAGCATATGGCCACTGAGAAGGTTCATGTGCCACGTCCTTCATTAAGGAGCATGTTTCCCTGTACTGGCAACACAGATGGGTCAGCATCTCAGCCTTAGAACTGAAGATGAGCTAGAATAGACTTTTAAACAACTTCTTTAGGGGGCTGGAGAGATGGCTTTGCAGTTGAGAGTACTGGCTGGTCTCTTAAAGGACCCAGGTTTGAGTCCTAGCACCCACATGACAGCTCACAATCATCTATAACTCCAGTATCAGGGGGTTCAGTCCTCTCTGGCCTTCTTAAGTACCAGGCATTTAAGTTCACAGACATACTTGTAGGCGAATGAACACATACAAAAAAAAAAAATCTGCATTTCCCCGGGGGTGCAATCTGCTTGCATAAAGTCCTGCATTTTACCATGGGCAAACACTGTTAACAATCAGCTGCCTACTTTCAATTAATATTTGCCTTTTAGTAAAAGATAAATGATTATCTTGAGCAAATGAAATAGTTAGTTACATATGCATTCTTTCAGTCAATAAATATAAAAAACTTACTATAAGATAGACAAGGTTACTCTGCAGGTGTGTTTTATAAGAGTATCTGAATTGTGTATGTGTGTGTGTATGTGTGTATGTATGTGTGTATGTGTATGTACACATACACATATACAGAAACATTTTCCTTTAATTTGTAAAGATTGTGCTACTCTTATGTATGGTGAAATTTGATAAGAATGAGTTCTTATGGGCCTACATAAACGTGTATAGGTGTAAGTTAACATTTAACTGAATACATACGTATGGTTGGTACATGCTTGGCCAAATCTAACTGATCTCCATAATTCAGACTTCCCAACAGATGATCGAAGCTGAAGCTGCGAGGTGAATATACCTCTAAAAGAGCAAGGACATTCCCAGGTACCAAAAGGCAGCAGCCATGTGCCTCAGTTTGCACAGAATGTTCTTACCCAGATTGCCTCATCCACCAGACCGGATGCTGCAGACTAACGTTAGCTAAAGAGATTTCCTCGGGGAAGGCGTAGCTGCAGATCTCATCTCTGAAAGCAATGTACCTGGATCCATCCTCATTTGGCAACTGCACACTTTCTAGACAAGGGCCATGACCTGCCTTCAGTCTTCTTCCTCATCCTCTCTTCTTCCAGTTCTGCTCAGAGAGCTAACAGTGAGACAGATAGCCGAGGGCAGAGGATGCATTCTCTGTGCCACAATCCATCTTCTGGGGGCCGGATGCAGTTCAGCTAAACAGCAGCTTAGCAACCAGACAATCCTTCCTTAGACTGCCATCCTACCCCAGGCAGTCCCAGCTGTTGAGGATGGAGAAGTCTTGATGCTTTCAGAGGTGGAGATGTGTCAGATGGAAAGAAAACCTGTAAATTACTTCCTTTCTATTCTATGTAGAAAGGGGAATAAAAATCTCTAGTTAAATATTGTCAAGAGATACCTTCCTATAATTTCCCTTTTGCTTTTGTGTGGTCTATTTCTGGAGCATGGGCGTGGTCCCATGAACTTATTTGTGACCTGTCCAATTCTGTTTCCTGTCTCAGTTCATCAGAGCTGCTATAACAAAGAACCACAGGCCGGGCGACTTATAAACAACTTAGACTAGTTTCTCCCCACCCCTCAAGTTCTGGAAGGTGGGGAGTTGAAGGTATTAGTATTTTGTTGTTTGGTGAGAACATGCTTCCTGGTTCATTGATGGTGTTCTCTCACTGTGTCCCCCAGGGGTGATGGAGCTCTCTGAGGTCTCTTTATTTGGATGATAATAAAACTCAACCTTTATGAGCAACTGGCTCTCAAAGGCTCCACCTCCTCATGTATCAGATTGGCTGTTAGACTTTAGGAAGAGCATGAGATTTCAGTTTGTAGTCTTCTAAAATCCTCTTTCTTGGCTTTTTTGGGGGAGAACTTTATGCATGAATATTGTATTTATATTATTTCTATCCATCTTAGTTACATTTCTATCCAAGTGGTAAAAACACCATGACCAAGGCAACTTATAAAAGAAAGTGCTTATGGTTTTAGACCGTTAGAGTCCATGATGACAGAGGGAAGAAACAGCAGAGAGCTCACATCTTGATCCAGAACCATGAGGCAGAGGGGCACCCTGGGAATGGTGTGGTCTTTTGAAACCTCAAAGCTTATATCCAGTGACATATTTCTTCCAACAAAGCCATACCTCCTAATCCTTCCCAAGACAGTTCCACCAATTAGGGACCACTTGGTATTTGGATACATATTCAAATATATGAGATGTTGTAGGGTGTTCTACAAACTACCTCATCATTTCTCTATCTCTCCTTTCCAACTCCTTCTGTGACTCCTATTCATTCAAATTCATGGTCTCTTATTCTTTAATTATTATCAGCACATATATGTATATATACATATACATTTGTAAATGACAACCTCTTGAGTTCATTTAGTTTGTGTGTGTGTGTATGACTGTGTGTGTTTGTGTTTATGTTTGTGTATGTATGTATGACTATGAATGCCTGCCTGTAAGTGTTTGAGTGTGTTTGTGTGTGTATGACTGTGTTTGTATTTGTGTGTGTATATGACTGTGTGTTTGTATTTAATTTGTGTGTGTATATGCCTGTGAGTATGTTTGTGTTTGCATGTGTGACTGTGAGTGTTTGTTTGTATTTGTGTGTGTACACTTGTGTTTGTGTTTATTTGTGTGTGTATACCTGTGTTTGTCTGTTTATTTGTGTGTGTGTGAATGCCTGTGAGTGTTTGTTTTATGTTTATTTGTGTATGAATGACTATGTGTTTATATTTATTTGTGTGTGTGCATGTGTGTATGCCTGTGAGGGTTTGTTTGTGTGTCTGTGTGTGTGCGCGCCTATGAGTGTTTCTTTGTGTTTGTGTGTTCAAGACTGATCGATTAGGATTGGAAAACGTATCAGAGGTTTTGTCACTAGAGAAGACTGATTTTCCCTTTTTCAAATTTCTTTAATTGCCTGTAGTTCTTCACTTAGGGGTGGGACTCTGAGATTTCCCCTATCTACACTGAAATGTCAACTTGTGTTGTCATTGTGTAGGCCTTGTGTAGATAACCATACCATTGACATTTCATGAGTGCAGCTTTCCTGTCACATATGGAAGACTGTTCCTCTCAGCGGGTGTGTTGGTCCTCTGACTCTTACAATCTTTTTGCCCTCTCCTGCATGATGTCACCTGAGCCTTAGGTGTAGGGATTGTATTGTTTCAACTGGGGATGGGTTTTTTTTTTATGACCAGCTGTTTATTTCCATGATCATCACTGCTACAAAAGAAGCTCATTTGATGAGTGTCGAGAGCTACATTTATCTGTGCATATAAAGATAGATATTCAGAAATTATGCTGGGTTAATAAAGTGGCAGCAGTAGATGCTCCTACAGGGTCTATGGACCTCACCAGTCATGTGTCGTTGGCTGAGTTTATAGTACCAGGCATGCCTTCTTTATTACTGAATGGGCCTTAGTTCCAAGTGAGCTGTTGGCTATCATAAAGGTGTTACTGCTTTTGCACACTTGGGTATATCTTGGTGTGGTGGTCCTTGTTGTTCTAGGCCTCACAGCTGGGTAGGACTATTGATAGATCCCCCCCCACACACATACACCTGACAGTTTTCATAGCGACTTTAGATGAAAACTAGTCTTCCGAGAGGAGGAGTCCAGGTTGGTCCCAGCTCAATTCCTCCAAGCCCTATGTCCACAATATGTGCTATTCCCCAAGTCCTTTTCTAATTACCCAAATCTACTACCATGTTTCCCTCTGGACACCAAAGAGAGAGAACAGACGTGTAAAACCGTAGGAAACAAATGAGTACAGCGACCCTGTTTCATCCACTCCGCCCCTTCTGCGTTATTTCCTCCATGGTGAAAGCTAACCAATTGGTTTTGTCTAGTTACTTTAAGTGTTTATCTCACACAGGGTAGGTGAATACCAGCCTATTTACAATAGATGAAGTAAGTTTGAAGGGTTGAGTCACTTGTCTGAACTGTTCAGCTGGGGAGGATCAGCTCAAGCTTCAGAGTCCTGACCGAATGCCATATTCTCAGCCGGTTCACCGTTGCGCTTTGAATGTTTCTCCTCTTTCTGGCACTGTATCGGGTTTTTCTTTCCTTCCTTCCCACTCCCCATTTTTGCTCCTTCCTCTCATCAGATAATTATAGAAACTAAGAGGTAATGTTTCATTAAACTCTACCAGCTACAAAGGTAAAAGCTAAGAATACCGACAGCACTAATGTCCTTTGCTCTCTCTTGTGTTTGGAAACGGACGTGTCAGTTTTACGATGGCCCAAGAGCTGAGCCAGCGTTCTCCCTTAGGCATTTTGCACAAGGCCTCCTCCAGGTTTAAATGGTGACAATATTTCTTGGACATCCTCAAAGATTCCAGGCATGGCAGAGAGCTTGCATTTTATTAGAGAGCGGGTTCCTAATGGCTCGCCGCCTGCCAACAACAGCACCATCGGTGGTCCTCGGCAGCTGCAGCGGCAGGGCTTCCCGTTGCTGTTGCTGCCCCTCCCCCAATGACAGAGAGCAAGTGTCCAGAGGTGTCCACGATCAAGACTGTTCTGCAAACAGGAATGAACGCCGAGGCGTTTGTTGAAGTAGATGGGACAGATCTAATATCCCCAAAAGGAAGGAGGCAAAGTGTCCTGTGTGCCGTAAATCATGTCCTCAGTGCTCTGACAAGCATTGCTTCCGTGGATGGAGCTGGAGTGCTTCAGCTGGTTCTCCTAGGTCAGGGTGGTCTGTGAAAGAGAAGGGCCTCCAAGTTTCAAAGCTACATGGGTGTGTGAAGCGCATGGCTCTGGTTGAGGGACCGGGCAAAAGCAACACAAATTTACAACGCGCTAATCCCACCTACAGACTTTTCCCTGATGCCAGGCCTGTATTAAATTAGGGTGGAAAATTCTGACCTGTTCAGTTCACTGCAACTCTTCTGTGTGGGGGCATTTACAGTACATGCCTGGCAGATGTGTTGGGGCTGTTACTAGGGGTTTTCTTGAATATATAATCTCTATCTAAAATACTAATATTTAACCTTTCCCCAGCAATACACTGGAAGTGTACCATTCACCAAGCAAGAGCTGATTCCAGTCTTATACCCTGAAGCAGCTCCTTCGCTACAGGCGTGGGTAGAGGCCCCTGTATCCAGCAGCCTCCAGACTCCACCTCAGGTGTCAGCTCTTTCCTGTTGCCTCTTTGCTTGCCAACCTCTGGTTTGGATTCTTGCATTGGTTTCCACGTTGGGGCAACTGTGTATGGTTTAGTGCTGCTGCTGAACTCCTTTAAAGCAGTCATTGTGAGCGTGGATGTCGCTCAGTGGTAGGATGTATAAGGCCCTGGCTTCGATTCACAATGTAAGGAATAGACATAAATGATACATACATAAATACATTCTGGTTGTTGTTTTCTGTGTGCCTCACAGTTGGACTTGACCCTACCTTTTCCCAAGGCCAGCTCTGGGGATTTCTTAGATGTGTGTGTCTGTGTGTGGGTATACCACATGTGTGCAGATGTCCTAAGAAACCAGAAGAGATTGTCAAATCTTGGGGCTGGAGTTACAGGTAGCTCATTATTAGCCATAGAGCCATCTCTCCAGCCCCTAAAAGCATTTTAAAAAGCAAAATCCATTAATGCATTAAGGGCCTTACAGAATTCAGGGGTTACCAAAGCAAATACCACGTCCAGAAATCAACCAAAGGCAATCCCAAGAGGAAAAGGTTTTTTTTTTTTTTTTTTTTTTTTTTTTTTAAAGCAAGTGAACAAACATAACAAACGATGCGAGGGTAACCAGTTCTCAGTATGCAAGAGAATGAGTCTGAGTCTGAATCCTGGCTTTATGCCACATACAAAACGAACCTAAAATAGCCTTACCATAATCATAAGAGCTAAAAGGCTGAAACTGCTAAATGAAAAGGTAGTAGCGTGTTCTTTCTGTCTTGTAGGTAGTAGTGTGTTCTTGCTGTCTTGTAGGTAGACGTGTGTTCTTGCTGTCTTGTAGGTAGAAGCATGTTCTTGCTGTCTTGTAGGTAGTAGCATGTTCTTGCTGTCTTGTAGGTAGAAGCGTGTTCTTGCTGTCTTGTAGGTAGAAGCGTGTTCTTGCTGTCTTGTAGGTAGAAGCGTGTTCTTGCTGTCTTGTAGGTAGTAGCATGTTCTTGCTGTCTTGTAAGTAGTAGTGTGTTTTTGCTGTCTTGTAGGTAGTAGCGTGTTCTTGCTGTCTTGTAGGTAGAAGCGTGTTCTTGCTGTCTTGTAGGTAGAAGCGTGTTCTTGCTGTCTTGTATTAGGCAATGGTTTCTTTGGAATGACATAAACACCTGGAAAAAAAAAAGCTAAATTGCTCTTCATAAAAAAAATGGGAGATAAATTCCATTTTACCACTGCCCTTTCATATTGATCAAGCTCTTTTCCATGCCAAATCTGATACTGATTTTTATACAGCAAACTCTGGCTCATGTAATAAAATGCCGGGAACAAACATAAAATGATATAAGAGGCACATTGATTGCAAAGGGGGTATGTATACAAAAACTATCTTTGATGGCAGATCAAGAGATGGAAATAGCAGCTCAGATAGTGGGAAGGTTTTAGCTGCCTTTGTCAGGGTATTCATTTTCCTCACAGAGACAGGAAATGAAGCCAAAGCAGTAACTAAAACATGTCACACAAAGATGATCTGTCATGGAGAAAACACAAGTCCACACTTCAAAGCCAATCAAAAGGCGACATACATACTGGATACATTTAACAGTATGATACTCCAGAAGAGACCCAATGGCAGGGCAAGTGAAAGGATCCTTGACCTTCTTGATGAAGAGGTAGAGATGAAGTTAGGCCTGAGAAAGTACCCTTGGGTGACTCTCGGGACGCACAGAACACGAACACCAATGGTGTCTGATAATGCAGACAGTGGACTCTGCCCAAGACTCCATCACTGTGGCTTTATTACATGTGATACACACCCTAGATTGATGGAGGATATTCATAAAGGGGGAGGCTACTCATGTGCTTGGCAGGAATATGGAAAATCCTTGTGATGTCTCAATTTTATGGTGAACCCAAGGATATATATCTAAGGATATAAAGCTTACTGAAAATAAATCTTCCTGGCCAGTACATCTGGGAGCTCATATAAAAGGCTCCGAAAAGACCTGCAAAAGATCCAGCATGGGTACACCTGGAGCACACAGCCTTTCCTCAGCACCAGTTACTCTCACGGAACTGAGACTCCACAGACAGGTGGGGGTGGGGGTGGGAGTTGGGGGAGTGGTCTGCTCATGTGGGACCTCTGTATCTAAGGGAACCCACCCAGCATCACCAGTCAACTGGGACCTCGTGATTGTTAAACACTCCAGCTTTCCTCATCACGAAAGTACAAAACAAAGATTTTTGAGCAATAGAAACAGGGTCACTCTTCTGTATTAGAAATTCTTCCCCCTTTGAAGGCAGAGGCTCCTCCATGGGATAAACAGAGGTGAGCAGTGGACAGTGCTCTGGTCTGTTCATTGCACCCATGGATGCACTGTGAAGAGGGAAGCATGCTTGGCTCATAGCTCATATGTCTGTAGACCACCAATTTTTCTTGGTTTTAGCTAGAGACGTTGAATACAGTGATCTCATCTTCACAACTAAAGCTTAGCACGAAAGAGAAGACACCCTGTAGAGGGCAAAATGTCCTTGTGTATATATGTATATGTGTATGTATGTATATGTGTATATATGTATATGTGTATGTATGTATATGTGTATATATGTATATGTGTATATATGTATGTGTGTATATATGTATATGTGTATGTATGTATATGTGTATATATGTATATGTGTATATATGTATATGTGTATATATGTATATGTGTATATATGTATATGTGTATATATGTATATGTGCGTACATGTAGCGAAGGTTAGCTGTGAGGGTCCCTGCAGGTTTTCTGGATGGCAGGAAAATGGTCCATGAAGAGACAAGAATGAAACTCAGTTCAGCCTAACTTAGAGCTGATACTGGGACAAACTTCAAGAGTCTGGCACCATTTCATTTATTTGAGCCATATTTAAGCACAGCACAATTTTGGGGAAAAAAAGTTTTCTGATAACAGTTAACTCTGTCCCACTTCAGACATGTTTGCATTGAAGATCTTTACAAAGTGCATATAGCTTCCTCCATAAAGGTGGGCTCTGTTGACTTAGAAACAGTGTTCAAGATAAAGGTCTAGGGAGATCGACTAAGGTAATGCAATACCAGGTCCTCAGATAACAGAGAGTCACTTAGGATGCTGCAAAGCTCAAATGACATCTCTTACAAGAACAAGTTTTATGGCCTAGCAGTGTTGCTCAGGTTTTAGGGGGAAAGGGTCTGATATTAAAAAACTTAATATTCTGGAGGGTATGGGCAGAGCCAACAGTAGCAAAGGATTATCATGTTGTAACCTACATTTCCCCAGAACCCCAGGGGAAACAGCCAAATATCTTCTCCCTTTGGAGAGATCAGCTGCATGTTTACCTTTCCCTGGCTTCTCCCATGCTTACCTGTGTACAGAAGGACAATTTGCCCCCTAAAACTTCCCATTTTTGATAAAACAGTCACAATTTTACACTGTGCCCTTTACGGTTTCACTATACATTTAAAAACAAAATATAGAAGGGCATGGTGGCGCACGCCTTTAATCCCAGCACTTGGGAGGCAGAAGCAGACACATTTCTGAGTTCCAGGACAGCCGGGGCTACACAGAGAAACCCTGTCTCGAAAAACAAATTATATATATATATATATATATATATATATATATATATATATATAATATATATAATAATAAATATATATAATATATATTATAATATATATTTAATTATTATAATTATATTATAATTATATTATATTATAAATATTATAATTATATTATAATATATATTATATATATAAATATATATATAATATATATAATAAATATATATATATAATATATATAATATAATAGTGTGTTATAGTTTAACTCAAAAGGCCAGACAGTATTTAAGTGAAGCCTTTGTTGTGTACATTTTATAAATTGCACATCTATCTATCTATCTATCTATCTATCTATCTATCTATCTATCATCTGCTATCTTCCTACCTCAGCTCCTGAGTGCTGGATTATAAATATGAGCCAACATGCTTGGCCAAGAATGATAACACTATTAATCACTGAACTATTTAAAGGTCATAGCTTCTTATTTGTAGCTAATACTTGACTCCCTAATCTAATGTGGTTCAGGCACTCATGGGAGTGTTTCTTCTCCTGAAGACAAGTTCGCTTTATCGCCAGGCAAACAATAGACCAAAACACATTTATCCTGCCAAACAGGCAGATCCCCAAGCAGAGAACAGTGAAATTGCTAGGCTGAGCTTTCCCTAAATTTATTAATCAGCTACAGTGTTAGAGGAGAGGGGCCAGACACACACAAGCAAAATGAAGACATTTTTTCTTCAGTGAACTTCTTCAAGAAAGAAAGTGAAAGTGGAAAGAAATCCGGGCAAATCCTGTCTGATAAGGGATGCAGAATATGTATGTCATCTTTGAAACTCATTATTATACAACCAGACTGAAAAGCCAGCAAAGGCTTGTATAGGCTGTCTCCAGAGATATGCTAAATGCTGAAGTCATTACAGATGTGCAAAACCCCAGGGAAAGACACGTGCACACTCATTTTGTGGCTGACAAAAAGAAAGGTGCTGCTGATGATATGGAGAAACCAGTACCTTTTCTCACTCCTGCTGGGAGTGTAAAATAGTTCTACTACTTTGGAATAAAGTTTGAAAGTCCCCCAGAAAGCTAACTACACAGCCAGGTGTCACTATACACACACGTGTATGTAGTGATCCCAGCATTAGAAGTGGGGCCAGAAAGACTATGAAAAGTTCAAGGCTAGCCTGAGCTACATAGGAGGTTCCTCTTGGCCAGTCAGGCTGTATGCATAGGAAGATCTTGAAAACCCTTTCTTAAAACATCCACAGGCACAGGTAGGCTTGGCATCCAATGCTAATTCTACCAACCACAGTCTGTCTGGTCTTGGTAGCTAATGGGACCGTTCTTAGTCAATGTGTCTAGTTGATATAGTTAGCCATACAGACAGTGGTACTCTCTACCTTGCAGCCCTGGTATAAGGAATTAATGATACCCTGTGAGAGGACACAGTTGGATTTACAGCATACATTCAGCAGGCCGTAACTATTATCGTTGATCACAGAAATTCATAGAAAATAAATCTAGTAATACACATCAAAACCATAATGTGTTCACATTACTTGATCCCAAAGTTGAGCTCTGAGCACCACAGGCACATGGAAGAAAGCGCATCACTACACTGACTAACTAAAGGATGGTATAGTTTCCACAAAGCATGGTAACCATGTAGACAACAGTTTCCCTTTAAAATGTGTTTCAGGCCAGGTGAGTGATACACAACTTCAATCTCATCACTTAGGAGGCAGAGGCAGAAAGATCTCTGTGACTCTGAGGCCAGCCTGTTCTACTACAAAGTGAGTTCCAGGTCAGGCAAAGTTACACACTGAGATTCTGTCTTTATTTTTATTTTTATTTTTTATTTTTTATTCTTTTTTAAAATGTCTTGTTTCAATGCTGTGCACCAAAGGATAGAATTAACAGAGTGAATAGACAGCGTGAAGATGGGAGATGACATTTGGAAATCACATATCTGACAAGGGGCTAATAGCAGAACAAACAAATAAATAAGCAAACAAGAAACCAACAAAGAATGCTACAACCCAGGAACAGAAAGATGACTTACCTGATCTAAACATGGACTGAAGAATGAATGCTTCCCTAGATGACATACAAAGGAGGCAACAAGCGTGTGAGTAGCTGTGTAATATCTTTGCATAATCTTAGAAATACAAATGAAAATCATAGCAATTTGTTGTACTTATTATCAAAAAGTAAAAGATAAAGTTGATGAGGACTTGGAGACACTAGAATCCTTGTGCTGTGTTGTGGGAATGAAAATGGCACAGGTGCTAAGGAAAAGAGTGTGGAGTTCCAAACAAGCAAGCAAACAACAACAAAAAACAAAAACAAAAAACCTGACTGTGACACCATGAGGCCGAGATGGTTACCTGTAACTATCAATCTGATACAATTTAGATTCATTTGGAAAAGAGTCTCAGTGAGGGACTATCCTTATTGAGTGGCCTGTGAGCATGTCTATGGGACAATGTCTTGATTACACTGAGATGGGAAGACTCAGCCCACCATGGGTGCCATCATTCTCTAGTCAGAAGATCCAAACTATAATAGAAAAACAGCTGAGCTCAAGCAAGCAAGTAAGCAAGCAAGCAAACAAGTAAGCAAGCATGTGTGTACTTGTTTCTCTGTATTCCTGACTGTGGATGTGATGTGACCAGCTTTTTAAAGTTTTTATCTTGGCTACTCCCTACAGTTACATGGTGAACTGTAATCTGGAAATATAAGCCAAATAAGTCCTTTCTTCCCTGAGTTGCTTTTTTGACTGAAGTGTTTTATTACAGCAACAGAAAGAAAATAAAATGAGAGTATATATATCCAGAGGAACTGAAAGGGTAGTAGAAGGCTACTGGCACACCCAGGGTCACAGCAGCCTTAGTCACCATAGACAGCAGGGAGAAGCAACATAGATGTTCACTGATGGATGAGCGAATAAACAAAATGTAGCAGTTGGGTACAATGTTTATCCCAAAGGTAGAAGGAAACCCTGACACTCTATAGCTTAGAGGACCTGAGCATGTCACATAAAGTGAACGAGCCACAAAAGACAAATGCTGCATGACTCTCATGTTTGGGGAACCTAGAGTCACCAGAATCACAGAGAGTGGAATGGGATGGCCAGGCTCTGGGGCAAGTGTGATTATTGGAAGAGTTTGAGGGCTGCCAGATTTACCTACATCTTCAGGAATTTTTACACAGAAACACGAGTCACAGAATTGGCTGCATACTTAGAAATGGGTGAGATGGTTTAAAAGTATTAGGTGTTCACTATAGTTACTAATTGAAAATATGTAGAGAGATTAGACCAATACAAATTGAGTGCTTTTGAATGCAAAGTGAGAGATGCTGCTGAAAAACAGAAGGCTGAAAGTGTCCATCAAATCTCACTGTGGGAGGCATGGAGAAACCATAGAGATAGGGAGGCAAGATAGAACTCACCAGTGCTTGTAAAGGTCCTCCTGACAGCAGTGTTGGGAGGATCAGAAGCAAATTCTATATTTGTATAACTAGGTAAGAATATGTAGGAAAAACTACAGGGAACAAGCACATGAGCAGTTTCTATCCTCCCTCCCTTCCTCCCTCCCTCCCTCCCCTTCCCTCCTTTCTCTGTCTCTGTCTCTCTGTCTCTCTGTCTCTGTCGCTCTGTCTCTGTCTCTCTGTCTCTCTGTCTCTCTGTCTGTCTCTGTCTCTCTGTCTGTCTCTGTCTCTGTCTCTGTCTGTCTCTGTCTCTGTCTCTCTCTGTCTCTCTCTGTCTCTGTCTCTGTCTCTCTCTGTCTCTGTCTCTGTCTCTGTCTCTCTGTCTCTGTCTCTGTCTCTGTCTCTNTCTCTCTCTCTCTCTCTCTCTCTCTCTCTCTCTCTCTCTCTCTGCTTTCTCTAAGCTGCCTTAGTGCATGGCTAGCAAGAGCTCACAGAAATCTATCACAGTTGGGTTTTTCCAGGGTGGCTGACTCTGGTGCTGCCACCTACTGGTCACTCCCAGGCCGTCATGGATTTAAGCTTGCCCAAACCATTCTGTTTCAAACCAAATAATTACAATTAAAGAATTAGACTGAAATTGTTTTAGTAAATTATCTTAAGCAGTATCTCTCAGAAACTGGCTCTGGTGGACTCTGCCTGTAAGTCTAGCTGCTCCAGAGGGGCTGAGGTGGGATGACTGAGCCTTCAGCACATGGCCTAGGAGCAACTTTGCCAGAGTCTGTCTCAAAATTATAAGTAAAAGGGAGCTGGCAATGTAGCACAGAGGTGGAGCACTCGCATACACGTGGGAGGCCCTGAGTTGTTGGGCTTTGTTTTTGTATCTAGGTAACATATAAATTCTGAAAAAGCACAGACATGTATAAATGAATATCTGTACCCCAGAGCCACCTTCGTAGAATAAGGTTACAGAGCAGACACATCGTCCACGGCTTGGATTCGGATAGGGGTCCCTTGGCATATTGACAGGGAACAGAATGGAGAAAAACCTGGGGGATTTGATTTAAATTAGTTTGGAAAGTTCTGGGTTTTAAAAAGTAAAGCAAGGTCATTTTCTGCAGAATTCCTCAGGAATTTCCCCAGCTGAACACCGGGATTTTGTACCAGGCCATGCCTTTTGGGAACATGTGTCAGTTAAGACATTTTTGGGAACACAGACTCTGATCCATGTCTGAACTCCAGAAAAAGACTAGTAAGTTTTTATGTCATTTCAAGAGGGCAGGGTAACTTCAAATATTAGGTTAAAAAAAGGGGGGGGGATTAATAATTTTAGTGGCAATTTGATTGGAGCCAATGGGCATTTCAATTTCAGTAAACATGGCATTGTGTAGATGGATCATGCATATGCTAATTTTCTCCATAATATTGCTGTGTGGGTCTGTCCATGGTTTTCTTAATCTTGGCCATTTTTAATTTCATTGTGGCTGTGTTGTTGTGATCTCTCGCAGATTCCCCGGGGAACAAGGCAGAGAATAAATCTTTTAATCTCGAGTGAACTGCTCTTAACAGTCTACAGTGCTGACTCAGTAACTATTGGCCATTTCTTTTGGTTCTTTCTCAAAGTTAACATTGATTAATTCTGAGATTAGGCTTTTAGTATTGACGTAAGCCAGAAAATGAACTACAGTCACCCCATATTTATAAGTCCAGTCATCTCAAGGCTGTCCTGTGGTACAAGGCTGGGTCGGTGATGATGTGATGGATTGGAAGATGGGAGGGAAAAACGTCTTCAAGCAGCTGGACCTTGAGCATGATTCAGAGGAGAAGGCTGTGGTTAGGTTGTTGTTCCAGAGATATGGAAGAGACTGAGTAAAGGCTCAGAGCCAGGAGAGGAAGAACCCAGGGCAAAAGGAGCCACACAACAACAGATGTAGCTGGTCTGGAAAGTGAAGGCCAGGACAGAGGGAATTATGAAGACAGCCAGAAAGGGCTTTGAAAGAAAGACTCGGATATGTGGGTTTGGCTGGAGGTGTAGCCAGAGTAAAGCTCCAGGTCATTAGAGGATAAGGTTGAAGTGATAAACATGGGAAAGAGAGGAAAAAGGAGAAAGATAATGACTGTGTAAGTGTACAGTCCTACAAGCACAGTGAACACCGATACATTTATAATAGACTTGAAATTGGGTAAGTGGGTGTTTGTTGGATGTGTGCTCAGGGATGGGCATGGAGGATTGACCAAATAAAGGAGAATTACAGAATTAGTTATAAGAACCTGTAATCAACACAGAGTCTGTCAGAGACTTCCTGGGGGAGACCCAAGGGAAATAATAGTAATTGTGAACGCACGTGTGGGAACGAGGTAAGTGCAATGCCAGCCACTCTTGTGATGAAGTCACGGTAGAAGAGGGAGTGCACATAAGATCCTTGCTTAGGAAGATAATGCATTCACACTCCCCAACAAATCCTTACTGCATGTTGTACTATTGGTAGAGTGAAAGATATAGTACCTGTAAAATGTGCAATCTCCCATGATATGGATATGGGGGAAAGAGCCAGCAGTTAACAGTGCAAGAGAACACCTGTGGGGAAAACCAATGCAAAGCCAGCCTGGAGGGCTGGATGGGAGCATGCCCAGTAGGGAACGGTTCTCAGGGACCCACAGCGTATGCAGTGGGGTAGGCATGCCTAATAAGGAGCAGTACCCGATCGATCACAGCAGAGAACACTGACTCTTCTCCAAGGAAGGCTGCTTTTCTTCATGGCTTTTCTTTAGCACAAGTATGTTGCCTGAGGGTAACTGGTAACTGATCTGGAAGAGAAGGGAGATCCTGATGGCCCCAGAGCTTTCCCTTTTTTCCTTCTGTGCTGTGGGAGCCTGTAAGAGGGACACACAAGACACATTGGGTTAGGGATCAGGTACATAGTGCTTGAAGAACAGGTTTAAGAAATCTGAAGGAAGAGTGTTGATTCTGATAAACTTGGTAACATAGGGACCCTTGAAAGGCTATGAATGACTACCTTTATAGTATGGCTTCCGTCCCTGTCACGGAGAGCTTCATTCCTGCAGAAAGGGAGATGGGAAAATGATGACATTCTTCTTATAGAGCACAAGTTAGCAAAGGAAACAAAAATCTATCCCACGAGGATCAGAAACGCCAGAGAAGAGGTTGTTGCCAGAAGAGATAGGGTCTCTCAGTATAGCCCTGGCTGGCCTGGAACTCACTATGTAAATTTGACTGGCCTCGAACCCACAGAGCCTCACCTGCTTCTGACTCCAAAGAGTTGAGTTGAGATTAGAGATGTGTGCAACCACACTTGACAGCATTGTTGTTTTTATTTTACTTATTAATTCTATATAATAATGTGTTTTCTTTATATATATATATGATATATTTTGACCATATTCACCCCCGCATTGCCTTCTATTTTCCCCTCTTAACTCCCATTGGTCCCCTTTCTCTTATCAATGAGTTCCCCCTTTCCTTTCCCATCTTTTTGTTAGATGGTGACCCAGTGAGTTTAATTAGAATTGTTTACAGAAGCACAAGGGCTTTACCAGGTGTCACACTACTTAAGAAAATCCCTCCCCCTCCACAGCAATCACTGCTTATAAATCTCAGAAGAGTGGGGTCTCATCAGCCACTCCTCACTAGATGACTGCTGTGGACACGGCATACTCAGACTACAGAGTTCTACAGCCTCCTCTTCCAGCTCCGTGATATTCCTTCAGCCTTGAAAAGGGATGACAGAGCGATCCCACATGGCTAGGAACCCTTCCCAACACTTCAGTTAGAGATAATCTCTGCCCCCCCCCCCCCCGCAGCATTTCTCATCCAAACACTGACAGAGGCACTGATGATCACATCCCTAAGCTAGTCACTGTGGCAGGGCATAAAGCAATTCTTTGCGTGACTAAGGTCAGGCCATTTCTTACTCTGTAGCCTAGAAAATTTTATGCAATGAAAGATTTGTTATCTATCTGACTTTGAACAGGGCATGGAATGAGAATCCGGTAGATCCTTCAAGGGGAAAGTATTAATTAAAAAGTAAATCATATTCTTTACTGACATATAAATAGACCCGTGTTAAAGATTTCTTATTTAACAACCTGATCACAAATGTGTTCACAAATAAGAATCTGATTAGAGATATCGAAATGAGTATTTAAATATGAGTATTTAAATGGAGGCATACTTTTTTTCTCCTGTGTGTGTGTGTGTGTGTGTGTGTGTGTGTGTATTGGATTTTGCCAGCCAGAAAAGAATGTGGCAAGAATCACCTACAAGTTGCAGAGTTGTGGGACAGCCTGTATTACTCACTCTGATAATTTTGGCAGTTTGCCTGCAGAGCCCAGGTATGCCTGCAGACACACACCACACATCCACTAAACAAGAGACCCAGCTTTTGGAGGAGAAATAATTCCTTCCTAACTCTAGGAGGCACTAGCAGACAGCACACAGCACATGTAAATTGGGGTGCCATTGTGAATCTACTGGTTCTTGAAGTCATATCTGTGCCTCTGGACCTTTCTTGAACCTTGTGAGCCTACCACATGAGAAATGCTTGTTAAATGTGCAAGATGCCTGCCACACCAGACACCTGCTATGTGTACCTCCTCTGCAACAGCAAGGGGCAGCCTTACCTTTGTTTTGCTCATACATAACTCAGAGCACGTTACTCTCAGCCACAGAGAAAGGTCACAAGCTTTTAAAAGAGATGCAGTATGTATGTATGTATGTATGTATGTATGTATCTATCTATCTATCTATCTATCTATCTATCTATCTATCTATCTATCTATCTTGTGTATGTGTATGCTTGAATGTATCTATGTGTACTGCATACATACAATACCCACAGAGGCCATTAGTTCCCCTAGAACTGGACTCACAGGCAGCTGCCCAAGGTGGATGCTAAACACCAAACATGGGTCTTCTAGAATTTACCCCTGAGTCATCTCTCTGCCCACAAAACCATTGTCTTACTGCTAAGAAATAAATTGTGAAGGGCTAAAAAAAATGGGTGAGAGGGTAAAAGTGCTTGCCACCATAACCAATAGCTTGAGTTTGATCCCCTGAACTCATATGGTAGAAGGAAAGAACAACCTATTCCCATAAGTTTTCCTGATTTCCACACATGCACTGTGGCCTTCTGATACATACACAAACACACAAAATGCACACACACACACACACACACACACACACACACACACGAGAAAAAGAGAGAGAGAGAGAGAGAGAGAGAGAGAGAGAGAGAGAGAGAGAGAGAAAGACTCTAAATAAATGATTAAATTATTTTTTTTTAAAAATTGTGTTGCCTGCCAATAGCATGTATGATGTTAAGATGTTGGATATTTGGATTTTTATTATGGATTTCTTAGGCTAACTTTGGTTCTACATAGATGTGTTTCTGTGGTGGTTGGCTACAGTTACACTAAACATAAATGTGGGGGTTATAATTACAACTTCTTGTTATTACATAATGACAACACATTACATTGTTCCTATGGTAAAAGCAACAACAAGTAAAGAGTGACGAAGCAGAGATTTGTAGCACATTAAGCTCAGCCTGGTTAGGATGTGGCTGAGTCTCGGTTCCAATGAGCTGGGCAATGACTGTTCATGGGACAGCAAGCTACTGTGAGCATCTCTCACCCAACCCTCAACACAGGAGTAGATAATGGCTGGAAATGTGGACAACAAGAATAGATAGATATTTGTTTATTCAGTGTAGTAGAAATACTAAGTGGTATGTGGATCGCACTCCAGGAATCAAATAATGGCAGGCAAGACACCTGCATTTCATTTAACTCACATTGACATTTGCTTTCTACCCCATGGGCTGTTGTCTGCGACACTGTAAAAGGATGTGATATGGCAGTGTGGCAAGGCCACAGGAGCAGCAGGAGCCTTGCTGGTTTTAGGTTCACAGGCTTCCTGACTCAGCAGGTAGACTGTTGTGTCTCTTGAGATGAAGCAAAAACAAACAAACAAACAAACAAACAACCCAAAAAACCAAAAAAAAAAAAACCTGACAAAGATAAGCTTGTCTGGTGTGTGCTAACTGTGTTTCCTACAGTTAGAGGCACATATATCTCCCCCATTTAGTCAATAAAAGTCTAATCCTCCATTTTCCCAAGTCTCTGTTGTTCTTTGGGAGGTAATGACATCTGGGCCATTCCTTTAGGCAGCCACTTAGTGTAAAGTGGGAAGACAGCCAGCTTTGAACAGCTCAAGAGTCCTTACCAGTACACTGGGAGTGTGCCACAACTGTGGAGCTGGAGGAGTTTTAGGTTTTCTCAGGAAAATCTGGAATGATTCAATCGACTCTCCCATCACAGGGCACTTTCAAAACAGAGTCCAGTAGTCTGTTATCTGGTCCCTGGCTGATTTCCTAAAGGAGAAATGTCCACTCTCCACCCCCTGCACCCAGGTGATGGAAGGTGGCCTTTCCCCTAAATCAAGCTGATCTGAATGGAAGATTCACCTTAATTAGCAGATGCCCAGGGACACCGTGGGTAAAAGTGTTTTCTCCAGAAGTGGACAGACAATACCATAGTGACCAACACCCTTGGCCCTCTTTCTGGGTCTTGTAGAAGTCAGTCACCCCAAACCAACCCAAATGTGGAAACCTGGCACAAAAAATGTTTGATGCATGCTCATTGTTTGTCCCTGGGTGGCAGTGGGCACACACATCAGAAAGGTTGATGGTCAGCAGCGTTTCTGAGTGTCCATGGAGGAGTGAAAGGGCCCTGCAAGAAGCTGAGTGTTCAACAGAAAACCAGCCTGCCAGGGGAGGAGGGGACAGGGAGAGACGGCCTTGGAAAAACTGAATACTGAAGTTTTGGAGCAGGTTGAGAGGTAACAGGAGGGGAACGGTCTCCTCTCCAAGGTGGTCCCATTTTAAATATGTTTTAACCTTCTTACAAAAAGTGGCTCTCTGTGTATGCTTACATACCGCTTGCCTGCCTGCCAGCCAGTGCTCCCGCCCGCCCTTGCCACCTCCCTAGGGCAATAGCTGCTCACTTCTGGGTTCTGTAGACACCTGGGCTTCCTGGCGCTCTCTCTCTCTCTCTCTCTCTCTCTCTCTCTCTCTCTCTCTCTCTCTCTCTCTCTCTCTCTCTCTCTTTCTTGTGAGAGAGTCAGAAAAAGAAAGAAAATGAGAGAAAGACACAGAAACACACAGAGAGACTGAGATATAGGTAGAAACACAGGAAGAAATAGAGTGTGAGACAGACATGAGAGACAGAGACAAACAAAGAGACCTTTAGAGACAGAGCAAACAGAGACAGAGGAAGTCAGAGAGAACAAAAAGACAGATATAAAGATATACACATGTACATACACACATGCACACACACATGTATGAACACATACACACATGTACACACAGACACACATGTACATGCATACACATACATATACACATGTACAGATACACTCGTAAGCACAGAGAGAGACAGATCGAGAGAAAGAGAGACAGAGAGAGACAGAGAGAAAACCTTGGAAGAGGCATCCCCTCAGGCAGAAGAAGCTGGTAGACAGAGCCCTTGGGGCACAGGAAGCAGGGAAGTGACTACAAGTACAATTCTCAGAACCCACTATTTCCTTGAACGCACTGACAAGTGAGCAGAACTCAGCTTTCCTGTGACATTGGTAAGCTTTTGCTAATACTCTAGCATTGGGTAGAGCCTGCTGTGTACACTTTTTAATCTTCTCTGACTGGGCAAGCTCTTGTCTAAGGCAGAATTGCACAGCCTTCAAAACAGACTAAGAATCCCATTTCTGTGGATGTTGCACATATGGTGAAGATTACAGATCAAGCTAGTGTATAGACATAGCAGGTTCCCAGAAAGCAATGAATATTCACCCCACAACTATGATACTTTGTTCTTTTTGACACAGCAGTTTTTGTAATGTTGTAGAATGCTACACAGTATAACTTTAATTCTAGAAGAAGATGACAGTTACGGGTAAGGCAGCCGTCTCTCTTCTTTCTCTCTTCTTTCTCGTGCTGGGCTGGCCAGGCTATAGCTCTAGCACTTGGTGTTGCTGTTGGGCTGGCCAGGCTGTAGCTCTTGTACTTGGTGTTGACTCCTGGTTTCATCAGCCCTTGGGATAAGTGAAAGGAAGACAGATGGGAACTTGGAGCTGCTAAATGTGTGGGGCTTGCCTTGTTATTGTTTTGCATTTATTTTGTACAACGTGGGCCTCAACAGAGCCCCTTCCCAGCAGTTTTTCAATGACAACTTGGTGAACCGTGACCATCAATTATTTTACTCAAATGGAAGATGGGTGGACTATTTTTCTTTTCAGATCCCCAAGGCTGTGTGTACTCGGCAGGGAGTAGGAGTGTCTGTAGTGGCCTCTAGCTAGCCATCCATTTTTCAAGGGTGACATACCTCATGTTTATTCCAATTTATAAATGTCCTCCAGCTCTTAGGAAGATGTTTTGAAGTTTAATTAAAATGCAATTTAAAAACATAACACATCCACATCGCACATGTGTTAGAGACTTACACAGAGACGTGAATGTTCGCATCCTGATGCTGGTGGGTCTGGTTAGGAGCTGTGTACATTAATCTTCTGTCAAAAGAGCAGCGTGGCTCGTCTGCACACTGGGCCCTGTGGGTAACTTCTATGCTGTGTATTCATGGGAAGAGAACCTGATATTTTAAATTCTCCTCCCTTCCTGTGGGAGGTTACTGTACCCTCAACACAAACCCTTACTTCTTGTGCCTATGGAGCTGGAAAAGTCCCTGTGAGACCAGAGGCTGGGGAACAGAGGGCACTCTGGTGCACAGTGAAGAGCTTGGTATTACTTTCCAAGCTTCCTGTTACTGGAACGGGAGAAGGGCTCAAGGTGGGAGTCAGAAACACCCCAAGATCAGAACCCCCTTTTGTCTTTAGAGGCCTTGTTTAATCTTCTTAGTATTTTAAAATCTCAAAGAGAATTTATCAGACACCTATTGGACATACAGTTTCTATGCTAAGGCTGCTGTGTGGTGTTGGGTGTTGGACATAGAAATCTACAAGGTGGTTAGGGAGGCACCAAGGGTTAGTGTTTCTCCTGAGGAGTGAGCCCTGTCACATGGAGGCAGAATCCATTGGAATATCACCTTAGCCCCTGGCACTTAGAGTTTTCATTCTGCCATTGAAGAGCTCACATGAGACTTCATGAGTAATGTGGAACCTGGAAACTCTATAGTAGAATGTTTCGTGGTAGTCGTGTGTTTAAAACCATCTGTGTCTGGAAAAGAAAGGAAGCAGGAAGGATTGGCACTTGGGATGAACTTCATCCTTAGTTTCAGGAAGTGTTTTAGGAACACTTCCTAGTTCAAGTTCCCCAAATGATCTCCAGCATTGGCAGGAGGTGAAGGCTCTGCTAGCTTGGCTTTTGTCCATAGCGAGTTCTGAATTGCCATGAACTTTGTGGGTAGAGGGGAAAGAAGTTGCTCTAAAACTCCACTGTAGATGATGAAACTTTAACAGCTTGGAATGAATAAGAATTCTATCTAGAATAAGCACAGGTGTGTTAAGTCAGATTGGACACCAGTTTAGTGTTTATTTAATGGATAGATACAGGATAGAAATTAAAGTCACACTTGATTCTTGTCTTCCTCTTGGGCCCATTACATAGTGTGTTAGAGCAACTTGGATTTGAAGACATTGGCTCCTTTGTCCTTGTGTGAAGTAGGAGTCTTTAAGTTGCTCTGTGTAGCCAGCACAGTCTAGCTGTCACTCTGTACAGTCTTGCCTTCTAAGAAAATGTTCGATTTCTTTATATTTTCAGCTTTACACATCCAGGAAGCCAAACTAGCATTTGTATTGAGAAAGGAAGATGCCAGTGTGGACCTTTAACTTTTAAAAAGATTATACTGTTAACCTGAGATTTTGCTTATAATGTAGCTCAGAATATCTGAGCTCTGTTACAAAGTCATGTTTCACAATGGTGGCTAAGACAGCATAGGTAGAGTATATAGTTTTACATACAAGTGTCATTGTGCATGTGTCCTTTGGAGCTAATGCTACATTTATAAATATATTAGCTGTTTAATTAACACAAGAGCTCTGTACAAATAAATATTAAGTGATCCACTGGCAGATTTAGCTTCTTTTGTTTAATTTCTGAGTATTCAGGCCAATTCACCTTATTTAAATTGCTATTGCTTGGCGAACATTACCTAAACCTGTAGTGACATAGAATATAACGTGGTACATTTCTGTATGTTGATTTTTTTTAGTCTTAATTTTGTATTTGTATTTTTCTGAAGGTTAATCCTGTTTCCTTCATATTCATATTTCATTCTTCAGTCCTTTTTGCACCACTGCCAGGGAAGCCAGGGTGTGTCCAAAGGTAACGATGGTATCAAGAATGCTTTGGTAAGAATTGGTGACAGAAGGCTGCACAGTTCATTTTTCCTGCTCCTAGCATTGAAAGCACTTAGAAAGATAAACTCAAAGATGGCTTGCATTTAAAAGGCCAAGTACAACTCATTATCTGAGTATTTGCCAAGTGTGCATTCCTGAGACAATCTCTCCTCTCTCTCTCTCTCTCTCTCTCTCTCTCTCTCTCTCTCTCTCTCTCTCTCTCTCTTCCCCCTTCCTTCCATTTTTGAGACATAAGTCAGGGTCTCTCTGTGTAGCCCTGATATCCTAGAACTCACTATGTAGAACATGCTGACCTCAAACTCGTGGAGATATGCTGGTCTTTAACTTCCAAGTGCTGTGATTAGAGGCAAGTGCCACCATACCTGGCTTACAAACACATCTTTCATGGAAACAACTTATGAAGAGTGGATACAGCCTTTCCAAGGTTTAGACTTTTAGATGGAGTTTTACAAAATAAGCTATAGCTGTTTTTTGAGGTGTTCCAAAGTACTTGCGCTATACAGGGCTAGAGTATTGTACCCTAGCAAATATTCCTTAGATATGAAAACCATCCCTGACAAATCCATAAGAAGTGAGTACAACATCCCATACTTACCTGTCAGTAGAGGTTTAAAACTCTTACAGATGCTAAGAAGAGTCTTTGAAGGCTATGAGACCCAAGAGACAACACAGATAAAGTCAGTCTAACCCTATACTCTCCCCGTGTTTCGTCCTTTTTCTTCTTTAAAATACACACGTGTCTCGTATCATTTCATCGTTTTCACGCAGACACTGGTGTGGAAGAACCCTGGAGGAGGTTACTGCATTTTACTTTCTCAGTGCTCTCAAGCACCCGATAGACACCAAGTAGGATGCTGAGTACCGACAGAACATTCCTGAGCATGGGTGTGTTTGATTCATAGGGTTTGGGTCTTATTCTGAACACACTGAAAGAACACAGTTTCAAATCAGGAAGAGGTGGTGGTGGTGGTGGTGGTGGTGGTGGTGGTGGCACACGCCTTGAACCCCAGTACCTGGGAGGCAGAGACAGGTGGATCTCTGAGTTTAAGGCCAGCCTGTTCTACACAGTGAGTCCCAGGACATCCAGGGCTACACAGAGAAACCCTATCTTGGAAAACAACAAAGCAAAGCAAAGCAAAGCAGAGCAGAGCAGAGCAGAGCAGAGCAGAGCAGAGCAGAGCAGAGCAGAGCAGAGCAGAGCAGAGCAGAGCAGAACACAACAGAACACAATTTCACCAGAAGCTTGTGAGAGGAAGAGAGTGAAGTTCACAATGGAGATGGGGTTCCTGTGGTGCTGAGTGTTGATATTAGAGCTCCTGTAACTGAGACACAACTCGGTGACCCTCCTCTGACACCCTTCTGACTTGTCCTGCAGCTTCCAAACCTTTCTCTCTTCTTTCTCTAGGAGGAAACCATAACCAGCAGAATTCCTGAGCAGATCTTTTATTATTGTTATGAATGAGAGCAAGCCCTTGCAAACTAAACTTTACATTGGCAAAATTTATTCAGAGTCAAAGTCTTGGGTCCACCTCTCCCTCTGGGTTTTAACTCTGGACCACCCTCTTTGACCCTTTCTTCTGACTTCTCTACTTATTTTTTTGCCCTTTGTTGTCGTTATTTCAACTTGAAGTTCAGGCTGTTCAGCCATTCTATTGACTTGAACTGAAATATTGGACAAAATACATTTTAAGTGGTTTTTAACTAAAAGCTAATGTGGACACATTGGAATAGATGCCCATATAAACATATTAAGCTTAGGATTATATTCAAGTAGAATTTAAAAAAAAATGTGTTGTGTTTCTCTGATTAGAAACTTTAAAGAATAAAATTCACATTGTGAGTCATGGTGTAATTAGATTATATTTTATTAGACATTCTTTACAAATTTAAAATACTGCTTTTTTTACATGCACAGAAGGAAATTAGTCTAGATAATTATATTTCAGAACTCATTAAAATGAACCACAAAATAGAGATCCTTTTTTGTGTTAAATTCATCCACATACTCGATATGTATACCTAAAGTGCATTATGTTACAAAAAAACAGAGTCAGCAGCACCAAGATACATTTACAAATAAATACATCAGTTGACAAAATAAATTATGGTAACAGTGACAGAAATAATTGGATTAGCCTTGGCAAAAGGGAAAAATATTCACATGACCCATGTGCAGTTTCCTGGGGAGACAGTTTGATCCCAATGCATTTACAGTATGTACAGGCAATAAATATGTCTAATACTTTCCATATGTTTACTATTACAAAATCCTGTAACGTGTCCTTGGAAGATCTTCGATGAAAATTTCAATGCGTCCTGTGAAGACAAGGAAGGGGAAAAAGAGATTAATCTTTCTTGAAGAAGGGACAACACTCGATAAAGATGTGAAAGAGACAGGCAGGATTTCGGTGGAAAGAGATGGTGGGACCTCAAGCCGTACCCTATGGAAAGCACCACTTGGGAATCCTCCCATCTCAGGAACCTCAGCTACTGCTGGGGTCCTTGATCCAACTGAGAGGTCAGTGTGGCACAGACAGAAGGGAGGGCCTGGATAGCCAACTGTGGTCAGCCAGAAAAAAGAAGAACCATGTTGCCTGCCAGTGGGATGTCAGGAAAGTGACATCGTGGAGGACCTAGGGCAGGAGCCGAGTTGGGGCCTCGGTCACCAGTGTTTCTCACTTAGGAGTTTATTTCTCAGCATAGCTGACTTGAATGGTCCACAGTTTGTTTATTCTGCCTGGGTGCTCATTTAGCTGTGGACTGTGATGCTGGTGGGTCTGGGATGCTGGGCACACATTGGAGGAGGGGCTGTTAGACAGAACATGCTGTGTTCATGTGACAAGACCTGCCATTTTTTTTTTTTGAGCTGTCTTTACACACTCATTATGAGGCTGATACTGGACTTTAACTTCAGAGACAAAAGCAAGAACTATTTGTCTGTCCTGGTTTGGTTTGAATGGATTTTTCACAAGAAACAAAAAAAAAATGTTCTCATCAAAGAAAGACTCTCATGGCATAGCCCAGGCCAGTCTCAACCTTGCAATCCTCCTGTCTCAGCAAAAGTCTATTTTAAATGACAAGACTGAGTTACCGTTGCTCTGTCTGTGTGACTGCTTAGAGGTAGTGCTGGGGTGGAGACCGCAGTGACAGTGCGTGCAGGGGCTGGGGCTCTGAGAGCTTCCTGCTCCTTGTCTCTCCTCTTTGTAAAGTTTATTTCAGTGAAAACACACTCATTTATAAGGAAATGCTTAGGGGTTAGGAATTGACTGTGTCATTGAATTAACAGACTGATGTGTGGGTGGGACCTTGTACTACAGACATGTGTGGGTGTGGGAGTCAAAAAGTCTCCACCACTTAGGTGTGTCACATGCAACTTAAAGACAAGTTGCTAATGTGTAGGGGGCTTAAGAGGCTGACTCTTTCGGTAGTTTTGGTTGGGTTGGAATCTTTAAAAAGCTCGTAACAGCAGAGAAAAGGAGAGTTTAAGATGGATACTTGGGATGGATGTATGGATGTTAGCAGTAAAGCAAAGAAATAAATCGCTAATTTGTGTATTGCATCTACTAATCTACTAAAATATGTCTGAGGCACTTATTAGATTGAGTTTAAAATAACAAAAGTAGAAATTAATAGTATTTTGAATAATTATTTTTCTCAAAAAGAAAGGAATAAATTTTCACCCTAACTAGGCTTTACTTGGCTCTTTCTGAATTTGTCTTTATTAAAGGTACATACTGGAAAAGCCAAGTAAAATGTATCAAATGGCCAGCATGAAGGGAGATGTGTGTGTGTGTGTGTGTGTGTGTGTGTGTGGTACGTGGTAGGTGTGTGAGTGGTGTATATGGTGTATGTGGTGTGAATGTATGTGTGTGTACGGTGTGTCTATGTGTGGGGTGTGGGTGTGTGTGGTATGTGTGTGATAATGCTTAGAGTCTTAGGTTTTTGGTTTGTTTTTTTTTTTTTTTTGACTACTGAAAAGTTTTCATATTTTTCTAACTCAGTATTTTCCAAGCCAAAACATGATTTTCAGAAATGAATCCCTGCACCTGGGCATCTTATATCAAACATCAAAAAATTTTAATGCAATCATAAGGCTAAAAGTTATATATATTTCCTTTGAACATTTTATAGGCGAGGAAACAGGTAAATTTCCCTGGTAGTTTCCCTTAAGAAACTATATAATAATGTATACTAAAGCTCACATCTGCCACTTTGTCAGACCTCTGAAATTATTACATAGCCCTGACTTAGAGAAATGATTTTCTTAAAAGGCTGGTCATTTACAAACCTTTAAGATCTTTAAAGATTTCACTTGGGCTTCTCAGTCTGCATGTCTGTGCACATTCTGAGCAGCACACTCCTGAATCATACCCTTTGTGACTACTTTCAGCCTGTGCCTGTCTTTGCTTAGGACACTACCCCCCCCCCCGCCTTTTTGCTAGATGCATTTTAATGGAGGCTTAGCACCAGACATAAGAATTGATGAACATTGATTGTTAGTATTTTTCAGACACCTAAAGACAAGTACAAACTTTAAAGGAAAGAAACATTCATGAAAATTACTTATGCTTCTGTTTTTATAGTTCTAATATAGACATATGTCTACTGTAAAATAGTTGATAAAAGCAGGGCTTAGCAGGAGCTTTTGCACTAGCTATAGATATATACATTGTATTTACATTTTAAAGTACCCTAGGTATGTCAGTGAGTCAGGTCTGGTTAACTAGTTGCAGAACAGAGCTCTGTTCAGCTTGGGAGTTCTCAAATGCCATTGCACATTGAGTAATGAATCTGTAATGTATTCAATGTAACTTCTGTTTTATTTACTGTTTCTTAATGAATTTGGAGAGAGAGAGACAGAGAGACAGAGACAGAGAGACAGAGAGACAGAGACAGAGACAGAGACAGAGACAGAGACAGACAGACACACACAGAGAGAACAGAGTATTGCTTTGGACTCCATAATCCTGTCTGTACCAAGTCAAAGAGCTGAAACAGCCAGGGGCGACTTTAAATAATGAGATCACGAATTGTATACTATGTGTTCTTGTGTGGCTTTCATAGAAGTTCCATACTAAGAAGTAAAAACACAAAGCAAAGCAGCAGATCCTATCAGTGGGTGTACATGGAGAAGTCCGTGCCAACACAGCACTTGCCTGAGCGCTAGGGAAAGGGAGTGAATCTAGCTGGGGTGAGGGTGCACAGCCCAATTCCGTGAACAAACTCAGGCTCTCCAATTGTGAGGTGTTTTTGGTTTTCTGTGTGGTAAAATGAAATTAATATCTGTCCCCCTTTGCCTCATAGAAACTTGGCCACTTGCCACATAAAATACATAGCAAACACATTTATGTGAAGTGAACAGAACCAAGTCTCTAGATGCCACAACAAGGGCTCGGAATCATGCAATCTCATGTAATTTTCTCTTAACTCCATGAACTTGGTACTTCATCACAGAAGACAAAAGAAAGTCTGACTCTTCATTTGCTCAGGGTGGGGTGTTAATGTTAGTGTTAGACCCTGAACCTGAGTTACCGAACTCTGTTACCTGTGAGAGCTCTGAGTCCCTGCTCGTGTGAGAGAAGGGTAAGCCAGCTGTGAGATGTGGCGTTTCCTTATTTTTTACTGTGCTAGTAGGGGAAAATCGTGTCAGCTTGTTGTGCAAAAGTATATGAGAAAAACTGAAATCCAAACTAAGACTGAAAAATATCAGAAACAGTTCTGGTTTTTTTTTTTTTGAGTTGGTAGAAACCAGCTCAGTTGATTAAATGTAATTAAAAATCAAATAAATACAAAGTATGCATTTCAAAAAATAGCTTAATTTCTTTACATTAAAATAAGATGGGAATGTAATGAAATACACTTAATTGAATAATGTGGGAATGGCTCAGAAGTTCCTATGTGAGATACTGCCTGGCCATGGTGACAGGGCCACCAAGGCCTTCTCAGTTCCTTTTTGAAAACAAGGAATGAAAAGCAAGAAATAAAAAACGATATGGAAAGTTTCCCAAGATGTTGACCTGAGGAACAAGTATAATTTCCCAGCAAACCATGAGGCTCATCAGGCTCAGAAGCTCAGGTAAAGATTAGAATTACTAACGCTGTTGGTAGGAAATGCTTATAATCTCAGCATCTGAGAGGCTAAGGCAGGAGGATTGCTTTGAGCTCACAGTCAGCCTTGGCTATGAGGAAGACTCTGTGTGTGTGTGTGGGGGGGGAGTAAGATAGGAAGGGGAGGGGGAGGGAGGGAGGAGGGAGGGGGAGGAAGAGAGGGGAGAGGATGGGGAGGAAGTGAAGAAGGAAGGGGGAAGCAAGGAAGGTAGGTAGGTTGGTTGACTGGGCGGTGGGGAGAGAGATGTAGGGAAATTAAATTGTCTAGCAAGGTAATAAGGACTAGGACTGGTGTAGCCTATACTGGTTTTAAATCACAGATCAAGATACAGAAAATTGGGGTCTCTGGAACCAAGGCAGAGGCAGGCAGGGAGCCCTGCTGAACAGAGTGAACAGTACCTTGAGCTGGGCTCCAGCGAGGTCCTGGAGGTGTGGGGCAGGGTGTCCTCAAGCAGGCCACTCCCAGCTGTGCTTGGCCAGGCAGACCGAGTCCTTCGCTTCTTTTTCTCCTGTTCTCTGCGTTTCCCAGGCTTGCCTTTCTTCTTCTTCCCAGGTGTCTTGAGGGGCTGTTCTTTGTATGTCTCCACCTTGTTGGTTTCCTGAGTTAGGTATCTGCCCTCATCGTCTGACCCAAACCGCACGGGGTGGTTTTTGGTGTTGGGAGCAGGTTTGGAGTTGGGGGACACCTCCGAGGTAGCTCTGATTTCGGCTGTGTGGATCTCCGCGATCAGATGGTGGAGGAAGAAACGGCGGCGCAAGTCTTGGATGGACTTGCCCTTGTCATGCAGTAGCTGATGTTCAGACACAGCGCGTTTGCTGTTAGGGGAGAAGACAATTGTCAGCAGAGGCCTTTCCTGTGGCTTCCTTGAAGGAATAAGCTGGTGAGTAGCTGACTTCTAGAATAGGGAGGGGAGATAGGAATGGGAGACCTAGGAACCAGTGCCCAAATATCGCCATAGTGGGGACAGGAAAATTCTTGGGGGTTCATTTGTATAAAGTAAAGGGGTCATCAAATTCAGCTCCCACGCTTGCTGACCACATGATTCAATCATGCTCAGAAATAAGGTGCAGTCACCAAACCCTTGCCCAGTTCAGTCTGTAGCACTGGAAAGATTTATAAGGAATAAAATAAAATAAGTTGCCCTGAGGTATTGCTGCAAAAATAATCTAACTAGGAGATGACTCTAACCATGAGCATTCTGTCACAGTCTCCCGAATTCTGTTGGAGAAACAAACTCCACTGACCAGCTCCCGGGAATCCCAGGAAATGCAAATGAAGTTGCTTTAATTGAGCACACTCCAAGCTTACACACACACACACACACACACACACACACACACACA